>NC_090296.1:25387500-25690530 GCF_039906515.1 Pseudorca crassidens | reverse complement strand
AACCGTATAATCCAGGCTCTGTGACTTTCACTACAACCTGCTGTCATAAGATTTCAGGCTTCCACCAAGTTCTCCCCCAGGACTTCTGGGAATCCCCAGGGACTGTCTGGTGAATAAGTCTGGCGCCACCCGCTGTCTCCTACTGGGCACCATCTCCCATCGTGGGGTTGCTCTAGGGCACCCTCCTGGGCAGGGGGCTTCACTCCTCATGCCGTACTCAAGGGCTGCTTGTCCCTTCATTCCTATGGAGTTTTTAGTGAAACAGCTCTTTTGGTCTTTTTGTTTGTAGCTCATTCCTCCATTGGATCGGGAGTCTGGGCTGAGACCGATCCTAGGAACACCTTCTCCCTGTACTTGTACTCACCTCTGCCCCTCCAGTAGGGGCTTAGCGGGTAGCTCGTTCTTCCTGGCTCAGGGTGAGCTCCCTCCCGGGCTCCTTAATCCCTCAAGGAATTGCCTTCTGTCTTCCCGGTCTGTCAGTTTGCAGACCTTTGCAGACTTGCCCGTGTCCATGTGGGGAGGGGCTTACGCTTGCCACAAGGGACAGGGTCCTGCTTGTGCAGTAGAAAGACCTGGGCTCTGGTTCCAGCGCCTGCTTCTGGTGGCATGACCTTGGATGGTTCTGGTCACCTCTCTGAGCCTCAGAGTCCTCCCTTGCGAGCTGCCTTGTGGTGGGGGCTTTAGGAATGGCTGGGTCCAGAGTCTGCAGCGATGTCACCAAACCACCATCTGCCTCTTGCCATCTCTTGGCTCTGCTTTCCTCCAAGTTGACATCGTTCCCCAGCAAACTTGGTGGCAAAGGTGACCACCAGTCACCCCAGGCTTACACAGCTTTCAGCTCATCATCTCAGAAGAAGAAAAACAATCTCCTTCGTTTGTTGGATAGGGATGATAGTTTCTGCTTTATTGATAATGCATGTAAAATGCCTCCTCATAGTTTCTGAAATTTGTTCACTGAATAAACATTTGTTTTTGCTGGACCCTGGACTGTGGATCCAGTGATGAACAGACAGACAGGACTTCCATGTAATTTGCACTTGTAGAGGAAGACAGACAGTAAACAAGTGAATAAACAGGTAAATGGAGTAAGTGCAGGTTAGAGGTGCTGGGGGGAGGGGCGGGCGGGTAATAAGCAGGGTGCCGTGATGATGGGTGATGGGGGGATGCTGTGGAGGAGATCTCGCTGGGGAGTTGACATGTAAGCTGAGGCCCGAAGGACAAGAAAGGCACCAGCCACGGGAAGAGCTTGGAGAAAGCACTCCAGGCAGAGGGCACGCGATGCATTAAGGGGGCAGGGTTGGGTGGTCTGGAGTGTGTGAGGAGGATGGTGGACTGAGAAGCGTTTGGAGGCCTGAGCTGGGAGAGTATCACACAGGGAGAATTTCAGATTCATTCTCAGGACAAAGCAGAGGCTTTGACAGGTTTTGAGCAGGAGAAGCATGTGCTCAGACTCGCTATGTTAAGTATTTCTCTGGAGCGGGGCAAGATGAACAGGTGGAAGGGTGACGGGGCTCAGACTACGCTAATGGAGGTGGAGAGAAGCAGGTGGGGCCAAGGTGTATTCTGGACATAAGAGTGAGAGGCCTTTCTGTCGGCTTGGACGTGAGGGGAGGAAAAGGGGAGAGTCAGAGTTGCATCGTAGCTTTTTGAGGTGAGTTATGGGGTGGAGGGGCACCACTTCCTGACCTAGGAAGACTTGGGGAAGGACACGTTTGGGGTGGGAGGGTCAGTAGTTCTCCTGAGCGTCCAGATAGCGGTGTCGTGGGCAGTTAAGCCTGGTGCTCAGAGATCCAGCCTCGAGACGTATAAGTTTGGGAGTCTTCAGCCTATAGATGGTATCAAAGCCACAGGGACGGACAAGATTGCGTGGCACACAGTAGGTTCTCAGTGAATGATATCTGGTTTTATTAACTAAGTTAGAGTTTTGTTTTTGCAAGCGGGTAGACATCCAGCGGGTTCCAAGCTTGACGGCTGTGCTGCTCTGAGAAAGAGCCCCTCGGGGTAGCCTGGGTGGACACAGGGGCTTCCGTTTGGGCTGAGAGGGGGTCTGGTGAGCGGGGCCTTGATCTGCCCTTAGCCCCCACAAGCAGGGTGACCTGCAGCTGTGCGGGGAGGTGGCGGGGAGGCAGACAGCCTCTTGGTGTCTGGCTCGTGTTGAGATGTTCCAGTCTGATAGCTCCTGCCTGGGGGACATTTCGGGTTTCACAGCGGCTCAGTTGTCAGCGGCGCACGCGTGCTGCTGAAAGAGCAGAGAGCTCTGCTCCTGCTGCAGAAAGCGGCTGGGCAGGGTGAAGCGCTTGGCAGCATTGCTGGGCCCCTTGGGGTGACTTTGACGGACCCCACGCGCCTCCCCGTACCTTATCCCTGATGACCCTCTGGGTTCTGCTGGGAGGTGGGCACAGACGGTGTTAACATGCCCAGTTTTTTGGGGAGGACATTGGGTCACACAGTCCTCTGTGAGATGACAGGCAGTGTAGTGGTGAGGGTGTGGGCTTGGGAGCTGCACGGCCTGGGTTTGACTTCTGACTCACCTCTTACTAGCTGCGGACCTTGGGGAGGTTACTTAACTTCTCAGTGCCTCAGTTTCCTCCTCTCACATGGGGGTATACGCTTGCCTACTAGGGTTGCCGTGCGATTAGGTGAGTTAACACATGCAAGCATTGTCAGAGCGCCCGGCTTACTTAGTGATGCGCTGTACGAGTGGACTATTGGCATCGTTGTCACCATCACTGTTTCTCTGGAGACTGAGAAGGGATCAGAGCCTCACTCTATACTCAGGACTCTGGCTAGAGGCAGTTATCTGCCCAGAACCATGCAGAGCTCAGGGACGGGGAAGGCTGGGAAGCCAGACCCCAAACTTACCCACCAGGATGGGGCAAGGGCAGCCCTGAATCCTGCTCTGGGGACAGGAGGACCCCGGGCAGTGGGCGGGCTGATGCTGGCTCCAGCGTGGAGGACAGTGATAAGCGGTGGCCAGGTGGGCAGGTCTGGTGGGGTGCGGGGCCAGGCAGGGTATGGGGGAGGACTTTGGGTTTGGGTTTGGGGTCAGCAGCTCAGACCTCTCAACTGCACCAGCCTGGGCTTGGCAGGAGAGATGGGGGATGTGACTCAGAAGCACCAGCTTCCAAGGCTCCTTCCAGGCCTGGCCTGAAATTGGTGGCCAGCGAAGAAGCCTTAGAAAAGAACACAAGGGTGGACCCCGGGCTGAGAGGCTGGACTCATCAAATGGTTGGTCGGGGAGGTAGACTTCCTGCCCAGTCAGTGTGGGCTTGGGGGCTTGGGGGCTGGGTATGGGTGACCTTGGCTGCCAGGAGCTAGGATGGCAGAGGCAGCAGAAATGTGGCCTGGTTCCTGCTGATGTGCTTCTGCTCCTGTACCGCGTTCGGTGCTTGGCTAGAAGTTGGGTGAGTTGTCCCATCCAGGTTTGCCCGGCTACAAAGCCCCTTGGGCTAGGCTTCCCTCTGGGGAGGATTCCCAGTGCTGCTGAGGCAGCTGTGCTAGACGCTCCCTCCCGGAGCTTCCTTGCAGCCCCTCAGGTCACAGGCTGCCCGGACAGCCCGCCACCCGGGGCCCCACTTCCCATGCCAGCTGTCTGTTTGTCCTCCTGTCTCTGCTTCAGGACTCAGAGATCCGCAACAATGCGGCCAACTACCTCCCCCAGATCAGCCACCTTCTCAACCTCGTGCCGCGTCAGATGCTGCTCATCTTCAAGACCAACGACCTGCTGCGGGGCATCGAGGCCGCCCTGGGCACCCGCGCCAGTGCCACCTCCTTCCTCAACATGTCACGTTGCTGCGTCAAGGCGCTGGCCGCGTGAGTGTGGGCTCCAGCCGCTCCTCCCCTCTAGCTCCCCGCCAGCCCCAGGGGTCTGCACACCTCCAGTTTTCCCACCAGTCCCCAGGGCCGTGCCTGAGCTCCCCAGTCTCCAGCTCTCCCTGCAGGAAGTTAGGGGCAGAACACAGCTCCAGTGACCTGGCTGATGCCTCGGGGCTGTGTTTTGAGGTGGTCCAGAGAGCCACCTCTACTTGTTAAAATTGTGGATTCTAGGACCTCACCCTCCCGGGCAAGCTTTGCAGGTGATTCTTACCCTTAGTAAAGTTTACAGTGTCTTCGGAAAATCTCAGTCCCATCCAAGCATCCCCCGGACTTGGGATCGGGATGCCCGGGTTCGCATCCCATCTCCAGCTGGTCCCGGGACTGTGTCCCCAGCATTGGCCAGGCAGTGAGGCCAGTGTTCCTTTCCCTGCAGGTGTGGCTGTGACTCAAGAGGGTGTCACCAGCAGGCCATCTCGAATCTCAGGTCTTTTTAGATGTCTCAGCATCCTTGAGGTGTTGATGAGGAAGGAAAGGGTGCTTCCTCAGGGGGGTAGTGACAGAGGAAAGAGGGTTCTAGGCTCTCCTAGCTGACAGTAGCAAATACACAGGAAGGCCTATGCTCTGGCTGAATGTTCTCACCTGAGAAGGCAGGCCTGGACTGTGGTCAGCTCCGAGCCCATCCATTCTAGGCAGTGAATGGGTCATTCTGGTAAATGGGTGAAGGGAGTGTTGACCACATACATCATGTACCCACTATCAAATACTGAGTTAGATTACAGGAAGATAGACTGTATACAGAAAGGGCCGAACATGATTTATTCTTCCTCTGAGGTTCAGGAAACAAAGTCTCGGGAGTTCCCGGAGCAGTCCAGTGGTTAGGACTGGGTGCTTTCACTGCCAGCGCCCAGGTTCAATCCCTTGTCGGGGAACTAAGATCCCGCAAGCCACACGGCACAGCCAAAAAAAACAGGACACAAGTCTGGAATAGGTGGTCATCATAAACACCAATTTTCATCATGTCCTTTCGTTGGTGCAGAAGAGATTGAGCTGGGCTGAATCCACAGTGGCCCCAGCCTCCCAGGACTACCTTGATTAGGTTTCCAAGTGATTCTTACCCTCAGAACGTTTGGGAAAGGTTTTACCTTTGGGTTTGGGGGATTCTGATTTGATAAATATTAACTATACTTTTGAAAAAAGGGAAACATTGGAACGTGCTACCCACTGGGTTCACTAAACCTTTGATACGCTGTGAAACAACTGCTTTTGCTGACCCCACTTACCTGGAAGATGCCTTTGGAATAGCTGAGTTCCTCAGGTCCCTGACTGGGCTGTGGTCTGATCGTAACCAGGAGTTGTCCACTGGGGCAGGGGGCTGGTGAGTTGGCAAAGCCACCATCTTCCATTGTTCTAATGATACTGAGTACTTCTTACCTCTTTATCTCTTGTTCTCTCCTTCCTTCCTGCCCCTCCTGCAGGCACAAGAAGAAGAATACCCATTCATTCTTCAGAAGGACCCAGATCTCTTTCAGTGAGGCCTTCAACTTATGGCAGATCAACCTTCATGAACTCGTTCTGCGTGTGAAGGGGCTGAGGCTGGCCAGCTGGGTGTTGGCCCTGCTCTGCTGGCTGTTGCCTGCTCCACACTGAGTGGACTTACTGTTCCCTTCCCGGTGTGACCTTTTGGTGGCCAAGGGGTCTTTTCACTCCTCACTCTTCCATCATGTCTCTACGCGCTTGCCCCGATTCTGCCAGCTGGTGGCCTGGAGCCCCACGGTCTCTGTCCATGGCACCGTTGTGCTCCACCTCTGAAATTCCTCTCCTTTGGAGCCCTTGTCTTGGGACCCCCAAGCTGTGCCGTGTGATAGGTTCCTTTCTCTCTGTATCCAGGGAGAAGGCACGGCAGTCTGCTTTCCCGCTCCCCCTGTGGGCCATTGGGTTGGATGCCCCCCCTCTTCCGTTAACCCTTCCTGTTATCAGGATGGACCATGAATCCCACTGAGGGCACATTTAACTTGCAGGAAGTTCGATTTTGCTGGAAGGGAGCATGGTCTCTGAACTGGAGAACAGTTTCCTCTCCTTGCGCTGTCGCCCCCCAGAGGTGCCGACCTTAGCGAGGTGGCTTGGCGCCCACGCCAGCCTCTGTAGCAGCTGTGAGTTCACTGCTGTCGTGGTGACCCTTTGGTGTTTTCTGTACTGTGATTCAATAAAAACCCCTTCAGGGTTGCAGAGCAGAGCTTGGTCAGTGGGATTTTTATTCCAGGTTGGGAGTGAATCCACTTTGGCCACTAGGTAGGAGTGGGTCTAGATGCCGTGCGACATTGTGATCTGCTCGGCTTCCTGGCCCTGAAATCCTTCCACCCTTCCACTGTGCGGCAGCTTTCTGATTCTTGTATGTTTCTCTCACTTTCTAAGACTGAGACCTTGGTTGGAGTGGTTAGGAAGCCCAAGGCCAGGAACTCGGAGGCTCAGCTGAAACCTCTGACTTTGGTTCCCCCGGTTTCTCACCTCATTCCCTGTGACCTGGCACCTGCCTTGTTCTACCAGTTGGCTTCTGACTTAGCCCTTGGATTCATCATTTGATACCCCCAGTCCTGGAGACTGTAGTCTAAAGTTCAGTCACCGTGGCTGGGCTTCCACTCTGAAACCTCTTCGTCGCCTGTCTGGACTCTACTTCTACCTTATTGCCTGTTGCTAGCCTGCCCCTCCCCGACTCGATCATCTGGTCCTGTTTTGGGGACACCCGCAAACTCCTGTGTTTGTGTGGTCTCCAGAGCTCCAAGACCCCAGATATGGCAGGTCCTAGCTCTCACCTAGCACCCAGGCTCACAGAGAGTAATTGTGTTTAAATCTCTCCAATCTTACTTCACTGCATTCATGAGGGCAGAAAAAACCCTAAATTTAAGTCTCATTTTCCGTTCTCTTTATTCATAACACAAGAAGCAGATTTTTCACTGACCAGAGATGATTCGCAATCCCTTTATTTCCTGAAAGAATTAATTGTTCTTAGTGACCAGTTGGTTGCACCCTGAGACCTGAGAGAATAATTTGCAGGATCTGTTATGAGTCACGAGGATGCACGCTGCATATTACATTTTATGGTGTCTTTTATAGCCACTGAAGTAAATATAAATGTCCTTTTTGTTCAAGGTAATGGTTACTCGCTTTTCACTTTGGGTTTAATGGTTGGCTTCCTGCTGCCTTGGGATCTAAGACATCAGCATGTTGCCAGAACAGTTATCCAGAGAGAGCTGAGAGGCTGGGAGAGCTTGGGGTACAGAGCAGTTTGAAAATAGGAGGGGTCAGTGTTTACTGAGTGCCTTCCACGTGTGAGAGAACATGCTAGGTTCTTTGTAAATAAGTTACATCTTGACTTGTCTCATCAGCTCTATGAGGGCGAGGGGTCATTAGCCTCATCTCACAGAGATGGGAACTGAGGCTCAGAGAAGTTTAGTAATTTGCTTGAAGTCACTCAGCTGCTGAATGAGGGTCCATGCTTTGCTTTTTATTCCACAGTGCTGGAGATATGGATTACGCCTGCTCCGTGAGCTGTCATATGTGCCTGAATTGTGACTCTAACACCCTGACTTAGAGAAAGTTGGGTTTTCAGTGGAATTGTGACTCTAACACCCTGACTTCAGAGAAAGTTGGGTTTTCAGTGGAAGTGGGGGAGTGGATGGGTGAAGGAGACAAAAAGTTCTGGAAGTGCAGACCGAGTCCTGCATGTTCCTCGGGCCTAAGACAGGATGGACCTGGACCACTGTGATACTGCAGTGCAATTCTGATGCTGACCACCTAGAGCTAGTACAGACTCTGTTCCCTTAAGCACATAGTTCCCATAAGACTGCCCTCACTTCAGACACAAGTTGCAGGTTTGGGGGTCCCTAGGCCATCTACACTTTTGACCAACTGACTACAAATTTGGGGGTTCCCACAACCCCTTTAGATTTGATAATTTGCTGAATGACTCACAGAACTCAGGAAAGCACTACACTTGTGACCAGGCAAATGAAGAGACACACAGGGTGAGGTCTGGGAGGATCCCAAATGCAGAGCTTCTGGGTTCTTGCTGTGAAGGGAACCTCTTGGCACAGAAATGCGTTCGTTAAGCTTCAGTGTCCAGAGTTTTTATCAGGGTTTCATTATATAAGCACGATTGATTGAATCATTGACCACATGACTGAACACAATCTCCAGGCCCCCTTCCCTCCCTGGAGAAGGTGGGGCTGCTGTCAACCCCATCCTGAGTCATTTAGCATAAGCTCAGGTGTGATCCAGGGGGCACACCACGAATAACAAAGATACTCCCATCACTAAGAAAGTCCAAGGATTGAGAGGTTGTCTCCCAGGAGCAGACAAAGCAACAAAGACCAGGCAGAGTCTTCACTGTATAACAATCACTCTGGTGTCTCCTCATCCTGTGTACTTGGCCTGAGGTGCGTCTTTATCGACTGACCACTGGTCTGTGCCTTCTGCTCTGCCAAGTGGAGCCACCTCTGGTGGATCCGTCTCAGGATCTCTGTTCTGCAGCTCAGAGAGTGTGCACGTGAGTTTATACGTGGGACCTTTGCCCTGCTCCCTTCTGTCCTGTGGAACTTCCATACATTGATTTGGGTTTGGTGCTTCCAGTAAAATCCTGCGGCTTTCTTCTCCCAGCAGTTACAGTGTGTCAGGAAGTCAGCACCAGCTTACTTTGAAGAGCACCTTCTCTTTTAACCCTTGGATCCTTACTCAATTTAGGTGTTGGCTTCTTTGATTTGGGCAACATGGCTATAGTTCCCCTTCCCTCTTCTCATCCACCTGAGGAGAATTCCAACTCGATGGCCCATTTGGCTTCTCGAGTATGCACCCAGCTCATAGGAAGTGCGGATGTCCTGGTTTGTAGTAAGTGCTCAATAAACACGCAAATATTTAGACTCTCAGAATGCTTCACTATTTTCAAGGGAGTTGAAACCTGTGTATTGAAAAAGAAGCTGCACATGCCAGTCTCCCTCTGCTAGGAACACTGCCTTGTTTGATTGTCAGGTTAATTTCCGCCGTGTTCTGAGCCCACTCCCGGGATCAGCGATGGTCACTCTCAGCATCGTGGGCTGCTAGGTGCTCCCGTCCTCCACCACTTCACGGCTGTAGGGACTTCTGATGACATCTCAGAAAATGAGTGTGGCTCCAAGCGGCACAAATCCTCAGGGGCAGTGCTTTGGAGGTTTGGAATTATCCTCAGTGTAAGCAAATGTGAGAAGGGCGGAATGGAGCCTTGCCGAGGGACACTGGGGCTTCAGCAGTCTCAGGGTGTGGCCAGGCGGAGCTAGGGTCTGAGCTGGGAACTGGTGACTGGGCAAGATCTGAATAGACAGGATGAACAGGGTCTCAGAGAGTTCCTGGCAGCCTGGCCTGCTGGAGGTGATGTTTGCTGGGCTGGATCGGGGGTGAGAGGCCTTGAATGCCCGGCGACCTGGTGCCGCTGCTGTTTGTAACTGGCCAAGGGGGACTGGGGAGGCCCCGTCTCCTAAGCCTTAAGTCTGCAAATATTTTGGTAAAAACCCATTTGTTCGGAAAGGCTCTGCTCTCACCTCCTTTCCTTCCTCCCTCCCTCCTTCCTTCCTGTGGAGTAAAGCTTATCACAAAGCTGCTCTCCCCTTTTCTGAAGGAAGGATGAGGGACCCTCAGCAGAGTAAATATTAAACCTTGGGCTGTGATGTCCGTGTTCCTACAGCCAGTGCCTCCTGGCCCGGTTTACTCGACTTCTCTGGAGGCTGCCTCAGCCCCCGTCATCGGCTAGCTCCTCTGCTAGCCAGGTCACCGTGCCCCTGGCCAGCACTGCAAGGGACAGGAAGCGCTCTTTCTGCCCAGTTCTGCCTTTGGCTTAGCGATAGCAAAGAGCCTCTGGTGTTTCTTCCTGTTTTTCTCTCTCCCGTGTGTAAGGGGAAGTCCAGGCTGGTGAAGTGGTGAAGCGATGGGTGTCCATAGCCCCCTGACCCCTGACATTTCAGCTCCCATTTCCTCATCCCTCCTTCCTGAGCAGTGCTTTCCAAACTTCCCTGTATACACAAGTAACCTAGGCTAATGTTAAAACACAGGTTCTGCCTCAGTGGGTGTGCGCGGGGCCTGAGGTTCAGCATTTCTAACCAGCTCCCGGGGGATGCTGATGCTGCTTGTCTGAGGGTGATGCTTTGAGTTGCAAGGCTCTGATCAGTGGTTCTCAAGGTGTGGCCCTGGGACAGGCAGCATCAGTGTAACCCAGGAGCTGGTTAGAAATGCAGGTCTCAGACCCCACTCCAGATCTGCCGAAGCAGAAACTCTGGGGGTGGGACCCACCAGTCTGTTTTAATGAGCCCTCTAGGGAATTCTGATGTACACACTCACGGTTGAAATCTCTGGTCTATAGGTCTCAAGTCTACCTGCACGTCGGGATCGCCGGGAGAGCTCTGAATGCCCAAGATTCTGATGAACTTGGTTTGAATGAGGGCCAGGCACTTAAAACAATTTTTTAAAACTTTTTATTTTGAAATAACTTTAGATTTACAGTAGGTTGTAAAGATGGTACCCAGAGGGTACCCATATAGCGTTCACCTAGCTCTCCCCAATGTTAACACCTTACATAACCAGGGTAACCTTTATTAACACTAAGAATTAACATTAGTACAATACCATCAACTAAACTATTCCAGTTTCATCAATTTCCTCACGAATGTCCTCGCCACGTCCCAGGATCCAGTCTAGGACGTACTTTACATTCATTTGTCACGTCTCCTTAGTCCCTGCTCTAGGACAGCTCCTCAGACGTCCCTTGTTTTTCATGACCTTGACACTTTGGAAGGGCACTGGCCAGGTACTTGTAGATCGTCTTTCAAGTTTGGCTTGTCTGATGTTTTCTTGTGATGAGAATGGGATTAGGGGTTTGAGGAAGAATACCACGAAGGAGGAGCACCCCCTCATCGTGCCACACCCCGGGAAACATCATATGGACAGCAGGGATGTACTGATTTTGTTCCTTCAAGCTCCCCAGCCAGGGTTGGGACCCAGCGTTAGGCTCATGCACCTTCCAGGTATCTTCTGGAGAAGGAAGAAACGCAGCTTATGAACTTCTCCACAGGTGGGCGTTAGGCAGAGCCTCTTTGAGATTAAGGGAGGCCTGGCTATTTCCAAATTAAAAGACTCCCAGGAAACTAAAAAATGCAGCTCTACCAACACAAGGTAATACAAATGGCTGTGTAATTTTAATGTTTACATTTACCACACGTTAACTCTTTAAGCAAACACACAAATGTAGTGACAAATGGATGTAACATCAGAAGCGTGAGCACCAAACCCCTCCCACCAAAAGATAGGCCTGGCACTAGCAATTCTGTTTTCCAGGTGTATTTTCAGCCCTAGACATGGAAATCACTAGTGGGAGGTTGGCAGGGAGCCCTCCGGTCAGTCACTCCTGAGTGGTGGGCCTGGTGTCCTCTGCATCAGCCTGGACTGGCAACCACCTCCCAGTGCCCAGAGGGGAAGTCAGAGTCTCAGCTGGGCTGGTGGTCGACTGTTTCTAGCCCACGACTGACTGCCCAAGCCACGAATGACGGAAGTGCTTGGTGATCCTTCCTCTAGGTGAGTAATAACAGAGGGAAGGCTGGAGGGTGGAGCGCCAGCAGCAGGACTTTCCTCCAAGGTGACACTGGGTGGGACATGAAGTCCTTCCAGGTTGATGAATTGGGGACAGAGGTCAGGGGCTCTGGGTATTCCTTGCCCTCTTGGAGTTTCCAGGGCTGTGTGTAGGTGGGGGTCTTCTTCCCTGGCCCCTGGGTGCTTGCTCCTTTTTGTGCCAAATGTAAGCATGTGCACATCAGAGTATCTGTAAACATCTGTTGACAGCGGCTGCTACCATCATGGAGGTGATGCCCTCCAGCCCAAGGGCCTGGGCTCTCTCTACAGTTGGCCTGAGTTCAAATCCTGTTGCCCTCAGTGTTCTGTGTGATCTTGGGCAAGCAACACAACTTCTCTGGGCTCCAATTCCTAGATTTGAATAGTGGGAATAATAGTACCTACCTCATGGGGTCATTGGGAGAAGGAAGTTAGATAATATATGCAATGTGCTTGCAGAAATGCTTAGAGAAGAGAAACCATAGCAAGTGCTCAATAAATGTCACTTATTTTTATGATTAGCCCCCATGGCAGACCGTATTCCCAACGCCTTTTCTTAACCCTGCCCTCTACTTGAGAGGCTGAAAAAGTGAGGTCTTGGTTTCCCAGCTTCCCTTGCAGCTGGTGGTGGCACACGACATGGCAGGTGAAAAGGAATCTTTTGGAGTGATTCTGGGAAGCTTTTTTTTTAGATATTGATATAGGTATAGTTTGTGAGTATTGCCCCTTCTTCTTCATTCCAGCAGGGGAGACTGGTGTGTGGTTTTGGATGTCTGGAACTTTAGCAGCCATTTTGTGATCTTGAGGTGGTAGGTACAACTTGATGTTTTATTTGGGCATGTAGCAACCTCTGCTGGATGCTGGCCATCACTCCTCCCAGCCATATGACAACCCTATGAAGTCTAGGGACCACTGTTATCCTCTGTGTACAGGTGAGTAAACTGAGGCACAGAGGCTTAGGTTGCTTGCTAGAGGCACACAAGCAGTGAATGGTGGAGCCAGGCTTTGAGCCAAGGTAGTCTGCAGCCAGAGCTTCGGCTCTCAACTACTGACTTTCCATTTTCCTCTGCTGGAGTGGACTGCTTCCACTGAGCCTGCTAGAGGTTGGACCCGTCCTGCCTTCCTGCAGCCTCCTCAGTCTGGAGCTAGTGGGTTCCTGAAGTGGTGGGCTTCCGTGCTTCCTGCAGTGAGTGCAGCTGGGCAGTGGCACCCTAGGAGTAGTCATTTCTCTGCAGAGGGTCGGCCTGTATGGCCCAGGGCTCACCCAGCCAGCGAGGCCTCACTTCAAGCCTCTTGGGCAGCCTTGGATGCTGGAATGCATCCCCTTCTAGGGAAATCCTTATAAGGGAAGTTGACATTGGCAGAGATTCAATGTTGCCCCATGGTAAGTAGGAATATAGAGGAGGTTCTGCCTTTTTCACTTCTTCCTCTCCCTCCTGCCTCCCCTCAGGTATGCAGGGAAAAATGATGACTGACATGGGATTTAGAAGAGAAACCAGGAACATTCAGGATGTTATAATGAGCTGATTAGAAGTGAGTTCTGACTTGTAACAGCTTATGTCCATAATAACCAGATGGCACAATGTGTCCAGAGTAGGCTGTGATCTTTTTCCTACCTTTGTCCTAGACCGTATTCTCTGGACGGGGGCCAGTGTCGCCTACACTGAGCCGGGCAGCTGGAGATCAGACCCATCAACCTAGTTCTGCTATCACTGGGCAGCTTGTTTCGGTTTCTGAGCCTCTGCTTCCCCTGCTATGAAATGGAGTGGTTGTCCATAGGTTGCCCTTTCTTGGAGGACTGTGATGAATGTGAATAGATAGTGCCAGTGAAAGCGACAGGGAAGAGCAACGCTAAGAAACTAACAGAGACATAGCGTGCAAGTGAACAGTTTATCTACCCAGCATCCCTTGCAGCTTTAACAGAACTCCCTTCTCCTGTAGCAACACCCATTCCTGCGAGTATGCTGATCCAGTGTCTCCCACACGCCATGGGGGTAGACAGATGGCCATCTCTCTGGCCACAGACATTGGTTCTAGTATGGGCTCATGACCCCAAGGGCATTCCTGTGACTTTCAGCAAAGACTATGGAGGATGACTGTCTTTCCACTGGTTCCTAAGTTCCAGTGGCTATCTTGCCTGCCTCTGTTTTGAACTCCTAGATCCAGCCATTCCTGCAGGCCAGATCCACCTTGGTTTTTCAATTACATGAGCCAATAAATCTGCCTCTCCCTTTTCTGTGTGTTACTTTAAATTGGGTATTTGCGTTTTAACCCAAAGTGCCCTTATCATTGCAGCTATTATCTTTAAGGGCCCTGGACCCACGTTTGGAAGATGTGGAGAACCCAGAGGAAGTCTAGAGGAGAATAATAGACATGTCTACAGGGATAGAAAATAAAGAGACGATTATAGACTGGACACTCTCCAGAGAGCTGAGCAAGAGAAAACAGAGTTAAATTACAGTAAGGTCTTATTGTTACTGCTGTTGTTGAGACGATGAGAGTGAGGGCTGCTGATTGGTTACCTTATATGTTATTTTCTGGTCAAAACCAACACAAAGGCCATGCCCTTCTGGCTGGATACCAGTTGTATGGACATGCTTTCTATAATAGCCATGGCTATTTTCTGATGATCCATAAGGTATTTAGAAACTGGCTTTTTGGCTGAAATAGGGTTAATTTCTCTTATTGATTCTCGTAGTTGCTGTCCACCCAGGTTACCACCAGAGAGCTGGCAGGAGCTCTTTCTTTAATCACAGTGTTAGTTTGAAAGAGACATCCTGGGAGCATTTAAGGTAAAGACAGCCTCCCGTAGGTGCTCCCCATTGGCCTGAGAGCTGAGCTGGCCAGTTCACAGAGCCCATGTTTAACCAAGGATGAGTTTGGGAACTGGACTGTGTGTGTGGAAGCTTCTCTTTCTTCTGCTTTTCCTACTTCACACGTCCCGTTGAGTGAGATGAGAGCTCCTGTGAGGGTTGTCACCTCTCTCTGCCTGTCTGGGTTGTGAGTTTCCTAAACAGGCTGATCTTGATGTTTTATAGACATCTCCATGGTCACCCCATCTCCACGGTCTTGCTCTGGGTGTTCACTCTGCCTCTCTCTGCTTTTCCTTATATCCAAGCCCTCTGCTTTCTATGTTCATGACAGCTCTCAAGTCCTGCCTTCTGTAGGGAACTTCCCAAGATCACTGCCCTTGTTGAGCTCCTCTCCTCCCCCTCTCAGTTCTCTTGATACGTCTGTCTACCCCCACCATCCACACTCAACTGTCTGCGTGCCCTGTGCAGTCCTTGGAGGGCAAGGGCCACCTCTTTGTCTCTTGCATGCTCTTTGACACCAGGACAGTGGAGGCCATGGTAAGCCTTTCACTGGTCATCCCGTGGCCACTTACACATGCCTCGATTCATGTATGTCACATGCATCCCTTCAATGCCCTTTTATTGCGGAGGGGAGTGGAGAGACAAGATGAATCAGACATGACGCCTGCCTTTAAGGAACTGGGGTATATTTCACAAGAGCAGCTGGCTTTGGGTAAGGAGAGAGCCTCCTGCCGGTGGGGGCAGAGGTGAGCCAGGAGGTCTGTGGTCTGGGAGGAGAGAAAAGGATTTAAACAACTCTTGGGGACCAGTGATGCCAGTCAGCAGCTCTACCTGGAAGCAAGATTTGATGAGACCATCTCTCTCTCTCTTCAGGGCCAGTATTTCCTCAAATTTCATTTTTACCAAGGGACCTGCATTCACTGTCTTAGGGGTTGGTGCCACCCGCAGTCACCCAGGTGCAAAAGCCAGGAGTCAGCCTTTGAAGTGAGGGTCTTGACCTTCATAGAAATGCCCCATAAACTATATCACCTTGTATGTCCTGTATCCTCTCCTCTCCCACTCTACCACCAGCATCCTGGTTCAGATCTGATCCCCTCATTGGCCTCCTTGCCTCCCAACATGTCCCACCAAACTGGCTCTTGTTCAGTTCACCTAAAGCCAACTTGCCTACGGTCATATGGCCCAAAACCCATTCTCCCAAAGCCCAGTTTACCTCAAGTTAAGTATTCTTGAATGTTTTCAGATCCATTTAACCTTCCTGTTATTTCTTGCCTTTTTTTTCTTTTCACTTTAAAGATTTTTAAAACCAATTCATGCAAGAGTATTTGACTTAATTTTGTATTTCTAATAAGTATTTATTAAACAGGCAGCTCTTTGAATGATTATTTTGTATTCCTATGGATGTCTTTTTCTAGATTACCTATTTTCATTAACTTTAAAGATAGCCAATATTTAGCCATTTTTTCTAAAGACACTTTCCTTAAAATATGGCTGTCCTAGCAAAAAAGAAAAAATTATTCAAGGCATTAATTATAATCAATTGCTATGCACTGTGTCATCTTTTTTTTTTTTAACATCTTTATTGGAGTATAACTGCCTTACAGCGTTGTGTTAGTTTCTGCTGTATAACAAACTGAATCAGCTATATGTATACATATATCCCCATATCCCCTCCCTCTTGTGTCTCCCTCCCACCCTCCTTATCCCACCCCTTTAGGTGGTCGCAAAGCACCGAGCTGATCTCGCTGTGCCATGCAGCTGCTTCCCACTAGCTATCTGTTTTACATTTGGTAGTGTATGTATGCCAATGTTACTTTCTTACTTTGTCCCAGCTTACCCTTCCCCCTCCCCGTGTCCTCATGTCCATTCTCTATGTCTGTGTCTTTATTCCCGTACTGCCCCTAGGTTCATGAGAACCTGTTTTTGGTTTTGTTTTTTTTTAGATTCCATATGTATGTGTTAGCATACGGTGTTTGTTTTTTTCTTTCTGGCTTACTTCACTCTGTATGACAGACTCTAGGTCCATCCACCTCACTACAAATAACTCAATTTCGTTTCTTTTTATGGCTGTGTAGTATTCCACTGTATATATGTGCCACATCTTCTTTATCCTTTCATCTGTCGATGGACACTTAGGTTCCTTCCCTGTCCTGGCTATGGTAATAGTGCTGCAGTGGACATTGTGGTACATGGCTCTTTTTGAATTATGGTTTGCTCAGGGTATATTGTGCACTGGGTCATCTTGATCCCTTAACTAAGGGTATATCAATTTCAGATGAAAAATGGTGGGTATTAATGCTGAGTTTTGGTGTGGTGCATACTATTTTATGAATTAGAGACCTTAGAAAAGGATGATTCTTACATGCAATATGACAGGTTTGCTACATCTCCCCACTGCCAATGACTGATGCACAGTGTATGCTCAACTCACAGGTCCTGAGTGAATGAGTGAGATTCTGAGATGAGAGTCTAGTACTGCCATTTGTAGCAAAGCAATTTATCTCATGATTGAACTGTGTCAACCATCAGGAAGGATGGTTGCCTCAAGTTTTAAACAGAGAAGCCAGTGGTATAAAATAGACTGTCACTGGCAAAGCTTTTGACCTAGGAAAATAGATTGGATTTGTCTAGGGTTCTAAGACAGACGTAACAAACACCTGGCCCCTACCATGGCCCATGCAAACTCCACAAGTTGGTCATTGTATCCTCTCAAGTTGAACTGGGATATGGCTCCAGAATCCTTCTTAACACAGCACATACGTCAACTGCTCCTGATTGAGCAGTGTTGGCATGTAATGCCTAAGTGCTGTTTTGGGCCTCAAAGTAGGATCCTTTCTTTACCTGGGAGAGTTTCAGAGCTCTCATAAATGAAGACAGGAAGACGATCAAGTTAGCTTTCTGATGGTGGGGAGGAGATCATCTTGGGCTCATTTGGGCAGATTAATTGAAAGGCGTTGAGATGTCATTCCCTAGCTTAGAGGACTTTATTCGACACTGTTTGGCTGTGTTTTCCTTTGGAGGGACTTTGGTCTTCTGGGGGTGTGGGGAGCAATAATGAATCTGAGCATGGGAACCAAAGGAGTTCCGGCCAAAAGCCTGATCTCCTCCCGCAGTGTTCAGCTTGGAAGCTGCAGTGTGGAGCTAGGAGGGATCCTGGAATGGGAGTCCAGAGACTGGTGGGTGCTGACCAGCTGGTCACTTAGCGCAAGCCTTCTCGTCCCTAATCCTCTGATTTCTTACCTGCAAATTAAGGAGACTGGGCTAAATGAGCGGTTCTCCATGGGGGTGCTACTACCCCCAGGCACTTTCTGGAAATGTGTGAGGACATTTTTGGTTATCATAATGACTAGGGATTGCTACTGGCACCGATCGGGTGGGGTCAGGGACGCTAGACATCTTCCTATGGACAGGGCAGCTTTACCCCGCGAAGAACTGTCCTGTGACCAGTGTGGTGTCCAGGATATTCATGTGGTAAAAATCCCGACTGAACTGAATCTACAGCCTAACTCTGTTTTACATATAAAGGCAAACCTTTTTTTTTTTTCATGGTATTAATACCTGTTGAATTTTACAGGAATGCAATTACCATGAGAGTTGAGGGGTGATTTGTTTCTTTAGGAATTATTGGTTACTCTTCTGGGAAAACACATAACCAATGACAATGCAGAGCCTGCATTTGAATGGCCAGTGTCCCTGCATCAGTCTGACTTTTAAAAATTATGCAAGTAGATTAATTTTATATATACATAGATTATAGTTTCTATGGATTTTGTTTCAGGATGGTCGGGAGCATTGCAAAATATTTGTTGTGAAAAGGGTGCATGAGGTCTGATTGGGCTAAAAAGCACTGGTCTAAAGATCTCCAAAGAGCCTTTTTAGCTCTGACATCCTCTGAGTGTGAGCAGAGAGGAGACTCACTTGGCGTGAGTAATGGAAAACATGCAGCAGTGGAAATGGATCAAGGCAAGGATTAATATCCCCAAATTGAGCAGAGTCTGCTGCTGACAGTGCCCACTGCCGCACAACCCTGGTACTGAGGTGAAGTCCTTGATTTTGGACTCTGTGTCCAAATGGGATTCAGGACCAGAATATCCTAGTTACATACACAGCCAGCAGGAGGTCTGACTCCATGGGCAACTGTTGTACGTGGAAGCTTACCTCCCCTCCTTCTCTCTGTAATCCTTCCTCATGCCCCTTTCTCATGATGTAATTTTAGTAGAAGTAAACTTGAACAGCCCAAAATTATATAATTAATTACATTCAGCTTCAATTACAATCACTAATTGATCCAAGCCTGCTAGCACAACGCTTTCATTACTTGGCACACAATTATTGAGTGCCTACCTTGTGCTGGGAATAACGTAGGAAATGGTCAATTTTTCCTGAGGAGAGAGGTTAGAGGGGGGTTAGGGTTGTCAAGACAGACCCGCTGCGGACAAGGGGTAGTGGCCAAGGCTTTGCTGGGGACGTGGCAGGTGGGTACGTCCCACTGGCCTTTTAGTTCAGTCGTCAATGTTCATAGGCTAAAAATCTCACAATGGCCATGCTGGGATCAGGCAGGCTGGTTTGGGCATCGGATGTCACACGTTGTGCTCTAGGTCTCTTTGATTTTCTTTTGACTGTTGAATAGTAATTAGTTGCATCACCTCACTGGTCTCCCCACTCCTAACCGTTTCTCTGTAATCAAAGGCCTCGCTACTCAAACCTGAATCCGTATTCTTGTTAAATGCAAACTCTGGTTCAGCAGGTCTGGGTGGGGTCTGAGGTCCTGCATTTCCAACAAGCCCCCAGGTGATGCTGATGCTGCCAGTCTAGGGACCACACTTTGAGTCGCAAGGTGCCAGGATCACCAGATTACCCTCCTTTCAGGTGCTGACATTCCTTGAGGGAGAAGCCAAAGCAAAGATATGACACCTAACTGCAGTCAGGGGTCTCCCAGAGTGGGACAATTACTCTCCAGTTGCACTGGGGTTACTTCCTCCTTGTCCGCTGTGTTTCTTTATGGGGCATGTGTTCTTACCTCTCCTGGTAGTGGCTGTATTAAGTAGTTCACTAGGTGAGTTTAGAGGTGGTAACAAAGGTGACACGTCCCAGAGGTTGTTAGGCATTTGTGAAGTGATTTATTCACCGAATACTTCCTGTCCACCTTGGAGGAGCTGGGTCCTATAGAAAAAGGAGAGACAGAGGTAAAAAGGAAGATATCCTTTGGGGTGGGAAAGGCCGGCAGGCAAACAAACACATGGTCTTAAAATGTGATCAGTACCCCGTGTGGAGCAAGCTGTGTGGCGCTCTGTTCCAGGGGACGCTAAGGACCAGCTATGCCCTGGCGTCAGGGCGATGGTACGTCCCCTTTACCAGGGATGCGAGCAGCCCGGCCCACTTGGGAACCTGAGTCGGAGGGTCATCTGGGAACCAGCTGGTCAAATGGAAGGCCTCCACTCCCAGAGTTCTTTACCTCACCCTCCTTCCACTCGCCTCTGCATTTCTCCTTGTACTGCACCCCTCCTCCTCAGTTTCCAGTAATACCCCGTTACTGGGCAATCAAAAAGGGAAAGGGGTGTTGGCCACTGGCTGTTTCTCAAAGAGGAAGAGCTGTAATCATGTCTGTTGTCGTTGCAGCAGGTCTGATGATGTCTCATCAGCCTGAGAATCCCCGAGCTGTGGGACCGCCTTCTCCTCCTGCCTCAGCTCCCCAAACAGTGCTCCACAGCCATGTTCTACCTCTCTCACAAAGGAGGCGGGGGGTCAGGAAGGCCACTGGGTCTCTGCAATTCAGCCTGAAGCCCATTCATCCAGGAGGGAGAGGTTTCATTATAGTCAGTTCTCCCCCATGTCTGAGTTCTGAGGGTTTCCATGGGACCAAAGCATCCACCAGGGCCAACGTGCCCCTGATGCTGTCTGACCATGCAGGCACTCGCTGGGCTGGACCAGTCCTCGGCTACTGCTTACCTTTCCTGGAGACATTTCCCTTGTGAGCCTCTAACACCATGTTTGCCCGAATGACCCTCATTCCTCTCTTCTCCACCCTCTCAGGGCAACTTCGTCGTGACTTCTGGGTACAGCAGTCACCAGACAGACCACTGTCCTGAGCCACGCAGGGGCACAGGGAAGCGCTGAGACCGTAAGAGTAGAGACACTAGGTGACCATTCTCCAGTCCAGAGGCAGCTCTACCTAGGAAATGCTCACAGGTGTGCTCTGACCACACACCCCTCTGGACTTCTGAGACCTAAAATAGGAGCGAGGCAGAGGATGTAGGGCTCCTTCTCAGGGACCCAGTGATGCCTCAGCTCTCATCAAGTTCCTCTATCTCCCCTCTTACCACCTCTGGGGAAAAATTTTTTTTGTAGCTGGGGTCGGATTGGGGGAAGTGTTGGAGGGTGCAGGGGGAGGAGAGAATCTTGCTCTTTACTCCTAATGTTTTTCTCCCAAATCCTTTGCTTAAATTTTGAGCCTATTCCATCCCCTAAAGAAAAATCCAGATAGCTAGCTTTCTGAATCAAAAGCTAGTAAACGCCGCTCCCCCCAACTGCCATTTTGCAGTCTTATCTCTTCCCAGCCAATAAAAGGGAGAAGCCTGGTTGCTGCTTAATGGTGGGGATGGGGAAAAGGGCAGTGAACAGGAAATGGGGAGGGGAGGATCCCAGCGCTGAAGAGTGCAAAAATCTTAATCTGTCACAATATACCGAGTCTTCCATTTGGTAAAGGATGTATAATGAGATACTTCTGATCTTTTAGTTCTCTTTTGGCTTGCAGGACCAGCCCGCTGCCAAGGACGCCTCTCCCTTCCTTTGGCCCTGTTTCTCCCCCAGAATACATGCCTGCAGGATTCCCTGAGCTCACTGGAGCTCTGGTGGTGAAGCAGGAATGTGAAAGTTCACTCAGTGGGAATTTTTTTTCTTTTTTCTTTTCTTTTCTTTTATTTATTTAAAAAAATTTATTTTTGGCTGTGTTGGGTCTTCGTTGCTGCACGTGGGCTTTCTTTAGTTGCGGTGAGCAGGGGCTACTCTTCGTTGCGGGGTGTGGGCTTCTCATCGCGGTGGCTTCTCTTATTGTGGAGCACAGGCTCTAGGCGTGCGAGCTTCAGTAGTTGCGGCGCGTGGGCTCAGTAGTTGTGGCTCATGGGCTCTAGAGCGCAGGCTCAGTAGTTGTGGCGCACAGGCTTAGTTGTTCTGCGGCATGTGGGATCTTCCCAGACCAGGGTGCAAACCCGTGTCCCCTGCATTGGCAGGTGGATTCTTAACCACTGCGCCACTAGGGAAGTCCCTTCTTTTTTGACTTACAGTGATTTTGAAGTTTAGGCATTCTCTGTCTTTCAGCCATGCTGAGGGTGTGGTTTTTGTGTAGCTTTAATTTTTCTTCTTGTTCTCTATTGTTTCTGGAGGAAATCTGGGGAGACAGACATGGGTAGCCACCACTGTCTCAGTAAAATGGAAGGGAGAGGCATCCTCTGGAAGGTGGGTGGCAAAGGGGATAAGAAGCAAAAAGAACCATTTAAGATCCCACAAGATAGTAGGTGATCAACAAAAGTTTGTTTGCATGGAATTTGCCAGACAGAGCTGGGTTAGTTCTGGCTTTGCTTTCTACCAGCTGTGTGAGTCCTTGGACAAGTCATTTACCTTTCCATTCTTCCGTATCTTCCTCTATGATACAAAAATAATAAAGATACCAACTTCCTACCTCTTAGTGTTATGAGGATTGAATGGGAAGAGGCTTGGGGCATACTAGGCACTTAATAACATTAGCTATTATTATCATTACTACTACTACTACTATTATTATTATTCATTCACTATCTCAAAGAAACTCATCCGTGACAAGCATAAGCTCTGATAACAGTGGTTTAAGAAGACATGTTTCAACATCAAACATTTTCCGTTTAATTCTCTTAGGAAGCAGCAGTAACAAGTTTCCAGTTTTGGTTTCTGATCCTCTTTAAGTTCCTAGTCCATGGCCTTGCATATAGTAAGTATGTACTCAGTAAATACTTGTTGAATGAATGATACTCCATATTTTCAACTATAACAAAAATAATGGGGCCATGTTTTTTTGTTTTTGTTTGTTTTTTATTTTATTTATTTATTATTTTTGGCTGCGTTGGGTCTTCGTTGCTGCGCGCGGGCTTTCTCTAGTTGCGGTGAGCAGGGGCTACTCTTTGTTGCGGTGCGCGGGGGCTACTCTTCGTTGCGGTGCGCGGGCTTCTCATTGCAGTGGCTTCTTTTGTTGCGGAGCATGGGTTCTAGGCACACGGGCTTCAGTAGTTGTGGCACGCAGGCTCAGTAGTTGTGACTCGCAGGCTCTAGAGCGCAGGCTCAGTAGTTGTGACGCATGGGCTGCGGCATGTGGGATCTTCCCGGACCAGGGCCCGAACCCGTGTTCCCTGCATTAGCAGGCGGATTCTTAACCACTGTGCCACCAGGGAAGTCCCTGGGGCCATGTTTTAAATCATTTCTCTCTCTCTTCCTCTCTCTCTCTCACACACACACACACACACTCAGGCACACCCCGTTTTAAAACAGAGTTCAACAAGGCTTTAAGCAGACATAGAATATATATTAGTTTTCTATTGCTGTGTAACAATATCACAGACTTAGTCACTTCCAACAGCACACATTTCTCTCACAGTTTCTGTAGGTCAGGAGTCCCACATCTTAGCTGGGTCCTCTGCCCAGGGTCTCACAAGGTTGTGATCAAGGCTGAACACAGAGTCAGCCTGGTTGTGTTCTTTTCTGAGGCTTGAGACCCTCTTCCAAGTTCAATGAGGTTGTTGGCAGAATTCAGGTCCTTGTGGTTGTAGCATAGAGGCCCTCAGCTCTCAAAGGCTGCCCCTCTCCACAGGCAGTTCACAACATGGCTTTGCTTCTTCAAGGCCAGCAGGAGAGTGTGACTCTAACCTCAGGAAGGACCTAGTCCCTCTTTTAAGGGATCACCTGATTAAGCCAGGCCCACCCAGGATAAGCTCCATTTTGGTTATCTCCAACTCAAGGATGCTGCAAAGTCCTTCCACCTTTGCCAAGTAACATGACCAAATCACGGAGTGGCATCCCATCATATTCAGTCTCACCCACATTTAAAGGGAGGGGATTATACAAGACGTATAGGGTTGTGTGTGGGAGTTGAGGGGGTGGGAGTTGAGGGGGTGGGAGTCTCGGGGGCCCTCTTAGAATTCACAGTATCACAGAACATCTCTTTCAGCTCAGTAGATATCATTACAAGTAGAAACTCCAAACTGGGTTTCTACGTTCGAGTTGATATAAACTCAAAGAAGGTGGGGACCTTATTGAGGGCAGTCCCTGACTAAAGCACCATAAGGTCAATGACCATAGTAGTTTCTGTATGCCAGGTGCTCTTCAGTACTTTAACATCCTTTATTCTAATTCTCACAACTACTGCATTTTACAGAGGGGGCTGGGATATGAACCGGTGTGTTTTGACTCTGGGGCCTGCTCTAACTCCTGTCCTAAATTGAATTTAGAAAAATATGCAGTGACAAACAAATGCATGATAAGTGATTTAAAATGGTGATAGTGACGGCAAGTTATATGCATGTGCTGCACGTTCTCTCTCTCTCTTCTGCTCTCTGACATTAAAGGCTTGGTTACTCAAGGCCACAGTTATAGGATGTTTAAGTAAACAGTCCCCCCTTCCCCACTCTTTTTTTTTCAAGACAAGAAAATGGAACAGAACATCAGGGAAGGAGGCTTCACAGCGTCTCAGAGCAGCTGACTGGCCTGTGCAGAGGCTGTGCGGCCACCTGGCCCGGCCCCCTCCCGCTATCATGGCCGGGGGGACCCTCTGTGCTGCTGTAACCACGAGCGGCTCCTCCCTGGGCGCCAGGACGCCCCTGCCGGTGCGTGTCTGGAATAGGCACTTAGATCAACGCTGACTCTGGAGCCCGTCCCTGGGTCCTGCAGAAGGGGCCGGAAGGTCAGCCAGACGGGGCTTGTCTGTCTCCCTCCCCTTCCCATGCCACCGTCTCCCCACAAACCAAAGCTCAGCTTTTGGTCTCCCACAACCTCTCGTGACCCCACCCGAATT
Source organism: Pseudorca crassidens (assembly GCF_039906515.1). Taxonomy (NCBI): domain Eukaryota; kingdom Metazoa; phylum Chordata; class Mammalia; order Artiodactyla; family Delphinidae; genus Pseudorca; species Pseudorca crassidens. The sequence goes on along the minus strand of NC_090296.1, from coordinate 25,666,242 downwards.
GGCTTTCCTGCCTTCTGCTTTGCGGAGTATAACTGTAGTGCTTGTACCTGCTCACCAGGGGTCGCAAAGTCCTGGCTCGCTTACCCCAGCTGGGTGGGTACCATTTCTGAGTCCAGGGGCCAAGGGAATTTACACACATACACCTGGTGTTTGTATATTTATCTAATAGGAATCTTTTTTTTTTTTTGCTTCTGTCAAGAAATAACTAGCTCTCCTATTTTTTTTCTAGACACATGCAGCTGTGTCTTTTATGTATTTCTTCCGAGTATATAGAAGAAATAGGCAACACTGTTCCACTCAGAAAGTCATTCCACAGGGTTTGGATAGGGCTAAACACCCTCCACCCCCTCCCCGCTCCCATAAGCTCAGGAGTGGGAACAACTCAGGCCTCGCCAATCAGATCATTTCATTATTCTGGCCACAGCCATTGGATGAGGGATGGTTTCATGGGTGGTGCTGGACCAATCAGAGTGCTCCCTGAGACTTTCCTATTCCTGATTTCTGGGAGGAGAGCTCTTCTTTCTGAGGCTAAGCTGGACTCTGGGTGCTGGCAGCTGTTCTTACCCTAGAAAAGCTCTAGAGAAAGTTTGTATGAGAAATGGAAATACAGGCAGAACCCTAGTGATATTGACTGAGCTCCTGGATCCCCCTATGCCTGAAGCCTTCATACTGCTTCACTTTGGGGTTATATATACACACCAACCACACACACACCTTTTTTTTTTTTTTTTTCTTTCTTAAGTTGGGATCATCTGGGATTCTGTCACATTTGACTGGAGAGTCCTTATACAAGAACCAACATTCCGGAAATTTCTACCATGTGCCAGGCACTGTGCTATGCGTTTTAAATACATTATCTGTTTTAATCTTCTGTTTAAGGGCCTTGCATGGTAGGCACGATTACCTCAGTCTTACAAACTGGAAAAGGGAGTCTCAGAATAGGTAAGTAAATGTCTCATGAGCATACAGCAAGTGGCAGAGCAGAAATCTGTGCTTTCTGTCCTGAACTTCTACACTGCTTACTTACCATCTTTGCTGTTCATTGGCATTTGGGCTCATATCACCTTATAGCATTATTTCATTTCTCCATGGCCTTACATCTGACTAAACCATTTCGATTGTAAGATCTTGATGGCAGGGACTGTGATATGTTTGCTGGCTCCACTGTCATCACCACTACGCAGGCCCACAGCACCCAGCATCGGGTGAGGCATGTCATAAACCTTGAACAAACCCTTGCTGAACTCATGACGTGCCCATGGCACTTCACAAAAGGCTAGTCAGAGCCCGAATCGTGGGAGACGAGACACGGGGCAGAGTGTGCAGTCACATCTGCTGAGCTAAACATGCTTTTTGCAATCAGTACAACCAGTTCTCCCCAGGAGCTGACCCTGATGAGTCCCCATCTTTCATTCATTCAATATCCATCCATTCTTACATTCGACAAACATTTTCTGAACATTTATCGTATACCAAACATGTTGTACATTTATCATGTACCAAACATGTTGTAAGACTCAGGATACTAAGTGAATAAGACATGGCTCCTGCCCTCAGAGATCTTATTTGTAACTGCCTTTTAATTACCCTGCAGCAAATTTTCCAAACCATTAGCAAGTTGCTGTTAGAATTGTTGACCAGCTCTCTGGATTGTTCATCACTGGGGCTCAAGCATTGTCCAGGAGGGGAACATCAGCCCCTATATTGGTCTTTGTCAACCAACTTAGCCCCACTTCCACCAACAAGGCTGCCACAATGTACAACTCCAGGGGGCACCATTCACATAAACTAATGACATTCTCAGAAGTTGAGCAATGCACAGCCTGTACAGCTATACACGGCAGCCTTGATAACGCAAACAGGACCCATTAATGATAGCCCTTCCCATTCACGGTCACATTTGTGAAGCGCTTTACAGTTTACAAGGAATTTCACCTCCATTGTGTCAGTTGAGCCGAGAAATTCTGTTTTGGTTCCCATAATGCATTCTCTCTCCTCTGACCTTCACCCATGGGATTCTCTGTTTGTTCCATGAGCTCCCCATAGCCACGCCCTCTCAGATGGTGACAGTCCAACTGAACTGGTGACAGTTACCAAGCACCAAGTCACATTACCGGCCCCAGGCTTTCTTCCGCCCAACAGCACCTACCTGGAATTAGCAGTGGCCACAGCTTGGCAGAGGTGACTGTGCTGGTGATTACGAATGCATTTCTTATTTGTCTTTTCAGCCCTGAAATCCTGTCAGTGAGGAGAAGCGATAATAACGTGTTATTAAGCTCTTTCTGGGTAATGTAATTCAGGAGTCAGGAGGCATTTTGGTCATTTATGTCTTTGAAAAGCTTAGAATAATTTTCAGTGTCATTATCCCCCATTTTAAGCCAGGCTCTAATATATAAATATAGATCTGGCCACTCCTGTGGGTATATGTAGATACACATGTACTCTTAGATGTGCACATATGATGTGTATATACGCATGTACACAAAACACAGGACGTGGGCAGGTATGTGTAGGGTCAACAGAAACTTCCAGTTATTTATAGATCTATGTATATGCATAATAACTCCTCCTTTTAGGATCATGGCTGCTATAAGGTTCTATCCAGGTTTTCAGGAATTAAATTTTATTCCTAGCTTCTCCCTTGACATGTTGCAGAGTTTCCAATTTTGCTCATCATTATAATAATGAAAGGAAGAACTCCATTTACAAATACACCTCCAAGTTGTGCAGTGCCAACGTATAGGGACATTTCAGTTGCCCAGTCCTCTCCGTCACACCGCCTTTCCAAGTTATGGTTCCCAGTAAGCTTCTTAGAGCTTTTGATTCCATCAGAAAATGTCTTTCTACTAACTGCCAATTATTTGCTGATTTTCCCCTAACACCTTGTACCTGGTGTTACAGGAAAGGTGCATCTATGGTATGTGCTAATCATACTTGCTAATGGAGTTGGTGCTTGTTTATAGACTGGAATTTCCAAACTGGAAGGAATGTGAGATTGTATGAGTTGGCTCCCTCTTTGCACAATGAGGAAGGGGATGGTCAGAGCGGGCAGTAACTAGTCCCCGGTTCCTGAGAGTCAGTGGCAAAGCCAGGATGAGAACGCATGTCTCCTGGTCCTCCAGCCAAAGCTCTTTCTGGTAATGTGTTTCAGCCCTCATGGACCACTTAGCCCCACTCTAAGTGTGCTCTTCCTACATTTCTTGTTGAGCACAGTGATGGGGACTGTAGATGGGGTCCTCCACAGTCTCGGTGCAGTCCTAATAAGCTCTTATCAAGGCAGTCACAGTGCAGTGGGAAAAACACGAAGACTAAAAGCTCAGTTTCTAACTGCAGCTTTGCCAAATGGCCCTGGCCAAGTCTCAAATGCTCTGTGCTCATTTAGTTACCAGTAAATTGGAATTAGTAATAGTATTGAACCCTTACAGTTGTTGTAAATTAATACACATATAAAGTGCCTGACATATCTTATGTGTTGGCTCTTACTGTTGACCCTCACCTGCCTACAGCATTTTCATCTTGTCCTCACTAAACTCTTCATCTCTATAGATGAATAAAATGATGATGCTTTCAATAAATTTCAAAACCAATTTTTTTTGAATTGATGTTTATTTGAGATTGAAAAGAAACAGAGTATGATCATCAGGATCTTATTTAATGCTGGACTTGGAACTTCCAAATCTACTTCATAGTGTGGTCTAGACACTGAACTTTTTTCAATTGAAATACAGTTGACTAAACACTTAACTCTTAACAAGACTTGTGACCTAGTATTTCCCATCTACAGCTTTACCTCCTTTAAGGTAGTTTCATCCACTCCCATTGCTCCCCAAATTTACATCTTTTGGTCCCGTTTACATGAAAGTCCCACAGGTCTTATATTAGCTTCATTCATTGATTTAGTCATATAGATATTTACCGAGTGCCTGTTATGTGCCAATAACTTTCAAGTGCTAGGGATTTAGCAATAAATAAAATAGCTTCAAACCCTCGTCCTCACGGAGCTTATAATCCTAGTGGGGGTGGTGGTGGACAGTATCTCAAGTCATGATATGTGCTGTGACAAGAGAGCAGGAAAAGGGGACAGGGAGTTCTGGAGAGAGGGTAGACATTACTATTTAAATAAGAAAGGCCTCCTTGATGAGATGGCGTTTGAACACCAAGGAGATAAGGGACCAGCAGCTTGGCTATCTAGGAGGCTATTCCAGGCTGAGGGACCAGCAAGTGCCAAAATCCCTAAGGCTGGAATGTGCTTGGTCTGTTTGAGGTACAGGAAGCCTGTACAGCTGGAGTAGAGTCTATGAAAGGGTAGTAGTAGAGATAAGATTGGAGAAGTACTTCCATCTAAAAGAAAGCATAGTTACATAAAATAATGCAAATGAGAAGATAGCCACCCCCTCCCCCAAGAGGAAAGACCCAAAGTCTCATCAGTCATTGTGTCTATCTCTGACTGATGTTTTTCTCCCTTCTACTTCTCTCATCATCTCATTTGATATTCTAAAGACTAATTTAGAAGATTAGCTGCCACTAACACTCCTTGTATAAAATAATAGGGGAAAGAAAGAGGAAGAAAAGACCTAATAAAACAAGGAAGAATATATGCATATTTACTACATTTTTGCAGCCGGCCTCTGTTGATTATTGTAACTTCCTTCTTCTGCCATCTATCCCTTGTTCCTTTTGTTCTCAGCCAGCATTCAGCTGTTCAGGGTTCTCTATCTGGTAGAATGACCCAAGCCTTCCTTCCTGAAGGCTGCGCTCTCCTGGTGGTTCTTCTCGTATTGCTGTAGTTTTCCATTAACTTTTACTAAAGGACATAGATATACAGAAAGCTATAGGAACCCAATGTTCAAAATTAGTACCATTAATTGTGGGACAACTAGACATCATTTGCCTGCAGATGTGATATATAAGTTCAATAGGAAATTCGAAGTATCCTTTTAAAGTATTTTGACTTTATGTGTTAAATCTGAATCAAACCAAGCTTTTAGATTACAACTATTTGCATTTGTCAAAACACATAGAACTGTAAAGTAAAAAAGATGATGTTTTACAGATATAAATTATACCTCAATAAATATGGCTTTAAGAAACCCAAGCCTTGGACTTGAGAAGAAGCAAAGATGGCGGAGTGAGGTGCCGAGGCTATCTGGCCTTTGGGCCAAGGGGAGGGCCGGCCCCCTGGCGCTCAAGTGCTTCTGCTGGCCCGTACGAGGAAGAACATTTTCCTTGACTTGTAGGTGCTTTTATATTCATCTCGGAAAGAAAACAAAATTCTGAACTCAGGATTTGGCAAGTTTTGAATCAGAACTGTGTCGTCTTCAAGCAGAAGAGGTTATTCAAGCTCAGTTTGGAGTTGAGATATAACAAAAAATAAAAAATTACCCAGATAAAATGCAAAAGAAAGAAAATAAATCGTATTATCCTAACAAGCTATTTTTTTTTCCTTTATCCTTTGAAAGATTACTGGATGAGGAATCAGGAAACGTGGATTTTAGTTCTAGTTACACCACGTGGGAATTAATTATATCAGACAAACCATAGTACCTATAGACAAATGTCTGTAGAAACTAATAAATGGCACAGAGCTGGGACTTCCCTGGTGGTGCAGTGGTTAAGAATCCGCCTGCAAATGCAGGGGACATGAGTTCAAGCCCTGGTCCGGGACGATCCCATATGCTGTGGAGCAACTAAGTCTGTGTGCCACAACTACTGAGCCTGAGCTCTAGAGCCTGCGAGCCACAACTACTGAGCCTGTGTGCCACAACTACTGAAGCCCATGTGCCTAGAGTCCATGCTCCACAACAAAGAGAAGCCACTACAATGAGAAGCCCGTGTATCGCAACAAAAAGTAGCCCCTGCTCGCCACAACTAGAGAAAGCCTGCGCGCAGCAGCAAAGACCCAATGCAGACAATAAATAATTTTTTAAAAAAGTGTCTTTAAAAAAATAAATAAATGGCACAGAGCAAAATGTAAAGAGATCCCAAAATTATGCATAGCATGTAATATATAACAAATATTTCATTGAATATTAGTCTGCTAATGGCCCAGGAATGAAGGTTTGCATCACAACAGGTAAAGAACTATGATCATCTGAGTGCTTGCTGAAGGCAAAAGGAATACAGAATGGGTAGTGGAAGAGGGTAGTTATAAATACCAGCTATGACCATGTGACCAGTTATAGGAAAGTAATTGTCATGAATATCTCCTCCTCATTTTGTTATGCATATGTTTACGTGTATATGCGTGTTTATGTTTTCTTCCCTTTCTTTTCCCATATCATGTAACATAAGATGTACTGACTTTTTATTATAGTATTTAAGTATTAATTTTACATCATAGTATTTAAGCTATGAGATATCAAGGAGAAAATATCACTTAAGGACTTTGCCTCCTTTCCTGGAGGAGGGTTTAGTGCGTTTTTAGTTGTATACAAGATAGCTATGACATGTTAGGAAGAATTACAACCTTGTTATTGTCTTTCTTTGGAGTTTAAGTGTGGGTTTAGGAGATGCACGTGGATGCCAAGTTAACACGTAATGATTAAATTTATGCGTCAGCTTGACTGAGCCAAAAAAAAAAGAAACCCAAGCCTTTAGATCTACCGCATTTCGTGGGACATTCTAGGGATTAAGTGACAGCATAAGGAGATAGACATATTTAGAATTTGGGACATTCTATATGACAGCTGGCCTGACCTCTTCAAAGGGTCAACGTCATGAGGGGGAATTGGCATAGATGAGACAACACTTAAGAGCCATAATCAATTTATTGTGTGAAACTTACTGGATCCTCGTTTCAAAGAAACAGGTATACATTTTTTTTAGGACAGTTATAGAAATTTGAATATGAAGTGAGTTTTAGGTGGTATTAAGGAATTACTGCTATTTTTGTTACATATAATATTGGTATTGTTAATTGGAGAAGTATCCCTACTCTTTGGAGATACATGTTAAATATTTAAGAATTAAGTGTCATGATGTTTTTAATTTACTAAGAAATGATCCAGTTATGAGGCAGGAAAGGCAAAATATTAATAATGGTTAAAACTAGGTGGATGGTATATGGGCGTTTATTGTATTCTTTTCTTTCCTGCGTGTACGAAATTAGAATTAAAATTACATTGAAACAGACAAACAAAAAACAAGAGAAGGCTGCTGCCGGATCCATACAGCTGCCCTGCGCAGCCTGTGGACCCAAAGTGGTGATAGCCCATAGGATCTAGAGCCTACTGGCCACAGCAAAAACTCATACCTGCTGAAACTGGCGCTTCAGCAACTGCCACTGGCAAAGGAAGAAGGGCTTCTGCCTCCCTTCCACGAATCATGGGTGTGTGATTGACCAGATGAATCTAGAACCCTGCTGGCCAGGGGCATCCTACCATGCAGGTAGTGGAGCTTAAGCCTCAGAGCCCCTCAGTTGCACAGGCATCTTCCAAGACCCCAGAAGGGCCTTAGCAATGTGTTCATGGGGTCATATGCTTTTGCAACCATCTTTGCAGAAGTAAGATATGTCAACTGAAAATAGTTAAGATTGCTATTTCGACTCTGATTTTCCTTGTGTCATGGTATTGGATGACCATGTGTTGTGTTGGATGGTATTGGAACGGCCATGGGAATTTTGGGGATCCAGCTAAGAGGAAGTTGCACTGTAGGTACATGTAGTTGGTGTTTGACTGTATCTGCGTCTGTGGTTTGCGGTCAATTCCAAGTTGTCCTGTTGTAGGAATGGCTTCCATGAAGACACTTACTGCTCACTGTGCCAACTCCCTGGACTTTATGATACCAAGATGCAGGGCCAGAGGTCATATCATGATGTGAATGTGTCCTATGCCCATCATCAGAAGTATTTAGCAGTGGTGGAGGAGAAAAAAAGGCTGAAATGTACAAAGCCAGAAGCTAGTCTGTGTAATATTCTTCCACTTACCAGATGTATAAAATTGTAAGTGGAGAATTTGGTACTCACGGGTGTCTAGTAAAATGGAAGATTTCTCCTATCAGGAACATGCTCAGTAACTTAGCTTACACGTTTACAAACACCAAGTAGTTTTTGATGGGCGTTATGAATCGTAGAGTTTATCAGAATTCCTATATTTGTAGGGCAGAACCTGCAGTAGTACTACAAATAGTATGTTTCATATGTTTTATGCGTATCAACAATAAAAATAAATTTTAATGAACCATGCTGAAAGAAAAATTCAATTATCTTTTTATTTATTTTCCATTAGATATTACAAAATCTTATCTTATGGAAAAGTGATCAAAGATCATGTAGCACAAAAAAAGTAGAAAAAAAAACCTGTTATAAAGGTATGTTGGGAAGGTGAATAATTATTTTTCCTGGGTGTAGTGATGTTTGTGTTATTTCAGCTTTTAAAAATTTATAATGCATTATGATTTTTTCCCTTATTCTAAATAATTATTTGTAATTTTGTGTTCTTTTACTTGAAGAAGGCCTGCACAATTGTATAAGCTTTAGACAGGAGATGTCAGAGCAAAAAGATAGAATTCTGGTCTCTATGACACTTAGAAGCCCATGGCAGCTCTGGATGGCCCATCTCCAGACTCCTTTTATTTAAGGGAGAAATAAATATCTTTCTTGTTTAAATGACTGTGTTTTTGGCTTTTCTGTTATGAGCAACCAAACAGAATCTTAACTGATATGCCCTTTGACTCAGCAGTTCCACTTCCAGGAATTTGTCCTGCAGATACACTGGCACATTTGCAAAATGTTGTATGGTCAAGGTCATTCATTGCAGCAGAAGATGAGAAACAATCTTTATGCTCATCAATGGAGACTGGTTGAATAAATTATGTACATCCATGCAGTGAAATAGTAAGCACTGTATATTAGGAGGAAGCTTGTCATATTGACATGGAATTATCTCTAAGGTATATTGTTAAGAGAAAAAAGTAAGTGCAGAAGAGTGTGAATACCATGCTATTATTTGTGTTAAAGAAGAAAAATATGCCATTGGTTGCCTCTGGGAGCGACTGAATGGCTGAGGACAGAATGAGAGGGAGACTTTTTACTGTGTTCCTTCTGAATGATTGTGAACTTTTAATCTATTAAAAATAAAATTAAAATAAAAACTAGAAAACATTCTTATAATTAATACTTGTATAACAAAACATATTGTTTGCTAAAAAAAAACTCTTTTCAGATAAAAAAATAAATAAAAATCCCCTAAGTCACCCATAAATAGAGATGCCATATGCCTGGCTTGCCCAGACAGTCCCAACTTATGCCTCTTTCTCTGGAATAATTGTCAATATCACCTCACTTCACTCTCAGCGGTGTCCTGGTTTGGATGATAAATTGTCTGGTCAACCCACCCACAAATTACGTCAGACCCCTTAAGAAGTTCAGCCCAGCCAGTGATGAAAGTGATCCCACCTCTTTGACTGATGACCAGATGAGGTAGTTGGCTTTAGTTTAGGGACCTTGAGTGAAGAAAAACGTGTTTTTAATGATAAATGGGTGTCAGTGAGGTGGGCAATGATCACACCGAGAAAGGCAATAAGGAGTGGAAAAAACTGAAGGTCTGATGGCTTCTCTTTATCATCTTGTGCTGATGCTGGGGCATTGCTTAGTGGGAGGAATGGTGGATGAACCACTGTTTTATTTCTCTGATTATTTTCTCTCTCTCTTTTTGCTGTATAATTGCATGAACAAATGTTACATGCACATATGTCATGACTCAACTCTGTAGAACTTACCATGTTGTATTTGCAATCTGCCTGTACCTCCAGGATTGTGAGCTTTGTGAGGGCAGTGACTGTGATTTCTCCCTGTGTCCTGGCACACAGTCAAACTCACCAAATGTTTGTTGAATGAATGACTGAACTCTGCAGAGACCTGCGCTGACATCTGGTGCTCTCTTCCCCACAGCCTCTGGTTGTCACATCTTGAAGACTGTAATATTTATGAAGGCAGGAGCTAAATTTACTTGAATCAACACTGGAACCTCAGTGCAGAGTACTGGTACATAGTAAGTACTAATAAATGTCAGTTTAATGGATGAATGAATGATGCAGTTTTAAAAAAGTTTTATTGACGTATAGTTGATTTACAATGTTATGTTAATTTCTGCTATACAGCAAAGTGATTCAGTTATACATATATATATTCTTTTCCATGTTCTTTTCCCTGTGCTATACAGTAGGACCTTGTTGTTTATCCATTCTATACATAATAGTCTGCATCTGCTGACCCAAACTCCGAGTCCTCCCATCCCCCACCCCCACCGCCTCCCCCTTGGCAACCACAAGTCTGTTCTCTTATATCTGTGAGTCTGTTTGTTTTGTAGGTATGTTCATTTGTGTCATATTTTAGATTCCACACTTTAGATATAAGTGATATCATATGGTATTTGTCTCTCTTTTTGACTTACTTCACTTAGTCTGATAATCTCTAGGTCCATCCATGTTGCTGAAAATGGCTGAGTAATATTCCATTGTATATATTGTATATACCACATTTTCTTTTTCTGTTCATTTGTTGATGGACATCTATTGTAGGTTGTTTCCATGTCTTGGCTCTTGTAAATGGTGCTGCTATGAGCATAGGGGTGCATGTATCTTTTCAAATTTTGTTTTGTCCGGATATATGCCCAGGAGTGGGATTGCTGGATCATATGGCAACTCTATTTTTAGTTTTTTGAGGAACCTCCATACTGTTTTCCACAGTGGCTGCACCAACTTACATTCCCACCAACAGAGTAGGAGGGTTCCCTTTTCTCCACACTCCCTCTGGCATTTGGCATTTGTAGACTTTTTTTTTTTTAATTGGAGTATAGTTGATTAACAATGCTGTGTTAGTTTCATGTGTACAGCAAAGTGATTCAGTTATACATATACATGTATCTATTCTTTTTCAAATTCTTTTCCCATTTAGCTTATCACAGGATATTGAGCAGAGTTCCCTGTGCTATACAGTGGGTCTTTGTTGGTTATCTATTTTAAATATAGTAGTGTGTACATGTCAATCCCAAACTCCTAGTCTATCCCTACCCCCTACCCTTCCCCCCTGGTAACCATAAGTTCCTTCTCTAAGTCTATGAGTCTGTTTCTGTGTTGTAAATAAGTTCATTTGTATCATTTTTTTCAGATTCTGCATATAAGTGATATCATATGATATTTGTCTTTCTCTGTCTGACTTACTTCACTTAGTATGATAATCTCCAGGTCCATCCATGTTGCTGCAAATGGCATTATTTCATTCGTTTTAATGGCTGAGTAATATTCCATTGTGTATATGTACCACATCTTCTTTATCCATTTGTCTGTCGATGGACATTTAGGTTGCTTGCATGTCTTGGCTATTGTAAACAGCACTGCAATGAACATTGGGGTGCATATATCCTTTCAAACCATGTTTTTCTCTGGACATATGCCCAGGAGTGGGATTGCTGAATCATATGGCAGCTCTATTTTTAGTTTCTTAACTAACATCCATACTCTTCTCCATAGTGTCTGTACCAATTTACATTCCCACCAACAGTGTAGGAGGGTTCCTTTTTCTGCACACTCCCTCCAGCGTTTGTCATTTGTAGACATGTTTTTAATTGGAGTATAGTTGATTAGCAATGCTGTGTTAGTTTCTTGTGTACAGCAAAGTGATTCAGTTATACATTTACATGTATCTATTCTTTTTCAGATTCTTTTCCCATTTAGTTTATTACAAGATACTGAGCAGAGTTTCCTGTGCTATACAGTAGGTCCTTGTTGGTTATCTATTTTAAATATAGTAGTATTTTGGATGATGGCCATTCTGACTGGTGTGAGGTGATATCTCATTGTAGTTTTGATTTACATTTCTCTAATAATTAGTGATGTTGAGAGTCTTTTCATGTGCCTCTTGGCCATCTGTATGTCTTCTTTGGAGAAATGTCTATTTAAGTCTTCTGCCCATCTTTCAGATTGTGTTGTTCATTTTTTTGTTATTGACTTGTATGAGCTGTTTGTATATTTTACAAATTAAGACCTTGTCAGTCACATCATTTGCAAATATTTTTCTCCCAGTCTGTAGGTTGTCTTTTAGTTTTGTTTATGGTTTCCTTTTGCTGTGCAAAAGCTTATAAGTTTGATTAGGTCCCATGTGTTTAATTTTGTTTTTATTTCTATTGCCTTGGGAGACTGAGCTAAGAAAACATTGGTACGATTTATGTCAGAGAATGTTTTGCTTACGTTCTTTTCTAGGAGTTTTATGGTATCATGTCTTATATTTCAGTCTTTAAGCCCAAATGATTCAGTTTTTGCCTCAGTCATCTGAGGACCAATCTCTTACCTGATCATTCTCATCACTGGTGTTATGGACTCAATATCTGTGTCCTCCTCAGATTCATATGTTGAAGCCTCTAGCTCACAATGGGGTGGTATTTGAAGATGGGACCTTTGGGGGATAATTAGAGTCATGATGGGAATGGTGGCCTTATAAGAAGAAGAAGCTTGCACACACTGAGGAAAGACCACATGAGGACATAGAGGAAGTAAGCTCTCCCCAGGAAGCCAATCTGCTGGCACCTTGATCTTGGATTCCCCAAGCCTTTAGAACTGTGAGAGATAAACTGCTGTTGTTTAAGCCACACAGTCTATAGTATTTCGTATGACAGCCAAGCAGACTAAGACAGGTGGTGCACCTGGCCCTGGAGTAGGGCAGGGGAGCTCTCTCACCCTGGTGGAGGAAGACTGCATGGAGAAGGCAGGGTTTGGAGACCTTCCTGAATGAACAGAGGCCATGCGTTACAAGCTGAGACTTAAATGGTAAATAGGAGTGAGGCAAGAGGAGCAAGAATCTGATGAGAAGGGACTTGGGGAGGCGTGGGAGGATTTTTGACTTTGCTTTGCCGTGTACCCCAATGTCTGAAGCAGTAGGCACTCAACAAAGAGTTACTGAATGAAATAGTAGACTGAGCCACACAGCGGAGTCCCTGTGGCCTGGAGGAGCCTGGAAGGCTGGTTCTCTGCAGTGCTGTCTTTAGAAGCTCAAAGCAGCAAGAGCGGAAGCCCAGGTCAGTCAGGAGTCTCACCCAGTTTGGATTCCCCCCAGAGCAGGTACTGAGACAAGGATTTAGGTGCTGCTAGTTTTTACTTGGGAAGCACAAGTGAGGGAATGGGGGGAACTGAGAAGAAGAGTTGGCGTAGTGAATGGAGGGGCTGAATCCCGTTGGGGTCCTCTGAGGAATCTTGTGGAATATGCCTCCCGAGGAGTGGGGATGGGTGGTCATCTGTGATGCTTGCGGAGTGTCCCTGGGGGGCCGTCAGATCCCTAGCACTCCGGGCTGCCCTGCTCTGGGCCGAGCAAGCTGCTGTGCTGTGTCAGAAAGCCCTGGGAGAAAGCAGGGGAGCTGCTTGAGGAGGGAAGCTGCCGGCCTCTTGGCAACCCTCCACCACGACTGCAGCTGTGTTCAGGGGATGCTAGATAGAGGGTCTGGGGTGGGCCTCACAGCGTCCGTTCCAGAGGAGATACAGGGCTCTAAACAAGAGAGAGTGGTGGCTTTAATTGTGGTGGTGGCATTGGACGGGGAGAGAAATAGGCAGATTTGAGGTACTTTGGGGATATGGATGGTGAACAACAGTAGAAAGTCAAAGCTCTTTCTTTTTTCCTCTCTCTCTGTCCATTTTCATTCCAGAGATATGTACTGCTGTGCTCTGGCTCCCTGGGAAGTGGGCACTGAGGCTGTTTATTGAGCACGATGGTAAGGAGTGTCCTTGCACCAACACCTGTGGAAAGGAGGGAACAGACACCGGAGTGGGCAAAGGGGAACCACACAGCCGCAGTCAACCCCAAAGGGCGCTCTGGAGCTAGACCTGACCTACAGAGTTGTTCTAGGTCGGGCCTAGGTGCTGGACCTCCATCAGTCCAGGGATGTGGGCCAACCTGGGAAGGGCAGCTCTCTTCACCTGAGGCTATTGCTATCATGGCGTCCGTCACAATTATTGTCTTTTGCAGGCCAGGTACTGTTGTAGGTGCTGAGTATGTAGCAGTGAATGGGGTCAGGTGAGGGAGAGACAACAAACAAATATATAACATTGGGCAGTGAGAAGTGCAAAGCAGAAAACCACACAGGGTTAGCTGGATGATGGCTGGACAGGGTGGGTGAAGGTTGGGATGGAGGTGATGGAAACTTGAAGGTAAACTCAACCTGACTGTGACAGTTTAGGGGCTGGGCAGCCTCTCCCTGCACTGCACACCCCTGGAACCCACTCCGGAGCTGAGAGCTGCCCCATCTCTTGGCCACAATTCCCAGCCTCTTTGTAGGAGGTAGGGGCAGCCCCACTCCCATAAGAAATTTGCCATGGGACCCTCTGCTTTCTTGTTGGCCAGCAGCCTGGGGTTTTCGGAGTTGGGGAGTGGCATGAGGGGCGGTAGCTGGAGGTTGGCAAGTCTTCCCGCTGCCTCCAACCTGGGGAGGGGGGTGGATTGGCAGGACGGGTGGCTGGGCCCAAGTCATGGCCGAGACTCTGTGTGTGTGCGTGTGTCCATGTGTCCGTCCTTTCCCATATGCGATCCTGCTGCCCGCTTCCTTGGCCCGCCTCACCTGGGCAGATGCCTGCAGGGGGCAGCACTGCTGGGGTCCCTGCTGGGGGCCAGGGTTGAGGGAGGCTCCCCCAGCCAGGCCCAGGCTCCGCCTGCTTCCCTCCCCATCTCTCCCCAGGCCCTTGTGTTTGCAAAGGAAGGTCGAGCGTCCCAGGAGTCTGGATGCAGTCACGGATCATTACGGCCGGGAGAGCTGGTGCAGCCTCGGCCAGGGCAAGGGCACGGCGGCTGGTAGACTGGCGGGCGAGGTCCCGTGGAGTGAGGCCGTCCTCGGATGCAGCATCCCTGCCAGTGTCGCCACTCCCGCGGACACTGGGGCCCGGAGAGTGGTGCTGTGGACTGGTTCCGGCCAGTGGCGCATTTAGCATCAAAACAAACCCAATACTGAGTTAGTTGGCGACCAGTCCCTCTGTTTCTGACAGCTTGGGTCAGTTTCCTGGTGACTGACAGAAATGAAAACCTGAATTTAGGTTGTGGCTCTGCCAGTCTTTGCCTGAGTGTTCTCAGACAAGTTACTCAGTTACTCTGAGCCTCAGTGTTCTCATCTGTAAAATGGAGGGATTCAACATGATCTCTGAATGTTTTTTCTATCTCTAAAGCACTGTCTGTTCTGTGGCCCTCTTCCTGTTCTGGTCCTGGAGGTCAGGAGAGATGTAGGAAGTTGGAGTTTTAAGGACTTCCTTGGCTTCTGTTCACCCAGTTGTGAGCATCTGACTGGAGAGACTCTATAAGGGACAGATTGCTGAGGAATAGGGAGGCCCTTCGCATTTGTGAAGAGCAGAGAAGAGTCATGGTGGGTGAGAGCCAACAGCAAGAGAAGGGGAGGTGGCAGAGAACATCCGAAGAGCTTCTGGCACGTGACTGTGGTGCTCATGGGGGACATCAGCTCCTTTGTGGTTTGCTCTCCATCCCTCCCTTGGGAAACTGTCATTCCCCAATACCTGTGTTTCAGGTGAGGCTATTAACTATGGAGCTCTGCCCGTCCCTGTCCAGCAGTGGGGATTATGAGTCATATTCAGGGGCCAGTGTGGATGGTGAAGGAGACAGTGGCACGCTCTTTTCTCTGGCTTTGCCAACTGTGTGGGTGAGGTCAGTCTGGAACTGTTTGGAACATCTTTGATGCCGCATGGAGAGAGCCTGACTGAAAATGGAGCACATTAAAGGGAAAGCAAAAATATTTTACATTTTAAAAAATTTTTATTTATTTATTTATTTTTGGCTGCACTGGGTCTTTGTTGCTGTGCGCGGGCTTTCTCTAGTTGCAGCAAGCGGGGGCTACTCTTCATTGCGGCGCGCGGGCTTCTCATGCGGTGGCTTCTCCTGTTGTGGAGCACGGGCTCTAGGCACACAGGCTTCAGTAGTTGTGGCTCGTGCGTTCTAGAACGCAGGCTCAGTAGTTGTGGCACACGGGCTTAGTTGCTCCGCAGCATGTGGGATCTTCCCAGACCAGGGCTTGAACCCATGTCCCGTGCGTTGGCAGCCAGACTCTTAACCACTGCACCACCAGGGAAACCTGGGAAAGCAAAAATAGAAACAGAAGGTCCTAGTGACATAATTTGAGCTCCTGGATATATCCATGCCTAAAGCCAGCCCCACCCTTGGATTTCCCCACTTATTTGTACCAATGAATTCCTCCTTTCAATTATTCCAGTTTGAGTTGGATTTCTACTGATTGTGGTTGACTGAGTTCTGTCAAATATAGTGTCTAATAAATATAATAGCACTTCAGGATGATATGCTAGATCGTTTCTAGTCAAAGTGGTCCAAGGACCAGCAGCATGGGAGCTTGCTGGAAATGTAGAATCTCAGGTCTATCCAAGACCTATTGAATCAGAACCTTCACTTTAACAAGGGCCCAGGCTATCCATATATACATTGAAGTTTGAGAAGCAGTACACTAGACCAGTAGCTCTCAGCTCTAGAAGCACACTTAAAAGTCCCAACACCCAAGCCATACTCCAGACCAATTAAATCAACATCTCTGAGGGTGGACCCTGGCATCCTCATTTTTTTTAAACTCCCTGGGAGATAACAATGTACAACCAAGCTTGAGGACCACTGCTCTGGTGTGATTTGCTTAATGGTAACTAAAACGTCAGATGCTTTGTGATTTAGAATACAGCCAAAGCCTGCTTCTGTTGTGGGCACAGCAAAGAGACCTTGGTAGTGATGGGGTCCCTTAGAAATGAAGTGGGAGCTGCCTTGCCCGGTAGAGGAGGCAGACTGGGCTGTATCCCACAAACAGAACTCACAGGCACCCCAAGGAGGATTTTACCAAATCCTGGAATACTTTTTTCTTACTACAGCAACATATCTTCTCTTCCTTTGAATTCATAATCCAGGACTACATAAATATCTCGTAAGCTTTAAAAATTCAAGTCCCTCTGACACAGGAACTTGACCATAAGCACAACCTGAATCCCAAACTGAACCCAAATATTATTTTTTTTATTGAACCATGAACTACCTCCAAAATATGTTGTGAGTTTTTATTTTCCTTCTAAAAATCACTATTGTGGTGAATCAATTCACTCTGGAGCTAATCCAGATGCTTTCTAAAATCAGTCAACTAGAAGAAAATGGGGATATCAGAATGTTCTCTGAATTGAACGCAAGCAAAATTCTTTGCATTGGAGAATTGGCTCTGACTGGTTGCTGTGGGAATTTGGCCTGTGGCCTCATGTTTCCAGTGGCTAGTCAGATGCAGCATTCTCCTGCATTTCTATTTCTTTCTGAGTGAGGACCTTGCCAGGACCCGTGGGGCACCTGTGACCAATTATGTGTGGTCCAGGTGGCATCGTTAGGGTGTTAGCAGGTGGCAACGGTCCGTATGCATGGAAAAATGAATAAGATGGAGGTATATCCTCCTAGGGAGAGGGAGAAGAGAGATGGAAAGGGAGTTTCTGGGGCTGCTTTGTGTTTGTTCTTTATGGTTTTAACTGCTGGCAAAGAACCCTTTCCTGCCTGGAGCGCTGCTTGGGAGCAGGGAGAGGTGTGGGAGGGGATGGGGAGAGAGCTAGAAGCTGGCCTTTCTCTGCTCACCGTTGTCAGCAGCTCATTAGGGATTCTAATCAGGCAGAAATATTTTCCCGTTACCTCATTACCAACTCTAACAAGGTCCCAGCTCCAGGTCGTGGCTGCTTTTCTCCTGCTGGGGTTAACGATGAGCAGCTTGTTGGAGCCTTCAGTAACTCATTTGTTATAACATGCGATTCACAGCAGCAAGAAGGCTCTGGGGTGGAGGAGGCAGAGCAGAGAGCAGGGGAAGAGGTGGAGGGAGAGCCCTCTTCGCAGAGGACAGGAAGGCAGAAACGCCCAGTGCTTCGGGGAAACCAAGCTCAGACCCTAATGGGCACCTTGAATCTTCTGGGAATCCGGGCCCAGCTCTGTGTGAGGTGCAGACCAGCTCCAATTGTGTGTGGAAACAGGTGACATCATGACCAGTTGTTGGCTGGGGATTAAAGGGCGAGCTTTTAATCCTGTAGCGACAGTCTTCAGGACCTCTGCTTCGTGTGCTTGTATGGCCCTAGACGCCAATCCTTGAACTTAGTGATCTGAAAAATATTTGCATGCCATCATTTACCAGGTCAAAGCCTATCCACGGCTTCCTAATTCCCATCGTCTTACACCAAAACTTCTTTACTTGCCTATCTAGGCTCTCCATAAAATACCTCTACTCAAACTAGTTGTGTTTCAAGTATTTCCCCCACACAAAATCCTCATTTGAAACCCTTAAGGACTTGGTCTCTTCAGTATCCCATAAAGATTGTTAATTTTACCTTCTTCTTGATTGTTCTTCCTTCACATTCAAGTCCTACCCATTCACCAAAGCTTAACCAAAGCATTATATCTTCCATAAATCCTTTCATGATGATGCTACTTGATGCCTACAGCATGGCTTAAAATGGGGATCTGCCAGATTTGGCCCATCTCTTTTTATAAATAAAGTTTCATTGGAACCCAGCCATGCTCACATGCTTTCTTAGCTGCTTTTGCACTACATCAGAAGAGTTAAGTAGTTGCAACAGAGACCATATGACTGGCAAAGCCTAAAATATTTACTGTTTGCCCCTTTGCAGAAAAAGTTTGTCTACCCCAGCTTAAACCATAAAGTTTATAACTTTAATTTATATTGTGCTTCCTTAAATTCTTTCAGAATGCCCTCCCAGCTTATTCTTTTTCTCCTCTTCTTCCTATCCACTCTGCACTCTTCCCATCTTCTTTTGCTCCGAACTTTCATCACATTTTATCTGTTTACTTCTTGTGATGCTTTTCTCTTTCTAAAAATTGTAACAGTCATTTATTTAAATGCCTGTTCTGTATAATCTCTAGTCTGTAAGCCCTTTGCGGGCAGAATCTCTTCGGATCCATCTCTGCAACCCCTCAACTATTAGCACAGGGTTCAGTAAGTGGGGAAAGAACCTCGTTGGTTTCAGAGTCTGCCATGGCTCCTGAATGGCCTTTCTGGAATTGCCATGAGAGGTGTCAACAGTTTTCTGGCAGTTCTGTTCAGGGTTATGACATCCTGAAGAGCTGTGTTCCTTGTAGAATAAAGCTATCTAACCCTGCCCTTGAACTACTGCTTCCTCAGTAGTGAGGTCACCATTTCATGGAGGGTAGGATGCCCTGCAACTTTGTGGATGAATTAGGGGATACTATTGATCCTGGTTCATTTCCATCTCTCCCTTCTTTTCTAACATGATCCCATTTTATAGAATTCCAGGTGTAGGCCCCTCAGTTCTATGGAGATGTCTGAGAAAAACAAAAGCTTCCTGTCTTTCCATCTTTATTATACAAAATCACAGTGAAATTGTGGGAGGCAGAATAATGGCCCCCAAAGATGTCTATGTCCTAATCCCTGGAAACTGTAACTACATTACTTTATAATGCAAACGGGAGTTTGAAGATATGATTAAGGGTAAGATTTTGAGATGGTGATATTATCTTGGATTATTGGATTGTCCAATTTAATAACCTGAGTCCTTAAAGGTAGAATAGTGAGGCAGGAGAGTAGGTCAGAGAGATGTGACATGAGAAGGACTCAATCCATTGTTGCTGACTTTGAAGATGGGGGAAAGGGCCATGAGCTAAGGAATGAGGGCAACCTCTAGAAGCTGGAAAGATAAGGTACAGATTCTCCCCTAGAACTTCCAGAAGGGAAGGCAGCCCTGACACCACATTGATTTTAGCTCACTGAGACCCATGTCCGACTTTGACCTCTAGAACAAGCAGATAATGTATTTATATTGTTGAAGACACTAAATTTGTGGTAATTTATTACAGGAGCAGTAGAAATTTTACCATCTTACAGAAAATATTTCACTGACTTAGGGAGGCTGTGTGGGGAGGTGGGGGCTAGCTGGTATTTGTCTATCCATTCCAGAAAAAAGAAGTGTTGTTCAGAGTCCTGGAGCTAGATCTGGCCTGGTTGTCTTGGAGATCATTACATTTACCCCTAAGATTAAGTTAAATTGGGGAAATGTGTATGGCCTTTTGCTGTCAGTATTTTTGGGGGAAGGCATGGACTGGCTTTGTGGAGTTTTTGTTGCATGTACATAGTGTATACAGACTTCAGGTTTTTAGACCAGTTTGTAGAACTCTGGTCCTCAGAGAGTCAGGAACCCTGAAGTTCACGGCCTGGGGTGATTTCTCCTGGGCATTGCTTTGGTTACTAAAACAATTGGATGAACCATGTATCAATTATCTATTGACATAATAATGCTACATAAAAAAACATCCCCCACCAAAAAAACCCAAAAAAACAAAAAAAAATCCCCCAAACCGCACTGACTTGAAACAATAACCATTTATCATTGCTCACAGGCTTATGGCTCTGCTGATCTGGGCTGGGCTCAGCTGGGCTCAGCATCTGTGGTCAGGTTGGCTGGAGGCTGATTGGTTCAGAATGACCTCAGCTGGGGAGACTTGGCTCTTCTCCACATGCTCTCTCCCCTCCAGAAGGCTAGCTGATTGTGTTCTCATGACAGGGGAGGGAGAAAGGGGGGTTGTGGAGAGTGGGAGAGGGAGAGGGAGAGGGGAGTAGGTGAGGCCTCTAGAGGCCTAGTTTGGAGCTGATATGTTGCTGCCCACATTCTGTTGGTCAGAGGAACTTACAAGGAAGCCTAGATTTAAAGAACAGGGAAATAGTTTCAACTTCTTGATGAGAAGAACTACCAGGTCACATTGCAAGTGGTGTGGGAAGGATGGAGAATTAGGGCCATTTTTGCAGTCAGTCTGCCACAGATTCTCCAGGAAGGGAAAAATGCCCTTAGACCCAAACAGCTCCTGAGAGCTGGCTCCTTTCCTAGCGTGGGAGTCATCAGAGCCTCTGGATCCCACCCCCTTTTCACTACATGTCCTCTCTCAAAGAAAGCCACAATTCTCCCTATGAACTGCCAGCCATCAGCGCCCGCCTTCCCTGTCTCTCGGCTCCAAGCCTGAGGGATGTCGTGGACGACCAGCCAGCTTGATGAATGCTGCCTCTGTAAACCCTCCCCTGGCCTCTGTCACAGCATCAGTGTGAAATGAACTTGCTAATACTCTGAGAGCCACAAACCTTTTCCTCTTCCCCAGCACGACGCATCGAATCGATCTGGCTGGGTGCGCCGCGACAAACCAAACCCCACAGAAAAAGGCATCAGCAAATTTAAAGCCTCGTTCAAGGTCTTGATTCACCATAAACTAAGTTGCCGGCAGCAGGTGTTGACACTTCTTCCACGGCGGTTGATACCGGGATTTATCGACTTGCCATAAGATGTTGATATTGACCAAGACTGAGTTCCAAATGAAAAGGCCTATGGCAGTATATCTTTATTGCTCAGATAATCTGTGGACTTGCTAATCCTTCCTTGTCCCACTCAATAATGTTGCAGAAATTCTTTTGGAACGGAGAGACCATTACTTAAACACAACAAGCTGCTCTTTCCCTACAAGACCTCCTGAAACAGGGATGGAGGTACCAGCAGTGTGTTGAGAACATAACCAGTGTTGGAAAATCTATTTGTGCCTGTGCCCGAAACCATAATGCCTTTAAGTTTTTAAAAACCCAGCTCTCTCCTCTTGGGAAACAGCCCAGAAAAAAACACAGTAGGATTTGACATGGAACCTGTTCATGAATAGTGTCCACTTCCCTTTCCCCACTGGTCCACTTCAGGGCCACAGGTGTGCCTACCTCCCACCCAGGCTAGTGAACAGTATGATGTCACCCTTAGTGCTGGTCCCTGACAGTGAAATTAATGTGACAGTTGGTTGTTGCTAATTGTGGGGCCCACTAGGAACACAGAAAAAGAGGGACAATTTATTACCTGCTAATCTGTTTTCTCATTGAAATAACTACAGTCTGCAGCCCTCCTTTAAGGGAGGATATGTACGCATTAGAGTCACATATGGTGACTTTTGAGTTATTTTGGACATCAGGGTCCCTAGGAAAATCAGCAGGGAGAAGATGAGCCAACTGAACAGGGCCAAGGAAGCAGCCCAGAGTGGCTGGGTCAGGGAGCAAGCCAGAGGGGCAGAATTTCCAACCCAGCTCCCTTACCCAGCTCTGTTCCCCTGGATGGTTTCTAAGGGCCTCTTCAAAGAGGAAGATGGAGGCCAGTGGGGAGAGGCCAAGGAAGACAGAGCCACAGGAAGATGGAGATTTCACAGACATGCTCTACCCTGCCATCAGGTAAGCAGGTGACCCAGATGCTGACCCACAGTGGGACTCTTGCTCTGTTCTCTCTTCTAAGACTTGCATAGTCATTAGCAGTGCAATCTCTACTAGCCCTCCTGGCTTGCGGCCTCAGGTCGGGAAGGAATTGATCACAACATCAACTGCATTCCAAAGAGGTACTAACAGAGGTTGAGAGCACAGGCTTGGCCGCCAGACAGTTTTGGGTTTGCAATCTGGCTTCTGTACTTATCAGCTGGGTGACCTTGGGCAAGTCTCTTATCTTTTCTAAGCCACAGTTACCTCATCTGTAAAAAGGAGGAAATAGTAACTGTACCATGGCAGGCAATGTTTATTGCCTCCTTTTCTTCCTTGCCAACAGAATATCAATTTTGTTCAGGTGTCACTTCCCATGATTTCTGGGGAGGTGGGCCTAGGTCCTGATCCTAGAGTGAACATGTGATCAGTTCTGGCCAATGAGATGAAAAGGGAACATTTGGGGAGTAGTTCTGGCATTTTCCCTCCCTGATATGAGAAGGCAGACAAAGAGCATCTCTCTATTCTGTCTGCCACCTGCTTCCTTCTTGACGTGAAGTTGGTTGGTGGGAGGAACCCCCCCCTGCTCATGCTGCCCCCTGCTTCCTACAGTAGAAATTTGTTGACTAATGCTATGGCTGTGGCAGCAATTTTGTTCCCAAGAGACCAGGAGAATGTGGAGACACCTATTCAGGGTCCTCCATCATGGAGCAGCTAAAACAAAGCCTAACTGCCCAAGTTTCATGTGAGAAAAATGAACCCTTGTTTGTTAATGTTGCTGTGAATTGATTATTCTGTTCCTTGCAGCCAAAAGCATTCGTAAACAATATAAGTACCTATTTCATGGTTTGATGGGAGAATTAAATAAGATAGTCAGAGGGTCTTCTGGACAGAGGCCTGAAAGCTTCTCCAATTTCTCTGCAGAGTCTTGACAGTAGGTTTGTGATATTTCCTCCTTGAGAATAATGATGAAAGAGAGAGGCTGGGAAAAGGAGCAGAGAAGTGAGATAACTCCACTTTTCTCTTTCTGTTTTGGGGAGAAGGCAATTCAGACTTTAGACGATGATTCTCCAACCACTGTGCCTGTAATTCATTGCATGCTGGGTCAAGTGACTATTGAATACATCTTGCAGACAATGGCTGGATTTAAAATTTTTTGTGTACCTCAAACATTGGTAAATTTCATTCAATTTTCTCATTGCTTTACCTACTAAGTTTAGGATTGTGTAGGGCATCACTTCAGTTCAATAAGCAGTGGTTTCCATTGTTTTAGGTTTTTTATTTCTTTGCCATTAGGTCTGCAATCTATACAGACTGAAGGGGACTAGACAGTTCTCGTTGCAAAGGAACCTTTTGGTAAGTGAAGAATCATTATTTAATGCTAAGAATCATCTTCCAATTAATTTATTTGCCAAAATTCTTGAGAACCCAATAGTTGGGTGCTCAAATAGGGCAGCAATCTGCCCCAGGTTGGCTTCTGAACCCTGAAGCTCAACGTACTGTGGTAGCTCACAGCCTGAGAGAATCTTGCAAACTATTTGCAAGGATCAGGGAAGGGACTGCAAAACAATGTATTCTTAGCTTTGCGTTGGTATAGCTTGTCTGTCTCATAGGTTAGTATTTATTTTTAAAATTTTATTTAAAAATTATTATATAGTAAAATTAATGTTTTGTGTGTATACGATTCTATTAATTTTGACACATATATGGATTTATGTAACCACCACCATAATTAAAACAGTGGTCCCTCACGCTAGCTCTTTCTAGTCACATTGTTTTCTCACCTCCAACCTCTGCCACTGACTTGTCTGTTTGCCATCACTATAGTTTTGTGTTTTCGAGAATGTCATATAAAGGGAATCATATAGTAGCTCACGCTTTGAAACTGGCTTTTTCATTCAGCATAACACCTTAGAGGTTCATTCAAGTTGTTGTGTGTATTAAAATCTGTTCATTTTTATTGCTGAGTGGTTGATATTCCACTGTATGGTTGTTCCACAGTTTGTTTATCCATTCACCTTTTGAAGGATAGTTAGGTTGCCTCCAGTTTGGGACAATAATGAATAAAGCCACTATAAACATTTGTGTTCAGGTTTTTGTGTGAACTTGGGTTTTCATTTCTTAGGGTAAATAATTAGAAGTTGGATTGCTGGGTCATATGGTAAGTGTACGTTTAACTTTGTAAGAAGTTGCCAAGCTGCTTTCTGGAGTGGCCACACCATTTTGCATTCCTATCAGCAAGGTGGGAGAGTTCTAGTTAGTCCATATTTTAATCAGTATTTGGCATTTTGGGTATTTAAAATTTTATTTTAGCCATTTAATGTGTGTAGCGGTAAGTCACTATGATTTTAATTTGCATTTTCCTAATGGTTAATAATGTTGAACATTTTTTTGACATCCATATATCCTCCTTGATGAAGTGTTTATTTCAGTCCTTTGTCCATTTTTAAATTGTGCTACTTGTTTTCCTGTTGTTGAGTTTTGAGAATTCTTTATATATTCTGGATACAAGCCCTTTGTTGAACACGTGATTTGAAAATATTTTCTTCCAGTCTGTAGCTTGTCTTTTCACTCTCTTAACAGTGTCTTCTGCAGACCAATGTTTCTAGGTTTGAAGAAATCTGAATTTCAGTTTTTTTCTTTTATGCGTTATACTTTGTGTCATATCTAAGAATGTTTTGCCTAACTTTAGATCTCAAAGATTTTGCCCATGTCTTCCACAAGTTTTGTAGTTTTATATTTTATATTTAGATATATGATCCAATTGAGTTAATTTTTGTATATGGTGTGAAATTTAAGTTGAAGTTCAGTTTTTTTTATTTTAGCATATGGATGTCCAGTTGTTCCAGTACCATTTGCTGAAAAGACTGTCCTTTCCGCATTGAATGGCTTTTGCACTTTTGTAAAAAAAAAAAAAAAAAAAAAATGAGTTGGTCATGTTTGTATGGGGCTATTTTTGGACTCTGTTCTGTTTCATTGATACGTGCATGTCTATTTCTTTGCTAATTCCATGTCTTGACTACTGTAGCTTTATAAAGAGTATTAAAATTCGGGTAGTGTGACTTCTCCAAGCTTACTCTTCATTTTCCAAGATTGGTTTAGCTATTTGTCTTCATCAGTTTGGGCTGCTAAAACAGAATGACACAGAATGAGTGACTTAAACAACAAACATTTATTTTTCAGTTCTGGAGGTAGGAAGTTTGAGATCAGGGTGTCAGCATGGCTGGTGAGAGCCCTCCTCTTAGTTCATAGCTGGCTGCCTTGCTGTATTGTTCACATGGAAGAAAGAGAGAGGAAGTAAACTCTCTCTTGCCTGTTCTTCTAAGGGCAGTCATTCCATTATGAGGGCTCCACTCTCATGACCTCCCCAAAGCTCCATCTGCAAATACCATCACACTGAGGATTGGGGTTTCAGCATATGAATTTTAGGGGTACACGAACATTTAGTCCGTAGCACTATTCTAGTTTCTTTGCTTTTCCATATAAATTTTAGAATTAGTTTGCCCAATTCTATAAAAAAAAATCCTGCTGGAACTTTGACTGAAATTGTATGAATCTATAGATCAATCTGGGAAAAATGAATATCTTTACTATACTGAGTTTTCCAGTCTGTGAGCAGAGTATGTTTTGTCATTTATTTAGGCCAAATTTGAATTCTTTCATCAGCATTTTGTAGTTTTTTCAACTCACAGGTCCCATGCATATTTTGTTAGGTTTATACATAAGTATTTTATTTTTCTTGACTATGAAATATGAAAATGGTATGTATTTTTACTAGTGTCTAAAACTATGATTGGGGCTTCCCTGGTGGCGCAGTGGTTAAGAATCTGCCTGCCAATGCAGGGGAAATGGGTTTGAGCCCTGGTCGGGAAAATCCCACATGCCGTGGAGCAACAAAGCCCATGCGCCACAACTACTGAGCCTGTGCTCTAGAGCCTGTGAGCCACAACTACTGACCTTGCTAGCCACAACTACTGAAGCCCGCATGCCTAGAGCCTGTGCTCTGCAACAAGAGAAGCCACCACAATGAGAAGCCCTCACACCACAATGAAGAATAGCCCCCGCTCGCCACAACTGGAGGAAGCCCGCGCACAGCAATGAAGACCCAATGCAGCCAAAAAAAACCAAACAAACTACGATTGATTTTTGTGTGTTGAACGTTGAACTGGTGGCCTGTGACCTTGTTAAACTCACTTACCGTTTCTATGAATTTTGCTGTTGTTGTTATTGTTGATTTCTCAGGACTGTATATTTAGAAAATTATGTTTGTGAATAAAGACATTTTTATTTCTTCCTTTCCAATCTGTAGGTATTTTATTTCTTTTTCTTGCCTAGTTACATTAACTACAATTTCCAGTATGATGTTGATTGGACTGGTGAAAGTATGTCTTCTTCCTTTTTTTTTTTTAACATCTTTATTGGAGTATAATTGCTTTACAAAGTTTCTGCTGTATAAAAAAATGAATCAGTTATATGTATACCTATATCCCCATATCCCCTTCCTCTTGCGCCTCCCTTCCACCCTCCCTATCCCACCTCTCTAGGTCATCGCAAAGCACCGAGCTGATCTCCCTGTGCTATGCAGCTGCTTCCCACTAGCTATCTATTTTACATTTGGTAGTGTATATATGTCCGTGCCACTCTCTCACTTCATCCCAGCTTGCCCTTACCCCTCCCCATGTCCTCAAGTCCATTCTCTACATCTGAATCTTTACTCCTGTCCTGCCCCCAGGTTCTTCAGAACCATTTTTTTTAGATTCCATATATATATTTTAGCATATGGTATTTGTTTTTCTCTTTCTGACTTACTTCACTCTGTATGACAGACTCTAGGTCCATCCACCTCACTACAAATAACTAATTTCACTTTTTTTTACGGCTGAGTAATATTCCATTGTATACATGTGCCACAACTTCTTTATCCATTCATCTGTTAATGGACACTTAGTTTGCTTCCATGTCCTGGCTATTGTAAATAATGCTGCAGTGAACATTGTGGTACATGTCTCTTTTTGAATTATGGTCTTCTCAGGTTATATGCCCAGTAGTGGGATTACTGGGTCATATGGTACTTCTATTTTTAGTTCTTTTAAGGAACCTCCATACTGTTCTTCATAGTGGCTGTATCAATTTACATTCGCACCAACAGTGCAAGAAGGTTCCCTTTACTCCACACCCTCTCTAGCATTTATTGTTTGTAGAAATTTTGCTGATGGCTATTCTGACCCATGTGAGGTGATACCTCACTGTGGTTTTGATTTGCATTTCTCTAGTGATTAGTGATGTTGAGCATCCTTTCATGTGTTTGTTGGCAATCTGTATATCTTCTTTGGAGGAATGTCTATTTAGGTCTTCTGCCCATTTTTGGATTCAGTTTTTTTTTTTTTTTTATATTGAGCTGCATGAGCTGCTTGTTTATTTTGGAGATTAAGCCTTTGTCAGTTGCTTCATTTGCAAATATTTTCTCCCATTCTGAGGGTTGTCTTTTAATCTTGTTTATGGCTTCCTTTACTGTGCAAAAGCTTTTAAGTTTCATTTAGGTCCCATTTGTTTATTTTTGTTTTTATTTCCATTTCTCTAGGAGGTGCAAAAAGGATCTTGCTGTGATTTATGTCATAGAGTGTTCTGCCTATGTTTTCCTCTAAGAGTTTGATAGTGTCTGGCCTTAAATTTAGGTCTTTAATCCATTTTGAGTTCATTTTTGTGTATGGTGTTAGGGGGTGTTCTAATTTCATTCTTTTACATGTAGCTGTCCGGTTTTCCCAGCACCACTTATTGAAGAGGCTGTCTTTTCTCCATTGTATATTCTTGCCTCCTTTATCAAAAATAAGGTGACCATATGTGCATGGGTTCATCTCTGGGCTTTCTATCCTGTTCCATTGATCTATATTTCTGTTTTTGTGCCAGTACCATACTGTCTTGATGACTGTAGCTTTGTAATATAGTTTGAAGTCAGGGAGCCTGATTCCTCCACATCCATTTTTCTTTCACAAGATTGCTTTGGGTGTTTAAGGTCTTTTGTGTTTCTATACAAATTGTAAAATTTTTTGTTCTAGTTCTGTGAAAAATGCCATTGGTATTTTGATAGGGATTGCATTGAATCTGTAGATTGCTTTGTGTAGTATAGTCATTTTCACAGTGTTGATTCTTCCAATCCAAGAACATGGTATATCTCTCCATCTGTTTGTATCATCTTTAATTTCTTTCTTCAGTGTCTTATACTTTTCTGCATAAAGGTCTCTTGTCTCCTTAGGTAGGTTTATTCCTAGGTATGTTATTCTTTTTGTTGCAATTGTAAATGGGATTGTTTCCTTAATTTTTCTTTCAGATTTTTTGTCGTTAGTGTATAGGAATGCAAGAGATTTCTATGCATTAATTTTGTATCCTGCCACTTTACCAAATTCATTGATTAGCTCTAGTAGTTTTCTGGTAACATCCTTAGGATTCTCTATGTATAGTGTCATGTCATCTGCAAACAGTGACAGCTTTACTTCTTCTTTTCCCATTTGGATTCCTTTTATTTCTTTTTCTTCTCTGATTGCTGTGGCTAAAACTTCCAAAACTATGTTGAATAATAGCGGTGAGAGTGGGAAACCTTGTCTTGTTCCTGATCTTAGAGGAAATGCTTTCAGTTTTTCACCATTGAGAACAATGTTGGCTGTGGGTTTGTCATATATGGCCTTTATTATATTGAGGTAGGTTCTTTCTATGCCCACTTTCTGGAGAGTTTTTATCATAAATGGGTGTTGAATTTTGTCAAAAGCTTTCTCTGCATCTATTGAGATGATCATATGATTTTTATCGTTTGTTAATATGGTGTATCACATTGATTGATTTGCATATATTGAAGAATCCTTGTAATCCTGGGATAAACCCCACTTGATCATGGTGTATGATCCTTTAATGTGCTGTTGGATTCTGTTTGCTAGTATTCTGTTGAGGATTTTTGCATCTATGTTCACCAGTGATAGTGGTCTGTAATTTTTCTTGTGACATCTCTGTCTGGTTTTGGTATCAGGGTGATGGTGGTTTCGTAGACTGAGTTTGGGAGCATTCCTCCCTCTGCTATATTTTGGAAGAGTTTGAGAAGGATAGGGGTTAGCTCTTCTCTAAATGATAGAATTCGTCTGTGAAGCCATCTGGTCCTGGGCTTTTGTTTGTTGGAAGATTTTTAATTAGTTTCAATTTCCATGCTTGTGATTGGTCGGCTTATATTTTCTACTTCTTCCTGGTTCAGTCTCAGAAGGCTGTGCTTTTCTAAGAATTTGTCCGTTTCTTCCAGGTTGTCCATTTTATTGGCATAGAGTTGTTTGCAGTCGTCTCTTAGGATGCTTTGTATTTCTGCGATGTCTGTTGTAACTTCTTTTTCATTTCTAAATGTATTGATTTGAGTCCTCTCCCTCTTTTTCTCGATGAGTCTGGCTAATGGCTTATCAGTTTTGTTTATCTTCTCAAAGAACCAGCTTTCAGTTTTATTGATCTTTGTTATTGCTTTCTTAATTTCTTTTATTTCTGATCTGATCTTTATGATTTATTTCTTTCTGTAACTTTGGTTTTATTTTTCTTCTTTCTCTAATTGCTTTAGGTGTAAGTTTAGGTTGTTTATTTGAGATGTTTCTTGTTTCTTGAGGTAAGATTGTATTGCTGTAAACTTCCTTCTTAGAACTGCTTTTGCTGCATCCCATAGGTTTTGGGTCATTGTGTTTTCATTGTCATTTGTTTCTAGGTATTTTTTGATTTCCTCTTTGCTTTCTTCAGTAATTTCTTGGTTATTAAGTAGTATATTGTTTAGCTTCCATGTGTTTGTATTTTTTCCAGGTTTTTTCCTGTAATTAATATCTAGTCTCATAGCATTGTGGTTGGAAATGATACTTGATACAATTTCAATTTTCTTAAATTTACCGAGGCTTGATTTGTGACCCAAGATATGATCTCTCCTGGAGAATGTTCCATGAGCACTTGAGAAGAAAGTGTATTCTGTTGTTTTTGGATAGAATGTCCTATAGATATCAATTAAGTCTATCTGGTCTACTGTGTCTTCTAAGCTTGTGTTTCCTTATTTATTTTCATTTTGCATGATCTGTCCATTGGTGAAAGTGGGGTGTTAAAGTCCCCTACTATTATTGTGTCACTGTCGATTTTCCATTTTATGGCTGTTAGCATTTGACTTATGTATTGAGGTACTCCTATGTTGGGTGCATAAATATTTACAATTGTTATATCTTCTTCTTGTATTCATCCCTTGATCATTATGTAGTGTCTTTCTTTGTCTCTTATAATAATCTTTTTTTTAAAGTCTATTTTGTCTGATATGAGTATTGCTACTCCAGCTCTCTTTTGATTTCCATTTGCATAGAATATCTTTTTCCATACCCTCACTTTCAGTCTGTATGTGTACCTAGGTCTGAAATGGGCCTTTTGTAGACAGCATATATATGGTACTTGTTTTTGTATCCATTCAGCCAGTCTGTGTCTTTTGGTTGGAACATTTAATCCATTTACGTTTAAGGTAATTATTGATATTTATGCTCCTATTACCATTTCCTTAATGGTTTGGGGTTTGTTATTGTAGGTCTTTTCCTTCTCTTGTGTTTCTTGCCTAGAGAAGTCCTTTAGCATTTGTTTTAAAGCTGGTTTGGTGGTGCTGAGTTCTCTTAACTTTTGCTTGTCTGTAAAAGTTTTAAATTCTCCATTGAATCTGACTGAGATCCTTGCTGAGTAGAGTAATCTTGGTTGTAGGTTTTTCCCTTTCATCACTTTCAATATGTCCTGCCACTCCCTTCTGGCTTGCAGAGTTTCTGCTGAATGATTAGCTGTTAACCTTATGGGTTTTCCCTTGTATGTTATTTGTTGCTTTTCCCTTGCTGCTTTTAATCATTTTTCTTTGAATTTAATTTTTGATAGTTTTATTAATATGTGTCAGTGTGTTTCTCCTTGGATTTATCCTGTATGGGACTCTCTGTGCTTCCTAGACTTGATTGATTATTTCCTTTCCCATGTTAGGGAAGTTTTCAACTATAATCTCTTCAAATATTTTCTCAGACCCTTTCTTATTCTCTTCTTCTTCTGGGACCCCTATAATTCGAATGTTGGTGCATTTAATGTTGTCCCAGAGCTCTTTGAGTCTGTCCTCAATTCTTTTCATTCTTTTTTCTTTATTCTGCTCTGTGGCAATTATTTCCACTATTTTACCTTCCAGGTCACTTATCCATTTTTCTGCCTCAGTTATTCTGCTATTGATTCCTTCTAGAGAATTTTTTATTTCATTTATTGTGTTGTTCATCATTGTTTGTTTGTTCTTTAGTTCTTCTAGGTCCTTGTTAAACGTTTCTTGTCTTTATTCTATTTCCAAGATTTTGGATCATTTTTACTGTCATTACTCTGAATTCTTTTTCAGGTAGACTGCCTATTTCCTCTTCATTTGTTTGGTCTGGTGGATTTTCATCTTGCTCCTTCATCTGCTGCATATTTCTCTGTCTTCTCCTTTCGTTTAACTTACTTTGTTTAGGGTCTCCTTTTTGCAGGCTGCAGGTTCGTAGTTCCCATTGTTTTTGGTGTCTGCCCCCAATGGGTGAGGTTGTTTCAGTGGCTTGTGTAGGCTTCCTGGTGGAGGGGACTGGTGCCTGTGTTCTGGTGGGTGGGGCTGTATCTTTTCCTTCTGGTGGGCATGGCTGCCTCCAGTGGTGTGTTTTGGAGTGTCTTGAACTTAGTATGACTTTAGGCAGCCTCCTTGCTAATGGGTGGGGTTGTGCTCCTGTCTTGCTAGTTGTTTGGCATGGGGTGTCCAGCACTGGAGCTTGCTGGTCATTGGGTGGAGCTGGGTCTTAGTGTTGAGACGCAGATCTCTGGGAGAGCTCTTGCTGACTGATATTATCAGTGGGGCTAGGAGGTTTCTTGTGGTCCAATGTCCTGGACTCAGCCCTCCCACCTTGGAGGCTCAGGCCCGACATGCAGCCAGAGCACCAAGACCCTGACAGCCACACAGCTCAGAAGAAAAATAAGAAAGAAACAAAACAAAACAAAACAAAAAAATGAACAGCCAGAACCCTATGACAAAGGGTAAAAGCAAAGCTATACAGACAAAATCACACAAAGAAGCATACACGTACACACTCACAAAAAGAGGAAAAAAATTATATAAAAAGAAAAAAGGAAGAGAGCAACCAAACCCTAAACAAATCCACCAATGATAATAAGCACTAAATACTAAACTAAGGTAAGCATAAACAAATTAGACACAGAAAGCAAGCCCCAAGTCTACAGTTGCTCCCAAAGTCCACCACCTCAATTTGAGGAACATTCATTGTCTATTCAGCTATTCTTCAGATGCAGGGTTTATCAAGTTGATTGTGGGGATTTAATCTGCTGCTCCTGAGGCTGCATGGAGAAATTCCCCTTCTCTTCTTTGTTTGCATAGCTCCTGGGGTTCAGCTTTGGCCCTGCCTCTGCCTGTAGGCCACCCTCAGGAGTCTGTTACCCACCCAGACAGGAGGGGGTTAAAGCAGCAGCTGATTCGGGCTCTCTTGCTCACTCACACCAGGGGGAGGGAGGGGTACAGTAATCATAATTGGAATGTGGGGCGAGCCTGAGGTGGCAGAGGCTGGCTTGACATTACAACAGCCTGAGGCACACCCTGTGTTTTCCTGGGAAATTTGTCCCTGGATCACGGGACCCTGGCAGTGGCCGGCTGCACAGGCTCCCGGGAGGGGAGGTGTGGATAGTGACCTGTGCTTTCACACAGGCTTCTTGGTGGCTGCAGCAGCAGCCTTAGCATTTCATGCCCATCTCTGGTGTCTGCGCTGATAGCCGCAGCTCATGCCCGTCTCTGGAGCTCATTTAGGCGGTGCTCTGCCTTCTGTGGGCACACAGGGAAGGAATCCCCTCTCTTCGCACACCCAGTAACAACGGTCTCTTGCCTCTCTGGCAGGCCCAGACTTTTTCCCGGACTCCCTCCCGGCTAGCTGAGGCTCACGAGCCCCCTTCAGGCTGTGTTCACGGAGCCAACCCGAGTCCTCTCCTTGGGGTCTGACTTCTGAAGCCCAAGCCTCAGCTCCCAGGCCCCACCCATCCCAGTGGGTAAGCAGAGAAGCCTCTCAGGCTGGTGAGTGCTGGTCGGCACCAATCCTCTGTTGGAATCTCTCCACTTTGCCCTCCGCACCCCTGTTGCTGCGCTCTCCTTCATGGCTCCGAAGCTCTGCCTCTGCCCACACCCCATCCCCACCAATGAAGGGGCTCCCTAGTATATGGAAACTTTTCCTCCTTCACAGGTCCTTCCCAGAGGTGCAGGTCCTGTCCCTATTCTTTTGTCTCTGTTTTTTCTTTTGCCCTACCCAGGTACGTGGGGAGTTTCTTGCCTTTTGGGAGGTCTGAGGTCTTCTGCCAGCGTTCAGTAGGTGTTCTGTAGGAGTTGTTTCACATG
The DNA here is from genome assembly GCF_039906515.1 of Pseudorca crassidens. Taxonomy (NCBI): domain Eukaryota; kingdom Metazoa; phylum Chordata; class Mammalia; order Artiodactyla; family Delphinidae; genus Pseudorca; species Pseudorca crassidens. The sequence continues at coordinate 25,632,597 of NC_090296.1, read as the reverse complement.
GAGACGTATTTTTGATGTATTTGTTGGGAGGAGGGTGATCTCCACATCTCACTCCTCCACCATCTTGAAATTAGTTCTCCTTCTTCCTAACCTTAGGGGAAAATAATTCAATCTTTCACCATTAAGTATGATGCTAGCTGTAGGATGTTTATAGATGTCTTTTGTTAGGTTGAGGAAGTTCCCTTGTATTCCTAGTTTGGTGGGTTTTTAAAAAGTGATTATATGTTGCATTTTGTCCAATGTTTTCCTGTATCAACTGATATGAGGTTTTTCTTTTTAGATTGTTGATATAGTGGTTTGCATAGATTGATTTTCCAATATCGATCCTTCCTTGAATTTCCAGAATAAACTTCACTTGTTTGTAGTGTATTATTCTTTCTATGTTCTCCTGGACTTAATTTGCTAATATATTTTGAAGATTTTGCATCTATTTTCATTAGGGATATTGGTCTCCAGTTTTCTTTTCTTCTTCCTTCTCACTTCTTTCTTTCTTTTCTCTTTTTTTTGGGGGGGGGGTAGGGAGTACTGTCTTTGATTTTTGGCATTAGGGTAATGCTAAGTTCATAAATTGAGACAAAGTGTTCCCTCCTATTTTCTGGAAGAGATTGTCTAGAATTGTATTATTTCTTCTTTAAATAGTAGAATTTGCCAGTAAAATCCTGGGGATTATTTTGGGGGGAAGATTTTTAAACTATAATTTAATAGTTATAGCACTATTTGGGTTACCTATTTCATCTTGGGAGAGTTTGAGTAGTTTGTGGTTTTTGAAGAAGTGGTCATTTTATCTAAGTTGTCAAATTTACGTGTGTAGAATTGTTTATAGTATTCTCTTACTATCATTTTAATGTATGTGGGGTTTATAGTGATAGCTCCTCTTTCAATCCTGGTATTGAAACTTTGTATTTCTTCTTCTTTTTCCTTCTAGAAAATTTTCAATTTTGTTTATCTTTTCATAACTAGCTTTTGGTTGTACTGATTTCCTTTTTTTTTTCTGCTTTCAATTTCATTGATTTCTTCAATATTTATTATTTCTTTCATTTTGCTTGCTCTCTGTTTACTTTGTTCTTCTCTTCTGCTTTCTTACAGTGGAAACTTGGATTATTGACTTGAAACCTTCATTGTGTTCTAATATAATCACTTAATGCTATAGATTTCTCTAGAATTATGGCCTTAGCTACATCTCACAAATTTTGATGTGTTGTGTTTTCATTTTTGTTTAGTTAAAAATATTTCCTAATTTCCCTTGAGACTCTTCTTTGGCCTGTGAATTATGTAGAAGTTTGTTGTTTAATTTCCAAGCATTTGGAGATTTTTCTGTTATTTTTCTGTTACTGATCTAGTTTAATTCCATTATGGTCAGAGAACATTCTTTGCATGGTTTCAGTTCCTTAAAACTTGTTGGTTTAGTTTTTCACCCACTATTTGATCTATCTTTGTGAATGTTCCAAGAACATGTATTCTGCTATTCTTGAGTGGAGTGCAGTATTGAGAATGATGTGTATTCTTCTGTTGTTGGGTGAAGTGCTGTGTAAATGTCAATCAGATCCAGTTGTTTGATGATGTTGTTTAGTTCTTCTATATTCTTGCTGATTTTGTTTACTAGTTCTAATTATTAAGAGTGTCAAAGTCTCCAGCTATAATTATAGTGTTGCCTGCTTCTCCTTTCAGTTCTTACCAGTTTTTGCTTCATGTGTTTTGAAGCTCTGTTGTTAGGTACACAGTTAGGATTGCTATTTCTTCTGGTGAATGACTCAGTAATTTTCTCATTTCTGAAATCTTTTTGGTCTGATATTAATATAGCCACTGTGACTTTATTTTTAGTGTTTGCATTGTATGCCTTCCCCCTCTTTTTATTTTTAATAAGTTTCTTGTAAACAGCACATAGTTGTGTCAGGGGTTTAAAAAAATGTAGTCTGACAACATTTGTCTTTTAATTGGTGTGTTTAGATCATTTTTACTTAATGTAATTATTAATAAGTTTTGATTTAGGTCTACCATTTTATTATTTGCTTTCTGGATTGTACTCTCTTTTTGTCCCTCTGATTCCATTTTCCATTTTATTTAGTATTTTTTTGTAGTTTTATTTTGTATCTAGTTTACAGCAATTTGATTATGATGCATTTGGGCATGGGTTTCTTTGGGTTTATTCTTTTTTGCATTTGCTGAGCTTCTTCAATGTGTATGTTTATTTCTTTGTCTATTTAGACTATTTAAATCATTTTTAGTGTTTCACTCACGTTTCTTTATTTTTTGAGTCTATCTCTTTGTACATTTTTATTTAGTGGTTGCTATAGGGATTACAATATACATCTTAACTTTTCACAAACTACTTAGAGTCAATATTTTCCCACTTCAGGTGGAATGGAGAAATCTCACCACATCAATCTCTCTATTCTCCCATTTGAGGTTGTAATTATCTTACATAGTGTACCTGCACACATTGAAAAGTTCACCAGGTGATGTTACAATTCTGCTTTTAATCATCAAACACATTTTAAATAACTTAAGAGATGAGAATAGTTTATTATACCTAACCAGATATCTACCCTTTCTGATGCTCTTCCTTCATTCTGATGTTACAGATTTTCTTCTGGTATTATTTCCCTTCTGTCTGAAGATTTTCCTTTAACAATTCTTTTAGAGCAGGTCTGCTGGCATCTTAGTTTTTCTTCATCTGAGGAGGTCTTTATTTTGTCTTAAATTCTGAAGGATATTTTTGACAAGTATGAAATCTTGGTTGATAGTGCTTTATTTTCAGCACCTTAAAAATGGTGTGCCACTTCCTCTGGTCTCCATGGTTTCTCATAACAAATCCACAGTCATCTGAATCACTGTTCTCCTATAGCTAATGTGTTGTTTTTCTCTGGTTGCTTTCATGACTTTTATTTTATATTTAGTTTACAGCAATTTGATTATGATGCATTTGGGCATGCGTTTCTTTGGGTTTATCCTTTTTTTGGATTTGCTGAGCTTCTTGAATTCGTATGTTTATTTCTTTTTCCAGATTTGGAGGGTTTTCAGCTATTATTTCTTCAAAAAATTTTCAGCAAGGTACTATTTTTTCTCTCTGGGACTCTATTTTTTTTAAAAAAATAAATTTATTTACTTATTTATGGCTGCATTGGGTGTTGGTTGCTGCATGCAGGCTTTCTCTAGTAGTGGCCAGCAGGGGCTACTCTTTGTTGGGGTGCTGGCTTCTTATTGCAGTGGCTTCTGTTGTTGTGGAGCATGGACTCTAGGTGCACGGGCTTCAGTACTTGTGGCACACAGGCTCGGTAGTTGTGGCTCGTGAGCTCTAGAGCTCAGGCTCAGTAGTTGTGGCCATGGGCTTAGTTGCACTGCAGCATGTGGGATATTCCCGGACCAGGGCTTGAACCCATGTCCCCTGCATTGACAGGCTGACTCTTAACCACTGTGCCAGGGAAGCCCCTCTCTGGGACTCTATTAACACAAATATTAGACCTTCAATTAGTGTCCCACAGGTAAGACTCTGTTCTTCTTTTTTTTTTCCCTCTCGTTTTCTTTATCTTTGTTATTCATTTTGGATAATTTTATTCTCTACCAGTTGGTTGACTCCTTCCTATGTAATCTCTATTCTGCCGTTGAACTCATACTGTATTCTTCAGTTCTAAACTTTCCTTTTGGTTCTTCTTGACGTTTTCCATTTCTTTGCTCAGAGTTTCTATATTTACATTAATTTCCAGAGTGTTAGGAATTATTTATTGGAGCATTTTAATAGTAGCTGCTTTAAATACTTTACCAGCTAATTCCAACTTTTGTGTTGTCTAGGTGTTGACATCTGTTGACTGTCTTTTCCCAAGTGAGCTGAAATTTTTCTGATTCTTCACATGTCAAGTAATTTTGAGTTGTACCCTGAATGTTTTTCATATTTTGTTATGAGATTCAGGGTCTTTTTAAAGGCTTGTGGATAATGGTAATATTTTTATTTAAGTAGGTAGCTGATCTGGTCAGGTTTAGGCTGCAAGTTCGAATTCACTCTCTGTGGGATGTTTCCATATCGATTTGGTTTCTAAATCCTTTATATATGCTACTTGAATCTCTCCCATGTGTGTGCCACCCAGTGGCTACTCTGGGACCTGGGGGGTGATCTGTATGTTAGTTCATGGTTCATAGTCTTTGGTTTGCTGTTTGGGATCAGGTCCGTGCAGGCACAGCTTGGAGGCAACCCCACAATCAGTTAGCTGGGGTCACTTTCCTAAGCTGCTTCCTCTCCCTGATCTCCCTATTATTTTCTGGGTCCTTGGGTTTTTCTGTTCTTCAGTCAGAAATCTAAGATTTTATTTATACAATTTTGCCACCCACTTTCACAAGTGTGCCCATGTCAGGGTCCAAGGAGTAGAAAGACAAAGGGAGAAAAAGCAATGGAGGTTCACTCCATTCACTCCAGGTTGGAGGTTCAACCTCCAATGGAGGTTCACTCCATTCTTTTGGGACCATAGCTCCTCCAATCATAGAGGAAGTTTCCCCTCTTTCTGAGTTTTTGTTCCTGTGGGATTCATTGCTACCAGAGCATTGTTTGGGAGCTAGAGTGTGAGAGAATTGAGGAAAAGAAGAAAAAAAATGTAGGAGATTTTTGCACTCTCTCTGAGCTGTAGGAGTTCCCCAAGCCAGAGCTAGAGGCTTCTCCTGGAACTTACTCTCTGTGCCCCAGTGCCCCTTCTGGGTTTTGGGCTGCATTGAGTTCAGACTGGTGGATACCAGATGGAAAAAATGGTAAACACACTATTTAATTTTGAGAGTTCTCAGATAGCTGCTCCATGCATTCTGCCCAAGATTTACAGCTGCCTTCAATGGGAGAAACAGGGTTAAGGGCACTTCCTCCATCTTACCTGGAACTGGAACCCCAGTATTCTCTTTCAGATTTAATAATAATTACCATTTCTACACACCATGCTAAATACCTCACATCACTTGTTTTGCATTTTAACAATCTGGCTAACAGATGGCCTCCTTTTAAAGGAAAAATACTCTTTCATGGGCTCCTAGAGTTAATAAGCTATTTTTATCATTTTGCTCCGTAAATATGTATTGACACACAACTAGGTCTCAGATTCTTATGCTTACAGTGTTTAAGCAACTATAAAACAAAATGAAATTTATAAATTAAATGCAAACAAAAGTACAACACAATAATTTAAATCAACATCATTTATTTAACATGACAGATGACGATGTTTGTTGAAACTAAATAGCTGTTCATACTGTAAATTGTAGTGGATGACTTTGGTGCAGGTTCTTTAGTCACATCACTGTTCCCTCGTGCTGAGTGATGACTCAATTCTCCCACGAATTTCTCTATTTAACCAATGCACCACCCTGAAGCTTCCACATGTGCAATGTGATGTGACATCATTTGGCCCATCTTTAACTCAAAGCAGCATTTACGTATTAAGTGTCTCTGCGTCTGTCTGTCTCTCTCTGTGTCTCTCTCTCTTTCTTTACCAGCCTAAACTCGTTACAATAGTTGTCACTGGTGCCAACACTTGTGCAAATGGCATCAAAAACTTGGACACTGAGCTTTCCCAGCAGGACTTAATTATGAGGTAGTCAACCAGATAATCTGGAATATGTTAATATTATAATTTTCTGCTGACTATCCAATTGAGAACTACAAAATATAGTTTTAGAAAACTCTTTAGACTCAGAAAATGTATTTGTGGATCCCCATTTGAGAAGCATTGCAATATGACTTAATTTAATCCTTATCTCCATTTCACAATGAGGAAACTGAGGCTTAGAGAAAGAGGTTAAGTAACTTGGCCACAGTCTCATAGCTGATAAATGGCAGGGTCTGGGTACACCGAGAGCAGCTAAGTCTGTCTATCTCCAGAACCTCCACTCGTAACTGTGACTAAGTTAAAGCTACTGTTTTCTCCATAAAAGCTCGTGCCTTGATCTGTTTTTTCAAAGTGGGCAGAGGCTACCATCTGTGAGACAGAGCAAACACCAAACTGCCTCACACCATCTCCCTTCACTCCTTGATCTAAGTCCTTTATGTTCCCCTAACTGGAAGAAAGACTTGTTTTATTATACCCTCAAGACAAGGAAGAATACAAGGAACATAGAAATGTATTCTTTTTATTACTTTGAATTCTTTTTATGCCCTTGTTCCTGCACAGAAATGCATTTTCCTATAGGTGTGATCAGGGCACATGTTGATGTCCCCTCTGAGGAGCCTCTCTGTCTTCTCAGACACAATTAATCACTCCCTTTCCTCTTCAACATATAGCTCTCTTCTCACAGGCCAAATGTATACACTGTATACATTGTATTGTGCCTGTCTTTCCTCCCCCAAGCTTTGAGCACCCTGGGGACGCTTGAGCACCTTTGAGCACTTTGACTCATCTTCCTCATGTTTGTAGCGTTGGAAGAGCACCAACACAGTTTAATATGTGCTTGCTGAGTGGAATTATGTCATGAGCTCATATATTAATTGGCCATATGTTAAAAGAAAACTGATCTCGTGATTTTCTCCCTGAACGTTTTCCTCCCTTAGTTTTCTCCATCACAGAAGAGGACACTGCATCCATGCTACTTTAACCTACCATCATCTCTTGCCTGAACAACACCAATTGCCTCTAACTGGTCTCCCCACATCCACTCCAATCCATGGGGATCTCTGACTACCAAGTTTCCCTCTGTCATTTCTCCTTCTCTGTGTGTGTCTGCTTCATTCTCCTCTTTCTTCAGTCTGGCTTTCCTTTCTTCTTCTCCTCACACCATGTATTACATTGCTGTGTAACAAATTACCCCAAAACTTAATGACCTAAAACATCCTTTATTATATCACAGTTTCAGGTCAGGCATCCTGGTGCATCTTAGCTGGGCCTTCTTCTTCTCATAGGATACAATCAAAGATGTCAGCCAGAGCTGCGGTCACCTCAAGGCTCAACTGGGAAAGGATATTTTTCTAAACTCAGCACATGGTGGTTGGCAGGATTCAGTTCCTGGACAGGTGTTGGACCACAGTTCCTTGCTAGCTCTTGGTGGGAAGCCATCCTTAGCTCCTGGCCACGTGTGCTGCACCATAGGGCAGCTCACAATCTGTGGCAGTTTGCTTCATCCGAGCAAGCAAGTGTGAAGAGCTAGAGTGAAAGGGAGCAAAACGGAAACCACAGCTTTTTATAACCTAATCTCAGAAGTGACATCACTTTTTCCATATTCTATTTGTTAGAAGCAAGTCACTAGTTCCAGCCCACAGTCAAGGGAGGGGGTGGTGGATTATACATGGGCATGACTACCAGGAGGTGTAGACCGCTGGGAGGCGTTTTAGGAGTAGCTGACCGCAGACCAGATCACAGGCCGGGAAACACCGCTGTCCCTCTGTTCTCACATTTATACATACATGTGCAGCTTTGTGGAGTGATCCAGTTCTTTCTCATGGCCCCGGTTCTATATTTCTAACGGAAAGGTCTCTGATGGACTAGCTTAAGTCATATGCTCACTCTTGATTCAATCAACTGTGGCCAGGGTAGTTTAAGTTGAACAAAGTTGGCGATTGGGAGTCCACTACTGTCATGTGGACTGAGGGTGGGGGAGAAAAAAGGAGCCTGGTGGTTCAACTGTGGACAAACAACAAGTATCCACTGTAGATGTCCCGGCCTCTAGGGTCTGTAATCATTCTTCCCGCTTTTCCCAACTCCCTAGCTTAAATGGCATCTAAATAGGAGAAGACCTCGAATTATATTGGACTCTCGGGGACACAGTGTTACCAGCCCTCCCAAGTAGGTTCCCAACAAGGGTCCTTTTGCTTGGTGTCGTTCAAGCCGATAGAATGAGACTGAGTTCAGTTTGGAAGCAAAGGAAAGCTTTATTCTTCCTGTGCTCTAGAGCACAAGCTCTCCCCCTTCCCTACAGACCATGAGCGGGGCTGCTGCATAGGGATTTCTGCAGCGGGGAGTGGGGCGGAGTTCTCGCCGGTGGGCACAGCTGTGCTGCCCGTGGCTCCAGATCACCGCGCCGGGCTCGGCGTCTCTGCACACGGCCTGCAGCCACCATCTTGAATTGCAGTGTCCTGTGCAGCGCTTCTGCACACGGCCCTCCTGAGCTGAGGTTTGAATTGCAGTGTCGTGTGCAGCACTTCTGCACACGGCCCTCCTGAGCTGACGTGTTGGGGCAGGTGTTTCTCACGGGGAACTCTGGTCTGAAACGCCGGATTGGAGGTCTCTGCACGCCGCACCTTATAAGTAAGTGAAACTAGACTAAGCACCAAGGGGAAAAAAAGGTTAGACTTTATTTTATTACCCAGATTCTATTTTTATTTCCTGTGAATTGTTAACAGGCTTTGCCGGTGACAACAGATCATTCTGGAAGGTTCTCAGAAAGAGAAATCAAGACCACTGTCTTTAAGTTGCAATATAAGCTCCTGGCTTTGGAGAAGTTGGCATGTCCCCACTGGGCTGGGGTCTCTCGGGTCAGAGGAGTGAAGAAAGGAAGGCAGGGCAGATTCAGAGAAGTGCATCTTTTTGAAATATCTTGGGTGGAATCCTTTCTCCTTTCTGGTGTGTTAGGCCCATAGGAATGTGTCTTGTCCCAGGAGCCTGATCCTTCACAAGCTAAGTGACAGCTGTATTGATTTTAAGATTCTTGAGCAAAGTCTGTATTAAGCTAGGGCACTTAGAATGTTTTGTCCCTGGCCCCGTTCTTCCCACACATAATGTTTCTACTCAGCTGTGGTGATCATATCCCAGATGGGAGTCCTTGAAAATGCCTTTCGGAGGGTCTCTGAACCTATCTCTTGGGCATAGGTAGATTGTGGGCTAGCAAACTGCAGACTTGCCCTGTCTCTTCTGTGCCAATGTTGTGCTGTGTTGTCTCTTACCCCAGACACTGTGGCTGTGATGAGGCGCAGGGTGGGCTCTCTGCACTCAACAGCTGACCATCGTATGGACAACCTCCTCAGGGTGGGTCTAGAGATAATTTGTTTCTTTTTTTTTTTTTAATGATGATAGTGGCTCTTCTTAAAAAAAAAATTAATTATTTTTGGCTGCATTGGGTCTTGGTTGCTGGGCACGGGCTTTCTCTTGTTGCGGTGAGCCGGGGCTACTCTTCGTTGCAGTGTGTGGGCTTCTCATTGCGGTGGCTTCTCTTGTTGCGGAGCACGGGCTCTAGGTTTGCGGGCTTCAGTAGTTGCAGAACGTGTGCTCAGTAGTTGCGGCATGCAGGCCCTAGAGCGGGCAGGCTTCAGTAGTTGTGGCTCACGGGCTCTAGAGCACAGGCTCAGTAGCTGTGGTGCACGGGCTTAGTAGCTCCGCAGCATGTGGGATCTTCCCGGAGCAGGGCGCGAACCCGTGTCCCCTGCATCGGCAGGCGGATTCTTAACCACTGTGCCACCAGGGAAGTCCCTATTTCTTTTATTTTTTAAAAATTGAGGTGAAATTCATATAACATACAATTAACCACTTTAAAGTGTATGATTCAGAGGCATTTTGTGCATTCACCATGTTCTTTCTCTGGTTTCAAAACTTTTTCGTACCCCTTAAGTAATCACTCCTCATTCCCCACCCCCACCTCCAGCCTCGGGAAACCACTAACCTTCTTTGTGTCTCTATGGATTTGCTTTTTCTGGATATTTCATGTAAAAGGAATCATACAGTGTCTGGCTTCTGTCACCTTTTTGGAGCACAGTTTTGAGGTTCACCCATGTTATAGCATGTAACAGTACTTCGTTCCTTTTCATATCTGGTTCCTTTTAAAATGAAGTATCTGAACTCACATTTGACACATTGTAACATACCTCTCCCACATTTCTCCTCCTTTTCCTTTAACCTTTCTCTCTTCTTGAGGAGCTGGGGGGAGAGGTACACTTTTAATCTGGTGAGGAACACAGAGAGATTTGATGGTTGATCTCAATCAAGATTTGTTTATAAAATATTGGACTGGATGATACAGCAAAATTACCATCAACACAGTGTTTCTGAAGTCCCTTCACTAGGGACCCTGGAGGAAAAAGTTCTCATTTGATCATGCAACAACGTTTCTTGAGCACTTACTGTGTGCTGCTAGAGCAAGGAAAGCATGTTGGCTGGATCACTGGGTGAGGTAAGACACTGGCCCCATCCTCATGGAACATGCATCTCAGAGGGATGACAGAGACATCCTCCAAGCATGACAATGCTGTGCAATAAATGCTTCTGTTAGATATTTGTTCAGGGTGTTGGGAAAGCACAGAGTCAGGGTGTTTAATTGGGAAAGGCTTTCAGAAGAGACTGATGTTTGAGCTAAATCCTGAAGCCTTGAAGGAATTTCCCAGAAGGAGCAGGCCAGGAAGGGAACAGCTTATGGAAGGTCCAGACGTTATAGTGAGCCCTGCAGGCTCACACATCATAAAAGACAAGAAAAATGCCAACCAGTCCTGACTTCTCTGTAGCGAGACCATATGACCTGTCCATTGGCTGGTGAGCTTGTTTCCACCAAACGGTCCATGGGATAGGAGTACGGGGTGTATATCCACATGACTGTGAAAACACAGGTTGCTGGTATATTCTACTAGAGGTAGTGGTGTGGCAGTTCAGAGCTGGATTTTGGAGCCAGGTGACCTGAATTTGAATCCTGATTCCATTGCTTATTAGCTGTGTAACCTTGAGCAAAATATGTTAAAATCATGGTGCCTTGGTTTGGTCATCTATAAAATGGAAGGCATAATAGTTTTAAGATTATTATGAGGATTACATGAGTTAATACAGTGTACGTATAGCATCTGAACAGTGCCTGGCACAGGTCAATCCTGTTGGTAATGCAAGCTCTGGGCTCAGCTTTTATTGTTCCTCTGGACTGATCACAAAAACCATTCATTAGGGGCAGGAGCCATAGTGGCTACTACAAAAGGCACTGAGTGATTTATATGTCATATCTACCACTCCTGGTGAGGGAACTAAAAAGAGAGAGACCTGACAGATGAGTAATCAGGCTGGGAGAAATCCTCTCCCAAGACCCACAGCTATTAAGGGACGGAGTCAGCATTTAGACCTGGGTTTGCCTGATTCCAGAGAACTGCTCTTAACCACTCCTCTATACTGCCTCTCTTGGCTGGAGATTCCAGAACACCAGTGGTGCACATGCCTTGGGGCTGGGGATTGTGTGTTGGAGGTCATTTCAATGCAAATTTGGGTCATTTAAGCATTTATCCCCTTCTGTTACAACTCCAGCAAAAACCTTCCCGTTTGAACACACCCCACTAATATGCTCCCTGCTCTCTGTGTGTATCAGATTAATTTCATGTTTGTCCCATAAACCAAAATGCAGCGGAGTTTCTTTCTTGGGACAAAATCTAGCTGAGCATAGGGGACATATTTTGATTCTGGAGAAGGAGGTGGGGTGTGCCAAGTAGATTCAAACACCCCCTTGGGTTCTAATTATAGTGTAAGTGGAAAACTGATCCTCAACCTGTGGTCCTGGAATTGGCTTGAGGAGGAGTGGCTTTAGAAGGGACGCCAGAGGTAGTGACCTAACTGAACGTGCACAGCTCTTCTGTGAGGGTTGTGGGAGCATCCTCTGGGGTGGGGATATCAGCACCTTTCAGGACCCTGGGGTTTTCCAGCTATTAGAGGTCTGGGTCAGAGTCTGTGGGCTCCCAAGAGTTAACTCTGCAGGCCATGTGCAACAGAAGTGGCCTCCTCTTTCTGTCTTCATCATGATGGAGAGGTAATTCTTCTTAAGAGCTGTTAGAGTGCCCGAGCCAGGAATTGGCTGGAGAGAGTGGCCATAATCACGTTTCCTGCTTCTGTCAGGACCTTGGATCCTTCAGAACACCAAAGCATCCTGCTGGAGGCCTCCCCAAGTGGGAGCTATCAGGAAAAGCCCAGAAACATGGCTATGCCCATCCTCCATTGGTCTACAGGGTATGGGCTGAGAAAGCAAAGTTCTATAGAAATTTGGAGATTGAATTCTGTCCATTTTGTCCTTGCTGATTTTGGAATTAGAGGAGGCAGAGGAGTAGGGGATCCATGAAGGAAGTTTACTTATGCTTAGAGACTGTCCACATTGATGGAGCATGAGCTGGGTGGGCAGTGGGTTCTTTGAGATGCTTGATGTGAGCAGTGAGGGATAAAATGCTTCTGGGCTCTCTGGGGACACAGATATTGTCTTGGGACTCTCTCTGCAGTTAGGAGGGAGAGGATAAAAGTGTCCTTTCCTCCCTCTATCTCTCCCTCCCTTCCTCCCTCCTTCACTCCTTCCCTTCCTTTCTCATTTTTCCTTCAAGAATTTATTGAGCTGTGTGCTAAGTTGGCTGATATACCTGTGGAGAAAACACACCAAGGTGTTCTCAGTTTAGCAGTGGAGACAGCCAACAATTACAACATACAGTGATAATGAGGTCTGTGCAAGGAGCCAGGTGAGCAGAGGAGGGAGCAAACGACTGCTTAGAGTGGGAGGTGGGGGACAAGGATGAGAGAATTCACTGAGGGCCCTGGAGGGGTTCATAAGGGAGCTAGCATTTGAGGTGAACACTGGAGGAGTCTGCCAAGTGGTGAAGTGGGGAAGGGCCCCCAGAAAGAGGAAACAATGCAAGAAAAGGCTTGGAGGCATTCAAGAAAATCAGATAGGTGTTCACGAAAATGGGGATATGTAGTGTTCCAATAAAATGTATGCATCTGCAACACAAAATAAATGCTGTTCTGTTGGAGACCATTGTTAGCAATACATTGGTGTTGGTTGTAGACATTTTGGCTATTTGTGACTTTAAGGAAACCAAAATCAATATTAGTTAACGTCTGATAACATATGTGTTAATGAATTGTGAGTATATTTTATTAGGTAACCAAGGGTTTTGGTGTATCTGGAACATAACGTGTCATGAGGGTGACAGGAAGAAGAAAGAAGTGAAGATACATAGGGCCAACTTAATGCTTAACTTGCTACATGTTTTAAGGTTTTCTCTTTTCTTCTTTTTACTTTATATAATGGAAAAGTCTCACACATGAAAGTAGAGATGAGTATGAGGGAGTCTTACATATCCATAACCCAGCTTTAATAACCACCGACTTTTTCTATTGATTACTTCCTGATTCTTTTTAATTGCTGGAGTATCTGAAGCAAATCCAGTACCCATGGATACTTCAGTATAATTTCTTTAAAAGAGTATATAAGCTGGGATGAAGTGAGAGAGTGGCATGGACATATATACACTACCAAATATAAAATAGATAGCTAGTGGGAAGCAGCCGCATAGCACAGAGAGATCAGCTCAGTGCTTTGTGACCACCTAGAGGGGTGGGATAGGGAGGGTCGGAGTGAGATGCAAGAGGGAGGGGATATGGGGATATATGTATATGTATAGCTGATTCACTTTGTTATAAAGCAGGAACTAACACACCATTGTAAAACAATTATACTCCAATAAAGATGTTAAAAAAAAAGAAAGAAATCTGCTTATTCATTGAAAAAATAAATAAATAAAGGAATATATAATCACAAAAGTATACCAGATAGTTTCTTTCAAAAATAAAACTACAATATAATTTTCATGCCCAACAAAATAAACAAAAATTCCTTACTGTCATTTAAAATCTGGTCCATTTTCAATTTTCGCTTGTTTTCTCAAAAATGTCTTTTTACAGTCGGTTTGTTTAAGTCAGAATCCAAACAGTCCACCTGCAGCATATGGATGAATTGTCTCTTAAGCCTTTCTCACTCTGTATTAGCTCTCTACCTATCCACCTCTTGATTAAAAAAAACCTTTTTTAATTAAAAAACTGTTAGGAAACAGTTGTTTGTCCTGTGGGAGCCCCAAAGCTTGGATTGGCTGATTGTACCTCGTGGTGCCTTTTAGCAAGCTCCCCTAACCCCAGCATTGCCTATGAACTGGTAGTTGAAGCTAGAGACTTGACCAGATCCAGGTTCTCTTTCTTTTGGAGGAAGACTTCATGGGTAGTTTCGTGTGTTTCCCGTTGAGTCATTAGTTAGTGAGGTTAGTGAAGTAAACTTTGGTTACTGGGTTCAAGTGATGTCAGACTAATCCATTCATTATAGAGTTTGTATTCAGGCTTTAAAGCAGGAGTGGCAAAGCCAGATTTGTTTGACAAAGATCCCCCTGGTAACTATGTGAAGAATGACCTAATGAAGTGATCTTAGAGGTAGTTAAGACCAGTTGAGAGCAATTGCAGTGGTCTAGGTGAAACAGGAAGACTTTTGACTAAGAGGGTGGACAGGGGGGTCCACATTTGAGAGATATCAAACAGGAAGTGGGTGTCTACTGGGTGTGGAGGTAATCGAGGAGAATACAGTCAATCAGTTAGCCTGTTGTCCTCTTTCCTCTAGATCCATCCTACCTTCAGAGACCTTGTCCATTTCCAAGGCTTTACTACCCTTATACGCAGTTGTAACTCTGGCCTTAAACTTTCATCCTGAACTTCACACTCATATCCAATTGCCTGCTGAACGTTTCCACTGGGAGCTTATACTTCCATGTCCAAAACTGTACTCTTGTCCCCAGCAACCTGCTTCTCCCCAAGTTTTCCCTGTCTTAGTAATGACACTCCTACTTGTTCGGACAAAAACCCTAAGAGGCTCTTTGTTTCTTACCTGTCCTTACACACTATCATCAAGTTCTGTCAGCTTACCGTCAAAACATATCTGAATCTGAACAATTCTCACCAGTTTTGGCCTAAGCCAAAATATAGTCATCTTTCAGCTCACCCTAAGTCTCACTCTATTTGTACACCCATGTTCATCACAGCATTTTCCACAATAGCCAAAAGGTATAAGAAATCCAAGTGTCCATTGATGGAGGAATGGATAAACAAAATGTATATTGTATACATACAATATAATATTATTCAACTTTAAAAAGGAATGAAATTCTGACACATGCTGCAACATAGATGAACCCTGAAGACGTTATGCTAAGTGAAATAAGACAGTCACAAAAGGACAATACTGTATGATCCCACTTCTGTGTGGAGTAGTTACATTTATAGAGATAAAAAGTAGAATGTTGGTTGACAGGGGCTGGGGGAGGGGAAAATGAGGAGTAAGTGTTTAATGGGTACAAAGTGTCAGTTTTGGAAGATGAATAAAATTCTGGAGCTGGATGATGTAATGGTTGCAGAACAATGTCACTGTTCTTAGCGCCACTGAACTGTACACTTAAAAATGGTTAAAACGGTATATTTTACGTTACGTATAGTCAGTCTCAACTTTTAAAAATGGCATTGAAAAAATTTCCTCAGGCATTTAAGATACATTTTAATATATTTTTTGAGCAAATCAACAATATAGCAAAAAAAAAAAATTCAGGCATAATAAACGATTGGCCTTTTTTTTTTTGGTTTATTGTAAGGAAGTATATCTATTTTCAGACTATTATTCTGTGTCTAGACTCTATTTTATATTCAGGATACATTATAGCTCTGTAGCTCCCATCTTACATCTAAATCATTTTCCCTTCATATGATGACTGATGACAAAATAGGCTTCATGCCCAATTAGTTATCTCATTTTGTATATTTTGAGCACAATCAAACTTAGATTAACTTTAAAATTATTTAATATTTAACAAGTACAATAAAACATGCACTATACATATAACATATGAATATCTATAATATATGAATATCTATGTAAGTTATATAAAAATATCCATTCTATTTAAAAATATGTCAGATCATTTCGCTTTCTCATCAAAAAGACTTCAAAGACTTCCCTTCTTAGTCCTTCCCATGGCCCTCAAGTGCTATAGAACCCTACCTGGTCTGTCTTTCCAACCTCATCTTTTAGTACCTTTGTCTTAGCTCATTTTGTCCTTGGCCTTCTTGTCTGGACTCCAATTCCAAGTTTGGACGTGCCTCAGGGCCTTTGTATTTGGCATTCCCTCTGCCTGGAAAACTTTCTTTCCAGATATCTGCATGTCTCATGCCCTCGCTTCAATCTGATCTGGGCTCTAATGTCAGTTTTTCAGAGAGGCCTATCCTGACCATTCTAAAACAGACCCTCCACTTCATCACTCAGGATGCGCTGCCTCCTGTCCTGCTTAACTTTCTTGTTAGTACTAATTTCTGCATAAGGTTTCATCACATACTTACCCTTCATCTATCCTTGCCTTTCACCTATTTGTTCACTGTAGTATCCCCAGCTCCTGACACATTGATGATGTTCAATGCATGAACTCTACAAATGTTCATTGAGTCCCTACTGTGTGCCAGACACCATGGATTTAGTTCTGTCATCTGTGTGGAAGATTATACTGTTGAGTGACACAAGGTTTTGAGATTGGGAGGACTGGGGACAGTTAGGTTACCTTAGGACTAACAGGTTGAAATGGAGAAAGGCAGCTGTAGCCCTGGTATGGAATTCAAGGCATCTGAGAGATTGGAATACATAATAGAACATACAGAACTCTACCCTGGGACTCACTACCAGTCCATCCAATCTGGCATTCTGTCTCTGATGGAGACAAAGGGGTCACTGAGGGAAGAATAGTCATGATGGTCCATAATATCAACAGTAAGGTCCATCCTAGACAGAGCCTTAGATGATGTGGCTTCAGGAATTATGAAGACATGTCCACTCCCAGAACCACAGCTCCCTGTTGGAAATTCCCTTAGAGGGATGCTGTCACTTGGCCACTAGAGAGAAGCTAAAAAAGCAGGCACTCCCATGAGAAGGCCCCTCCACTTCAAGCCTGTGCACAGATACGTGTAGATGACTCATATTGGAACTTTCCAGAAGACAGGTTTTGGGAGTTGAGTAGAGAGAGAATCTGAGGTCTGGGGCAAAGAGCAAGGGAAGTAGGAAGATGAATATATACTGAATGTTCCTAACTTCTCACTTCTAAGTCATTGTCCGCAAATTTCCTAGATAAAAACTGCTCTTACATTTGTCTAGTGCTTCATAGTTTATAAAATATTGCATTGAAAAGTCAGGTGCTCCTAAATTTGAATTCCACCTACCACTTATAACCTGTGTGACCTTTGGAAAATTTAGGTAACCTCTACAAATGTCCTAATTTGTAAAGTGCAGGTAATAATATATTTATCATGGGGTTAAATGAGATAAGGTATGTAAGGTACTTAGCCCATTGCAGCACATGCACATACACATTAAACATTAGTTTCCTTCCCTATTGCTTTTACTTTACTTCATTTGAGCCTTACATCATCTCTGGGAGGTAGGTTTGGCAAGAACTGTTATCATCCCATTTTACAAATGGAAAACTGAGACCAGGGAGATTTATTCTGACTTTCCTAAAGCCACAGAGCTTTCAAATAAGAGAGTTGGGATTTGGATTCATGTATTGGTCCCCATATTGTCTCCACACACCATGTTGCCACTAACTCCTTTCTGGTCATGCTGTATTGATATTGTCACATGGTGCTGACACTGGGGAAAACATTTACCACATGGTTTGTTCCATAGGCCAGGAGGACACTGCTGCCTTTGCTTTTGTTATAATATACTTTTGCACACATGTAGAAACAAGATGTCTGAAAGCCAGAATAGATTTACATGTTATCAAAGATATTCTGATCAAATTATATAATCTCTAATTGCATCTTGCCTTTTAGACATAACCTTTGTTGCTCTATTTCAAGCCCGTCATAATGCCTTTCATTTCACTTTTTTTCTTCCATGATTAGACACAGACTTGGCTGGCTGGAGGATGCTGGGTGGCCAATCAAGGCTAATAATTCACCTTTGCCTCCATTGTCCAAAGTTTATGAGAATTTTACCTTCTTACTAGTATCAACTCGTTCCCCATTTCCTTTCCCAGTTATTAATAAAAAATAATGGCAAATTCAAGATGACATTTAGATAGTTGCCAGCTAAACATGGCCATACAGACAAGGGTAGTGATCTTGCTGACCCTAATTGTTGAAGAGGCAGCATCCTTATGCTATAGCTCAACAGAGTCTGCTAATTTCCAAAGCCTAGAAGGGGCCATGGGTGACTGTTGTGTAAGGCACTGAAGACTGTGCTAATGTTGCCCTTCAGAAGGTATGACTTGGTTGTCAGCTGCCTCTATTGGTCCTAAACTTGTGTCTGACCAGGAGGTGGCGCCCTTTCCCTGCCCAGTTGGTGGCGCCCTTTCCCTGCCCAGTTGGTAGTAGTTGGTCATTACTGTGGGGAGGGAAAAACACAAGCTTTGTAGTTTGGACTGCCATTTCAGAGGCTCTGAGATGCAGTGGCCCGTTTCCCTCTTCTAAACGGACAGCAATCCCTTGAAGCAGGATACCGTATGGGGCTTCTCTTCTGCAGCTGCCAGAGTCACCTCTCTGCCCAGGGTATGGCCCCCTTCTCTCTTCCCTTTAGAGGTGCCACTATCACCTCATTTCTTTGGGTTCTCTTCTCTTAGAATGAGCAGTGGGTTCCCCGAGAATGATGAGAACAGAGGATTGTAAAGAGGGTAGAATGGAAATGGAAAAGAGGACAGGGCGGCTGAGGGGCTGCTTTTTGCAGTGGTTTCTTCTCTCTCTCCCTATTATGATGAGCCCTTCTGCTCTTATTTTTGGAGTAACAAATTTGTCCTGCATTCTGCACCCAGAACCTAGTCCCCAGTCAGGCTTGTTACCTGGGCTGCTGTTTGCCCTAAGTCCTTTCTTTGGTTTTGGATGGATTGTGGGGAATCTAAGATCTGAACTGGGAAGGAAGAAGAAAGGGATCGGAGAAATGAAAATCAGAGAAGAAATCAGGGGGAAAGGGACAGTCAGACATCAGAGAGAAAAAAACCAGAGAGACAGTGACACATATACAAGGGTGGGGACATTGATTTGGAGGCAGAAAAATGGATTTGCATCCCAGCTTATCTACTTCAAGCTCTGTGAAGTTGGGAAAGTCACTTGACTGCTCTGAGCCTCAGTTTTCTCATCTGAAAATGGGAATAATTGCACTTCATCTGCACCACTGTGGTGAGGACTGTACAGAATGCACGGAGGAGGTCCATTTGTAAGTGATAAAGCTCTACTTAAAATGCATGATACCTGATGTCAACCAGACCTTGAGAGAGAGGATGTGGTCCTGGCCCATGCTGAACCAGTTGTGGGGCATAGGTATTCATAGGAGCCCAGGGAGGAAACCTTAGCCCCCTGCCCCCGAATTTTATTTTCTCAGAGGACTTCGTAAGAGGGGAAGATTGCTTGCTTGCAGCTCCTGGGCAGAGAAGCCTCCTTGCCCAGGATGGCACTGGTCTCTCTATGTGTGTATAAACACTTCAAGGTTACTCGTGCCCAGAATTACTACTCATAGCTAATACTGAGTTTACAATATGCCAGGTGCTTTTCTAAGTACACTACGTGGATTAACATTTAATCCCCATAACTGCCTTATGAAGTAGGTACTATAGTTAGCCTCATTATAGATGGGGAAACTGAAGCACAGATTAAAGAAAATTGCAGAGTTGCACAGGAAGTTGCGGAGGGGATTAAAACCCAGGCCATCTGGTGCCAGGTCCTCATCCTAACCACTCTGCTACACTGCCTCTCCAGTTAGGTTCCTGCCCCTCATGCTCTCATCTGTCAGTGAGCGCGAGATTGCCTCAGAGGAGAATTTAGCTGGCATGTGCATGTCCTGTCATTCTAGGGGCACACTCTGGGGACTTGTCCCTGCACTCATGGTATTGGGGGGTTTCTTAGCTTGCAATGCCTCTCTGTGGGGCCAAATGTGCTGTAATTCTTTTTCTTGCAGTGAGCTGTCAATTTCAGCACTTCAAGAGACAGATGGGGAAAAGAACATCACATGCCCTTTGCTCCTGATCAAAGGCAGCACCCAGACATTGTCTAGACACTGACAGCCACCCTGCTTCCAGCCTTGTTTCTAGAGTTGTCTGAAAGGTTCTGGACTTCAGAGCTGGGTTTGGTTATGCAGTGGCTGGGAACAGACAGCAGGGTTTGCAGTGAAGTTGTCCCCACGAAATGAAGGGTCATCCATGATTTTAGTTACTTTCCTTAGGGCAGAAATTGTGGGCCCAGAGTGAAATCCAATGATAGCTTCATTTTGCCTTGTTTCATATCAGGAAGTGATATGGACGTGACCAGGTGAGCAAGATTCCAAACAAAGAGGCATCAATTACAGGCTTTGCAGATATTCTCATTTTGCTGCTGTGCAGATGCACTTGAAACCCAGGGCCTGAAAATAAAGGTCAGGTCTATTGGTCTCATTTTTTTCCCCCAGAGAAGGGAAAATCTCCACAGGGGCCCTGCGGCCAGAGATCTAAGTCTCCTTTTATAGGGTATTTTCCTGAGGGTTTCTTCTAACACATTCACTGCCCTGGTTTTTTTTATTTCATTGAGTAGTTTTAAAAAGAAGGTGCTGGGTTGCTCTGCTGTCTTTGTTCTATCGAGTTTGGGCACATCTGACTGTAACTTTACGTTCGCACAACGATCTGTCGTAATTTGCAGTTATGTCAAAGTTGCTTTCCCTCAGACCTTTGTGGACATCATCCTTCTGTCTTCTGGTATTGAGTGTTGCTGTGAGAAGTCTGAAACCAGTCTGATAGCTTCCTTCTTGCTTATTCTGTTTATTCGTTCTTATCTCTGAGGTCCAGTAATTCAGCTAGGATGTGTCTTCTTGATATCTATCATGACTTATTTATTTTCATTATTATTTTCTTTGGTGTTCATTAACTTAAGCAGGCTATATCATGATGCCTATTATTCTGGAATAATTATTCTTGATCTGTATGATGTATCATTTTGAATTGCTGATTCTTCCTTCATTTCAATGAAATTTTCCTGAATTATATTTCAGAATATTTCTTGATTTCTATTTTTTAAAACTTAGGGGTACCAATTATTCTTACATTTGACAAGCTTTGTCCTCTACACCTGTAATTCCTTATCTAATTGCTTTAATCTATTTTCCCTCATTCACTGTGATTACATCAGCTCTTCCCCCAAACCTGTTTATTCTGTATTTCAGCTGTGTCTATTTCATTTCATTCAGCTATTTCTAATTTATTTATTAGATTTGTAATAAATTTATCTTGGTTCACAATTTGGTTCCTTAGCTCTGTGAAATCCCTTGTAGTTTCATTTTATTGTTCTATCTTCTCCTATTTATGGATTTGATATGTTTAAAGTTCTATAAAAGAAAACTCTCATGGAGAACCTAGTTCTGTTCCTTGGATTACTTTTTTTTTCTTGACTGTTAGATTGGATCTATAATGTTTCTTTTTCCTGTTGTCTCTCTCCCTAGAAAGATGGTAAGCCCCAGGGATCCTGCCTGCCTCCACAGAGGCCCCATGGTGGGATGGAAGGGTTTCTACTCACTGGAATTCTCCCACGGCTTTTCCTAGATCTGCCTACTTACTCTCTCAGTTCACATCTCCTCAAATTGTACAGTATTGGTGAGAATTCTCAGGAATCTTTGGGCTCAATTACTTTCCTATGTTCTGCTCTTGTCAAAAATGATGTAAACAGTCATTCTGATCACACCAGAATATTCTGTTTCTTTTCTTGGTTACCATTTGGAATTCTGTAGTGTAAGGTCTTACTGCTTTTCTTCATTGGTTGCTGCTCATGACTTCTTGCTGGTTTGTTTCACTTTTTTTTGCTTTATTTCATTGAGTACTTAAAGAAAGAGATTCTGTGTGCTTGCTCTACTCAGATGGTTCTACCCGGAAGTCTGCACTATTTCTATAATCAGAAAAAATTCTAAAAAGTATTAAAATAAAGCAAAGAGATCTCAGTTCTCTCTAGAGTTTTGACCAACTGTTCTAGAATGCTTTTGAGTGTATTAATATCTGCCTGTATGAATAAGTTTAATATGACCACCGTTTTAAGCTTGACTGCTTGTTTGAACACAGATTGGGACAAAAATATAGAAAGCAAAGTTGTACCACTTTTTCTCTCATTACTTGAGCTTCACCTTTACAGACAATTCTGAACTTGACCTCACAGAGGGCTTCAAACAATGTTTAGATTTGCTTATTTGATTTTGCTTTTCATTGTATTGATCCTAGCTAACATTTCTCTTCTCGTGGTGTAGAAACTTTGGAGATTTTCTTTCTAAGTTTGCTTTTTGTTTTGAATGTTGCTGCAAGAGAGAGGGTTACATGCAATCATCGCCCAGGGGTTTCTCACACAAGGAATATCGAAGTTTAGATTCATTTCGTATTGTGTTTCCACAGCAATAAAACCCACATGATGAACCTATATAATGAACCCATATGATGAACCTAAGTAAATCTTTTTTTTTAAATAAATTTACTTATTTTATTTATTTTTTGGTTCATTGGGTCTTTGTTGCTACACACGGGCTTTCTCTAGTTGCGCTGAGCGGGGGCTACTCTTTGTTGCGGTGCGCGGGCTTCTCATTGCGGTGGCTTATCTTGTTGCGAAGCACGGGCTCTAGGTGCGTGGGCTTCAGTAGTTGCAGCATGCGGGCTCAGTAGTTGTGGCTCACGGGCTTTAGAGTGCAGGCTCAGTAGTTGTGGCGCACGGGCTTAGTTGCTTCGCGGCACGTGGGATCTTCCCGGACCAGGGCTCAAACTCGTGTCCCCTGCATTGGCAGGTGGATTCTTAATCACTGCGCCACCAGGGGTAGCCCCGTACCTAAGTAAATCTTACACTCTTAAGACTGACTGCTGGTTATGATTTACTGTCACTGTCAAGGTCATTAATGGCAACCTAAAGGGCAATAGCACGCCTGTCACCACCTTGGATGATTTTTGGAATGTTCTGAATATTTGACTTTCAAGTTAATGTTTCAAACTTTTGGATTTTTGTCTATCTATCCAAGTTCTGAGTTTCAATTCAAATTTCATAATATTACACTTGGAAGAGATACATACAAAATTCCAGAATTCTTGGAACTTTGTATTATTAAGAAATTTACCCCAACAGTATACGTGGGAGTTAGCTTTGGCTTACTCTGGTAAACAAAAGTAGCTGGCGTGGCTCAGATGGCTTATTTGATGGTAGGCAAGTCCAAAATTTACAGATTTATAAATGCTGAGCAGACCAGCAGGCTCAAAAGCTCTTGGGCAGGAGCTGCTGCTGCAGTCTATGGGCTGAGTTTCCTCTTCCTCAGGGAAACTTCAGTTTTGCTCTCAGGGCCTTTCTGCTGGTTGGATGAGGCCTAGCTACATTACCATGGATAATCTTTCCTTAAAGTCATCTGATTGTAGATGCTAACGACATCTACAGAATACCTTGAACATCGCACCGAGAGTTTGATTGGATATGTGGGTACTGTGGCCTAGCCATGCCGACACACAGAACTAACCATCACAACTAGGGAGAGGGGAGTGGAAAGGGAAACAGCAAAGTATATAGCAGAAGTGTTGGTTTGGCACATGACTCTCTCCAGAATTTACTAGGCTAAAAGCACGTTCCTACTCCTTGGCTTTGGCAGACATGACCCACAATGAGAGTCACATTTATACAACTCAGCAAGTGAGTTCCTTGGAGAGGCTCCACCATGAACTGTCCATGTGAAGGTGCACTGTGGGCACCTCTGGACACCATATCCCCCTGTTGGAGATTCATAATGTGAATCACCATATTGAAAACCCTGAGAAATCCCATAGCAGAGACACTTGTTCATCTTTTTAGAAAATCTGGCTTTTCCTAAACTCATTTGACAATGAAACCTTTTCTTTCTTTTCCCCATGTAGCATCCAGCAACAGAGCATGTTTAGGGAAAGGCTGGCTTAATCTCCTCTCCCTAAAGTACTAGCCCAGTCCACTTGGGTACTGCTGAGGTTTCCCTGGTAACACAAAAAGAACAACTTTTTCAATCACTCGCTGCTAAACGTAAACATTTCCTTCTATCCTGGTGTTCACAAAAAGTAGAAGATTGGCTGACACGGGAAGGTGGAGTTTTGCTGCTTCTGTTTTGTGCATAGGACAAAACCTTGCAAGAGATAAACAATTCAAAAGTCTTTTTACCAAATCTTTGAGCAAAGTGGCCTCTAGGAAAGTGCTGCTTTGTATATCACTTGGTATACCACAAGGTACCCTCAGGGGTATCAAAAGCCCGTGGGAAAACTTGCTCTTGCACTCTTGTGAGTTGGTGCCCCTGGCAGCAGGGAGCAGTGATGCCAGTAATGTAATACAATTGATCTCATGCAACAACAAATTCCTCAACTAATTCTTGAGTATCTACTGGGGGCTGGGCCACAGTTGTGTGTGTGTGTGTGTGTGTGTGTGTGTGTGTGTGTGTGTGTGTGTATGCACACAGAAATAAATAAAGAACTTAAGTTAATGGACTTTTGGGGTAGGATTTGATTTAGTAACAGAGACCCTTCAAATAATAGTGCCTTAAACAAGACTAGAGTTTATTTGCCAGGCTCTACCAGGCAGACCACAGCTGGACTGGGTTCCAAGGTGCAAGGGAGCTGGGTTCTGCAATTTCTAAGGCATTTCTCTCATCTTATCATCCAGAATGGCTCAATACCCCATCCTCATTCCAGCTAGGAAGGAGGCAGAAATAGTGCTAAGAAGGGCATACGCTCTCCTTTTAAGGATGCAACTCAGAAGTTTCATACCTCACCTACTGTACATCCCATTGGTCACTTAGGCACATATAGCTTCAAGGAGGCAGAGGCTGAGAAACATAACCCTCATTCCAAGCAGCTATTAACCTGGAAATACCATGGGTCTTATTATTCCGGAGAATGGGAGAATGGATTTTTGGGTACAAATAACATTTGCTTCCCCAGGGTTATATAAAGTATATAAAGACATTTATTAAGCCCTTGACTTTCCAAAGCAAGGGTGTACCATAGATCTTTTATTACAAGGATTGGACTGAGAGATTTGAATTCTAAGGGCTGAGAACCATAAGGTGAGTATCATTTATACCTATGAGTGGATAAGAACCATCCCAGAATATGAAACATTTAAGGCTGACATTCTTATTTCCAAAATCTCCTAGAGTACTTTTATTTTTAATAGCAACTTAACTTTGCATTATAATTACTTCTGAGTGTAGATGTGTCTGCCTCCCCAATTATACTGTGCTCCTATAGGGCGGGGACTCTGTTCTGTGTCTGACTCATGGTAGGTACTTAGTAAACTTTGTCTGAATCCATTGTGGGGAGTTGACACCCACTCCCATTCCCACTTCTGCCTCCATGCTTACCTGAACTCTGACCTTCTCTTGAGAATTAACTGGAAGTGCTGAGGGTAAATTCAGGTGGTAGCTGAGGGCTTGGATTCATGGCATCAACTCTATTCTTGGGATCCCTGGTTGTTGGTTGCTTGCTTAACTGCATCTAACTTGATATGGGGAATATCTGCTCCAGCTTCTGGATACCATCTGTTCTGGCTATCCATTGCCGTGTAACAAACTACCCCAAAACCTAGTGGTATAAAATAATTGCTCACAGACTCTGTCAGGAATTTGAACAGGGCACAGTAAAGATGGTTTGTTTCTGTTCCATAGCGTTGGGAGACTCAGAAGCTGGGGATAACTCAACATCTGGGTTTAGAATTATCTGAAGGTTTCCTCACTCTCATGTCTAACAGTTGATGCTGGCTCTTGGCTGGGACCTTTGCTGGGGCTGTTGCCAGAACACCTACACATGGTTTCTCCATGTAGCTTGGGCTTCCTCACAGCATGGTGGCTGGGTTCCAACGGTGAGCTTCCCAAATGAGAACGCCAGGTAGAAGTTCTATTGCCTTAGTTCTAACTCAACTTGGAAAGTCATGCAGCATCACTTTCACCATATCTTGTTCTTTGTGGCAATCACAAAGTCCCTTCCTGTATCAAGAGGAGAAAAAATAGATTCTAGTTCTTGATAGGGTGTTGTTGTTGGTGATGGCAAGGTTCTGGGAAGAGCACATGGGATTGGAAATATAGTTGCAGCCATTCCAGAAAATGCACTCTGCCTATTGCGCTCATCCAGAGGACTGAGGAGTGAGGATTCCTGGATTCACTGAGGGCTTCTGGCAGGATAATGCTATCAGCCACATTCCCCTCATTTCACAGGAGCCCAAGAAGAGTCAGGAGCTTTGGCAAGATCCCTGGCATCATTCCCCTTATATCCTGACAAGCAGCACGGGGTGGTGAAAATCTCCCTTGACCGTGAGTTAAAAGGCCTGTGATCTGATTGTCATGTGATTTGAATAGGCGACTTGATCCATTTAAGTCACAGTTTACCCTACCTGACAGGTGAGAAGTTGTTCAGAAGTAGATCAGTTTTTTTGATCCTTTATAGTAGGAAATTCTTTTCTTCTTAAATTTGTATTATTTTCAAACAAAAGTTCAGGTGAAACCCAATATATGAACTGGATAAATGTCATTGAAAGGGGTGTGTTATACATGCCCACTTGCCCCCTTCCCCGTGGGGATTCTCCATGGAATCTCAGTGCTCCTCGGAGCACATTTGGAAAATCCTTGAGCTATGATTCTGGTCATGACGTGTGGGTTTTTTTCCCACACCAATTAATTCTTCAAAACCAGCTGGGTGTCTTACAATTTAACTCAGTTCTGACACTATCTACCTGGAGGTAGCATCAGACTGTGCAGGTTAAGGGCTCAGCCCCACAAGACTGCCCTGTACTTCAGATGCCGGTTGCCAGCCTGGGTTGTTACTTGTGCTTCTTCTGTCCAACTGGCTATGAATCAGAGGTTCTCATGAGCCCCTCCTTGCGTTCAATTAATTTGCTAGAGCTGCTCACAGAACTCAGGAAACTAGTTTACTCACTAGATTACCAGTTTATTACAAAGAATATTAAAGAATACGAATCAACATCCAGCTGAAGAGATACATAAGATGAGGTCCTGAACAAAGGACCTTCTGTCCTCAGGAGGATTGGGGTCCAGCTCAGTGGTGCATGGAAGGGTTCTGGCACCCCAACTTGGAAACACTCTGAACCCCATCCTTATGGGTTTTTAGCACAGGTTTCATTACATAGGCATGATTGATTAAATCACTGGCCATCGACAACTGACAACCTCCAGCCCCTTTCCCTGCCCTAGAATCCAGTGGGTGGGACTGAAAGTTCCAACCCTCTCTTCACACGGCTGTTCTCCTGGCAGCCAGCCCCCACCCTTAGGTGCTTTCCAGAAGTCACCGCACATTAACATATACTCAGGTGTGGTTGAAAGGGGCTTGTCATGAACACGGAGACACCTTTACAGCTCTTATCACTTAGGACGTTCCAAGGGTTTTAGGAGCTCTGTGCCAGAAACAGAATAAAGACCAGATATATACATATGTATTTATTTAGTATAAATCACAATATCACAGCCAGGATATTTCCCTAAGAGTCTCCAGGGTGTGATTGGGGTGAGAGAGAAAAAGTCAGCACCCAGCTCCCAGATCTCTCTCCTGAGTACTTTCTGCTTCCTTCCTGCTTCCTACATGAGCCCTCACTCCCACCTCTCAGCCATCTGACGCTGAAAGGCTGGGCAGGTGTTCTGGATGAGCCCAAATCCCACAAATACCTGGAAGAGCAATATTTACGGAGCAGGGATATCTACTGGTATTGTTGGAATTTGGGGCTCTTCCAGCTTCCTGTCACTTGTGCCAGACCAGCCTTGTCTGGAGAGAAACTGGGGACTCTGTGGAAAGGCCTGAGAGCTATGGAGATGGTGGTCTCGCAGTCCCACCTTCCGGGCCTGGGGGTGACTCTGGCATCAAGTGCCCGCCCCTGGAATCTGAGGGACAAGTGGGGCAGTCCTATCCAAACCAC
Organism: Pseudorca crassidens; assembly: GCF_039906515.1. Taxonomy (NCBI): domain Eukaryota; kingdom Metazoa; phylum Chordata; class Mammalia; order Artiodactyla; family Delphinidae; genus Pseudorca; species Pseudorca crassidens. The sequence continues at coordinate 25,604,998 of NC_090296.1, read as the reverse complement.
ATGGGTTCTCAATGGGGAGGAGTGGTCCCTCAAAGGGCAATAGAAGAACCCGGCAGAGACGCTGCACCGGTGGAAACAGCAGATGCCTCTGACCGGCTCAGAGCACCCAGGTGAGGGCCCGGTCCCTGGAAAAGCCCCAAATCCCCCTACTTCTATGCTCGGCCCGTCCTCAATTCCCAACCCTTGTCCACGGCTCCATGAGCCTCCTCACCTGAGCTAGGCGCTTGCAGCGTCCTTTCCTTTCTCTGATCCGCTTATCCGCTTTGCCCACCACTCTCCCTCCGTCTCCACTCCTCCCCCTCTTCTCAGCCCACTCCCACCCCCACTTTTTCCCTCCCACATTCTCTGCTCCCTATCTTTGTCTCTTTATCCCGTTCTTTCTTTCCTTCTTTCTTTTTTTTCCCTTTAAATCAATCCACAGAGTGATTAGATTTGCAAATGAGCCGGCAGGAAACTGGGAACAAAGGCAACCAGAGCCGAAGAGAGAGCAGGTATAATTACTGTAATTAACTCAAGCAGCAGGGACACATCCCCTCGTCAGCAGTGGCTGCTGAGAGGTGCTGCGAGGCACCACAGGGGAGGCTGAGGGGAGCTGCACGCCCCCAGGAAACTCAGACCACTCCCCCTTCCTAGGGCTGGGTGCCTCGAGGGGCCCCTGGTTGGGAAGCTCCTCCTGGAGAAGGTGCCTGCATGAGGATCCACCTAATCTCCTGTCCTGGGCTCAGCGGGAGCAGGGAGGAGGAATCTGGGCCCGGAGGACACGCTATGCTCTCCTGCCCACAGAGTGCTGCCGGAGAACAAAAGCATCTCTATCCTCTCTTACCTGGACACTTAGCTCTTTACTGCTTTATGACATCCTGAGAGCCTGCTCTGGTTTCTCTGGAATGCAAACATTTCTAGAGACCTTGGAGGAGGAACATGTCATGAAACTGTCATATCTGCATCCCTAAGTGTCCCCCAAATACACTTCCAGATGCTTAGGGCCTTCCAATGCACCTTTGCAACCTGACCTTTCAGAGTTGCCCCTCACATCTTCGTCCTCTAGCCAAACCTGACCTTGCGATACACCCTGAATATGCCCTGCATTCTTCTCTCTCTCTGCTTTCACCTGTGAGACAATCCCTTTCCTCCCATGCTGCACTTGCCTAAATGTCAGTTGGTAGAATGTCATCCAGCTTTTGAGATACACTTGAAACTAAAGTCATTTCTGTGAAGTCTATACCGATCTCACCCTCTACAGAAGCCCATAGCCCTTGTGTCTTTTATGGACCTTACCTTACTACTATACCTCCTCTCCTATCGTCTGGGGAAGGCAGACAGACCCTAACTTTGGATTCCTGGAGTTCATCACCTTTGGGGGTTGTGTCAATCAGACCCTTTTCACCTGCCAGTGACAGAAATCCCAATGCAAACTGGCGTAAACAACAAAGGGAATTTATTAGTTGTAGTAACTGAAGAGTCCAGGGATGTTTGCAGTCAGCCGTGGCTGGATTCTAAACCTTATCATCAGATCGCTCTGTCTCCTGTCCCCTTTCCTCAGTGTGGGTTCATGCCCAGGCAGACCTCTACACAACGTGGCCCCCAGCATCTCCAAGCTAATATCATTCCTGCAGGCAGCTGTCTCAGGGAGAGTTTCTCCCTCCCAAAGTTCCAGCACACACATAAGATTATGTGTGAGATCAGCGGGCTGGATTGGGTTCAGAGCCAATCATTGTGTTCGGAGAAATGAAGCCCAGTGATTGACCAGACTGGCATCAAGTGCCCACCCCTGGAATCTGAGGGAGGATTGGGGCCACCCCTATCCAAACCACATGGGTTCTCAATGGGGAGGAAAATTCAAAGGACAATAGAAGAACAGAGCCGAGATGTTGCACAGGTGGAAACAGCAGATGCCTATCACTGGCTCAGAGCATACAGGTGAGGGCCCGATTCCTGGAAATGCCCCATATCCTTTCATTTTTATACTCGGCCTGTCCTTCAATACCCAGCCCATGTCCACCAGCTCTCTGATGCCTCCTCACCTGCTCTAGGTGCCCAGAGTCTGTATCACTTAACCAGGCACACACCTATATGCTGCTTTCTTATGACTGTTATGTTTTCATTTGTTATAACCTCATCTGAGCAACAAGATTACAGACCCACTGGGAGCAGGGATGTGACCATTCTTGTATGCCCCTCCTCCCACCCTGGTACAGCCCTGGGCACCTGGACAGCAGCACTATGGTGAACCAAGCACAGAATGCCTGCGATGTCCAGGTCTGAGAAATGGCTGGGTCACGTACCAGCTGAGTGACCTTGTGAAGTCCCCTGACCTCTCTAAGCCTCGGTTTCCACATCTAGAAATTTGGGCTATGAAAACACCTATTTCACGGAACTGTGAAAAATAAAGGAGATAATATGTGTGGAAGTGCCTCCCATCTTTTCTCAGCTAAGGTCGGCCTGTCTTCCTCCAGTTACCTGATTGGGTATTTAATTACAACTAAAGTAAGAAACTGGCATTCACCTTCCTTATTTCTGTGACACTGAGCTCTCCAGCCTTCCCTCTGTTTTCCTAGTTATTTGTTTTTATTTTCTTGGCCAGCTGCTCTTAGTTTTTTGTCTACCTTTTAAACAATGTACGTGTTCATGGTCAATAACACAGGCTTGGGTCCTAGGTTGCCCCTTTTGGGGTTGCAGTTATACCACTTACTAGACTGTAACCTCAGGCAAGTTATTTTACCTCTCAGAGACCCAGTTCCTCATCTGTAAAACGAGAAATCTCAGTAGTATCTACCTCATGGTGCTGGATTGAGTGAGTTAATTTGTGTAAAGCACTTGTAACAGGACTTGCTGGGGAGTAGGTGCTATAAAATTGTTAACTAATATTCCTATTTTTCTTTTTTTTAATTTTTTTTCGGTACGCGGGCGTCTCACTGCTGTGGCCTCTCCCGTTGCGGAGCGCAGGCTCTGGACGCGCAGGCTCAGCGTCCATGGCTCACCGGCCCAGCCGCTCTGCGGCATGTGGGATCTTCCCGGACCGGGGCACGAACCCGTGTCCCCTGCATCGGCAGGCGGACTCTCAACCACTGTGCCCCCAGGGAAGCCCTAATATTCCTATTTTAATGTTCCAAACTGAAATATATTATCCTTCAGCATCAAATTCAGTCAATTCTTTCTCCTTAAAACTTTTCAAATTCTTTTTTTTTTAATTCATTCTTTCACTCTCTCCATCCCTGCTCCTAATTTCTTAACTTAGTCTCTCATCATGTCAAACATGGATTACTCCCACATCCTTTTAATTGGTCTTCCTTACCTGTCTTTCCTTCTAGTCTGTTTTCCACACAAAAATCTGATCATACGTCTCCCCTGTTTTAAGTCTTTGAATAGCATCCCACAATGATCAGGATACAAAGTCCAAGCTCTAGGGCATGACATACAAAGTGCTTCATGATTTTTTTCTTGCTTATTTCCTTAGCCTCATCTATCTCCACTGACCCCTCATGTCTGAACCCATCTGCCTTCCTTTACCTCTTTGTTTAGAATGTGCTTACTTCCTCTTTTCTCGTGGCCACTTCTTTGGCATCCACTGAGCCTCAGTTTAGGCATCACTCCTCACAAAGTCTTTCTGGATGGCTAGCCCCCTCCTCCCAGGATGGTCTAGATGTCTCACCTACAGAACCCTGGGAATATCTCTGTCCTAGCAGTTGTCACTTTGCGTAAGTGTCTGTCTCCTCCACTAGACCATAAACTTGTTAAAGGCAGGGATCTCATGTTCGAACGCCTAGCTCTTGGCACAATTTCTGGCATCTAATCTGGGCTCAGAGCTTGTTGAATGAATTGAATAATGATGATCACTACTGAATTTGTCAGGCCTCTTCTGGTTGCAAGTGACAGAAGCTGCCATTAAGCATCACTCATCCCTGTTCTCAAATGACACCATCAAGACCATATCTCTTTCCAATTCTTGGCTTCATTTTCTTCTGTCTTGGTTTCATTCTCAAGCTGGTGCCCTGAAAATGACCACCAGCAGCTTCAGTCTGTTCACTTTGCAGCCCTGAAAAATCCTGAAAAAAATGGCGTCTCTTTCCCAACGTTTTTAGCAAAAGTCTGGACACTACTCTCGTTAGACCAATTTAATTTAGTTGCTGTCCAGGGGCATGAAATGTGGTGATCGGTCAGAAACAACAGAAATTTATTTCTTATAGTTCTGGAGGCTGGGAAGTTCAAGATCAAGGTACTGGTAGCTTCTGTATCTACCTGCTTCCTAGATGGTCATTCACACTTGGCAGAAGGGATGATGAAACTCTCCAGGGTCTCTTATCTAAGGTACTCATCTCACTCCTGAGGCCTCCACCCTCATGACCTAATCACCCCCAAAGGCCCTGAGACCATAATAACATGCCCATCTCCGGAACGGGAGGGTAGTCATGGTCACCTGAAACAAATGGATGAGTGGGACAGGGGTGTCTCCCCCAAAGGAAAAATGGGGTGTTTTTGCCAGAAACATGGGTTAGAGGGAAGCAAAACCAACATTTGTACAGGAGTGCCAGATACTGCTAGCTCTTATATAAACATTTCAATTAATCTTCACAACGATCCAAAGAAATCCATTCCACCCATGAGAAACCCGAGGCTTGAAGTGTTTCAGTGACTTGCCTGAGTCAGCTTACAAGAGATGGAGCCAGATTCTCAGACAGTCTGACTCCAAAGCCTTCCTTTTTTAAAAAATAAAGTTTAAAAAAAGGAATATATACACACAGTAAAAGTTCCAAACACTGCAAAAAGGTGTACAGTGAACAGGTAGTTATACTTCACGCCCTGACCCTGATCCCCAAGTTCCCCTTTTCTGCCCCTCAATCATTCACCCAGGAGGCTTCACTTCTATGCTTTATTATGCAGATCCAGAATAGTCTTTTGTCTAGGTCTAGTTTGTTCCCACTTCCGAGGATTTTACCCCATGCCCAGCTTATTATGAGGTCTTTCCCTTTGGGCTGGCAGGCACGTGAACTAGTTCCAGCCCCGCGTACAGTCGGGAAATTGTTGGGCTGGCTTGCTTTGCGGTTGTTCTTTCCCAGCCTCTGGTAGCTTCTCGCACATGCACCGACCGGTACTCAGGCAATGACTAGAGGGAATCCTCTGCAAGTCCCAGGAGCTCTCTCTTCTCTGACCCTCTGCCCTGTCAGTCTAGCTGCTTTGGCCACCCTGAATGCAAGCTCTGCCTCCTTAACTCAGGGAGAGCACTGGGTTCCACCTGGAAAGGACCTCCTAGTAGTAAGCTGGGCAGTTATACAGCCACTTTCTTCCTTTTCCTTCCGTCAGCCATCAGCGACCCTTCCAGCACTGTCTGCTGCACAGTGTCTTAAACCATTGTTTCCTCGTCTTTTTTTTTTAAAGCTGTTTAAGGAAGGAGGGTAAATCTGGTTCCTGTTACTGCATCAAGGCTAGAAGTAATGCTACTTTCGCCAGTATTTATGAATCCTTCCAGAGTTATAAAGTGCATAAACAAGCATATATATCCTCTCCTCTTTATACACACGGCAGGTTTTGCTGTACAGTTTTGCACCTTACTTTAGTCGCTTACTATCATACAGATTGTTCCGTATAGATTGACCTCACTCTTTTAAAGGCAGAGCCTGCACTCCTAACCCCTACTCTAGTCTGCCTCAGTGAATGATAGCTGAGTTATTATTGGCTGTAATTGATGCTTGGTAAATAGTTGACGTGTTGAATAAATTATGTTGAAACTGCACCCAGGTGGCTGGACTCTCATGTTCTGATGACTGGAGAAAATAGGATACACCATATTCAGTTTGGGGTCCTTTGTATTCCCGACTATTCTGTCCTCTCCTTTCACTTCTCTGAAGAGTTTCTTCTTGCTTTCTGGTCTATGGGAAGCTGAGAAATAATAGTATTTAAACCTCAGCTCTTGTCTCATCTCCCATTTGATAAGAATCCAATTTACATGACAAAACCACATCCACTGCATAAAAAGAGGCACACGTGTACCCTTTCGGGGCAGCACTGTAAGGTGATATAGAAGTGTGCCTGGGCCTCCCCTGGTGGCGCAGTGGTTGAGAGTCCGCCTGCCGATGCAGGGGACACGGGTTCGTGCCCCGGTCCGGGAAGATCCCACATGCCGCGGAGCGGCTGGGCCCGTGAGCCATGGCCGCTGAGCCTGCGCGTCCGGAGCCTGTGCTCCGCAACGGGAGAGGCCACAGCAGTGAGAGGCCCACGTACCCCAAAAAAAAAAAAAAAAAAAAGAAGTGTGCCTGGACAGTGCTTAGCTTCTAGAAGCTCAGCAAATACTTTTTGGATGAACTTGGGGTTCACTTGTGTCTTGTGCAATTATTATTTAGGCCCTTCCCCCCAAAAAAGTTCTGGTTGTCTAGTATCTATTTAGGACCTGTTAAGTGATAGTGTCAAAGATGAGTATATATGAGATAATTCATTGACTCATTACTTATAAATGGAAATTGGAAATACACTAAATATTCATAGCAACAGAATTTTGTTGTTAAATCTGTGAAACAAGGCTGTTAAATAATGGTGAAAGATTAGTATATAGCATTAGTATTCTCTTAGTCTATTTGGGCTGTAACAAAAGTACCACAGACTGGGTGGCTGGTAAACAAAATTTCTTTCTCACAGTTCTAGGGGCTGGGAAGGCCAAGATCAAAGCTCTGGAAGATTCGGTGTCTGGTGAGAATCTGCTTCCTGGTTCAGAGATGGCCATCTTCTTACTGCATTCTCACGTGCCAGCTGGGCCAGGAACCTCTCTGGGGCCTCTTTTATAAGGGTACTAACCCCATTCATGAGGTCTCCACCCTCATGACCCATCCCCTCCCAAAGGCCCTGAGGCAGGAGATAGACGGGCCCCAGGCTGAGCAGCTGGAGTTTGTCTCCTGTGCAAAAATACTCCAAAATGAAGATAATAGCAGGTGCCCTGCCCAGGTAAGAGATAAAGACGCCACCTATTTCTCATTCTTGAGGTCAAGGAGACCTTCCCGACTACACGTGCACAGAAAGACTCCTTGGGAGTCAAAAAGGGAGGGGGCGCCGCCCCATAGTAGGTGATGTCAACCTACACATGGGCTTGTCCGCTAGAATCCATCTTGGCTAAGAGATGCGTGCGCACACAGGGGAGGACCCTGGGAGAAACCAAACACAGACTCAGAGCCAGGCAAAGCCAGATGACTGGCAGAGGATACCTGGAAGAAATGCCCCATGTAAGTGATTCAAACTACCACGAGGGCTCGACTCTCTCTCTGAGACTGCCATTTGAGTCTATTCACACGTACCCTTTTTCCTCCTGATAAACACTTTACTTGTTTCACTACTTTCCATCTCTTGTGGACATTCATTTCTACAAAGCCAGCGGGCCAGGCCCTTGTCACTGGCCACTGGCCTAGTGGTTAGGATTCAGCGCTCTCACTGCCGCAGCCTGACTTCAATCTCTGGCCAGGGAACTGATATCCTGCTTCAAGCCGCTGAAGGCCAAGACCACCTGAGATCAGCCCCACCTCCTAATAGCATCACACTGGGGCATAGGATTTAATATATGAATGGGAGGGGGCACAAACATTCAGTTTATAGCAAGTATATAGCTCTTAAAAATGTGTGCTAGTGTGTGTGTGATACAGGTTAACATGGCCCTCAAATGCAAGTCAACCACTTCATCTGGGCTTTAGCTGACTTTCTTTTACCACAACTTTGGAAGCTCACACTCAGCCCGAGGTACAAGTTTACTGTTTAACATCTCTTCTAGTTCTCCCAGCAGGCCGACAAAGTAGCTTTATTTGCCTCATCTCTACAGAGCTAGTCAAGGCCATATAGGTAATGTGTGGAGGAACTAGGATTTGAGTTCAGGTCCTTCTGACCCTACAGCCTGAGCTCCAGCTCCCCATGGGGGTTAAAGCATTGTTCCCAGAGAGTGCTCTGCAGAACTCGGCTCTGACTGATGGTTACAAGCAAAAGGGGCTCCCTATTCTCAGGGATGTTTGCATTTGTTCTTGAGGTATATGCATTTCTGTTGTGATTTAAAGTGGGAGGCAGCTCACACAGTATAGGCACACCTCATTTTACTGGTATTTATTTGCAGATAATGCTTTTTTTTTTTTTTTTTTTAACAAATTGAAGCTTTGTGGCAACCTTGCATCAAGCAAGTCTATTGATGCCATTTTTCCAATAGCATTTGCTCACTTTATGTCTCTGTGCCACATGTTGGTAATTCTCACAATATTTCTAACTTCATTATTGTTATGTTTGTTATGGTGATCTGTGACTAGTGATATTTGGTGTTACTATCGCAAAAAGATGTCAACTTGCTGAAGGCTCAGATCATATTTAGCATTTTTTAGTAAGAGAGTATTCTTTAATTATGTACATTTTTTTTACACATAATGCTATTGCACACTTCATAGACTACAGTAGTAGAGTGTAAGCATAACTTTTATATCACTGGGAAATCAAAAATTTTGGTGTGTCTCACTTTATTGTGATATTAGCTATATTATGGTGTTCTGGACCCAAACCTGCAATATCTCTAAGGTGTGCCTGTATCTTCTAGCATCTGCCTGTGGTTGAGAGAGGAGTTTTTAACAGATGGTGGCTGGGTTGACACCTTGGTATATAAGGTAGCCATTTCTACAAACTGCCTGGGTCGTAGAAACTGGAATATCAGGGTGAGGAGGGCTCCAGAAAGAATGACTTAGGCCCACCTCTTCATTTTACAAATGAGGAAATTGAGGCAAAGGGAGACTACCTTATCTCCCTTATTGGCTGAGAGAGAACTAGAACTTCCTGATCCCTAGTCCAGTTCTCTTTACTCCTTCTGTGAATAAGGAGTATTTTCCAACTTTTTCTAACTTTTCTAACTTGCCTGGCAATCAACGACTGGTTTTACATATAGTTTCCCTCTGTTTCCATTTCTCTGTATTTTAGCTTGTGTTCTTACTCTTTCTGTCTCAGGCCTCCTCCTGATTGTACTGATATTTAGTTCACAGCGAGATGACAGGTTGATCCATGGGAAAGAGGGCTGGAGAGTTGAGCAGAAGGGCCATAGGATGTAGGATTACAGCCTTGCATCAGCTCTGATAGGGATAGTTGCACATCAATACACCCCGGATTTGTGACTGAAAAGCTATGTGTACAGGTAAGATTTTACAGGTGAGTCATATTAGGGATGCCTCCTATTTAAAGACTACCATGGCCACCCCTTTGCCTTATCCATTCTACCTCTAGAGATTTAACTTACAAAGATATATGCAAAAGAATGTTTTGAAAAACATTGTATACAGTAGCAAGAGACTATAAACAACCTGAATATCTACTGATGGGGGGATGGTTATAAAAACTGGTACATCCATACAGTGGAGTATATTTGAGATGCAATGTGGTAGATCGTATGGGCTAATATGGTGCAACCTACAAAATATATTGTTAAAAAAATAAGGTGTGTATATGGCTTTGTTTGTGTTCCCTTAAAAGAGAGCCTCGGACAAGGACGTGGGTGCGAGTAGTTTATTTAGGAAGAGATCCCAGGAAAAATAAATCAGGGAGTGAAGAGAGGGAGACAGAAAATGCAAATAAAGTATGTACTGAGTTGTTGCTATAGCCAAGAGAAGCCCGAATAAGCCCAGACCTTTGAAAAACACACAGAATGTCTGTCTCCCAGAATTGTCTGTCTTGTTGGTAAGAAGGAAGGCTGGGATATTTATTAACGAAGCCCATCCTTCACTGGTTAAGGTTGTTCCATGGTGTTAACTGCCTCCTACTTCTGGCTGCATTTCCCTGTGGACTGAGCAGGCTCCTGTGGCTTTGAAGAAAGTGCTGGTGTTCAAGGTGGGAATCTGTCACAGCAGAAATCAGAGGTGGTATGAGAAAATGAGACGCCAGGCGCCAGAAACACCTGCTGTAATACAAAAGATGTCTACTTGCCTGTAAACAAAGTATATGTGTGTGTCTGTGCATGTGTAGCTACGTAAATATCTATATACAAATACCAATATAGAGGTGTATTCACATATACATGTGGACAATTTTGACTAATGCATAAAATCACTGGGAATAGTGGTTACCTTTGGGTAGGGAGATGGGGTGTTTGGAGGTCTGGATATTTGGTGTGGGAGAGTAAGTTTTCAATGTCTAGCTTTTTGTACTAGTTGCTGTTTTCAACCACATGAATGTATTTATTTATTTGTGTATTTATTTTTGGCTGCGTTGGGTCTTCATTGCTATGTGCAGTCTTTCTCTAGTTGCGGCGAGTGAGGGCTACTCTTTGTTGCCGTGCGTGGTCTTCTCATTGTGGTGGCTTCTCTTGTTGTGGAGCACGGGTTCTAGGTGCTCAGGCTTCAGTAATTATGGCGTGCGGGCTCAGTATTTGTGGCTCACGGGCTCTAGAGTGCAAGCTCAGTAGTTGTGGCTCACAGGATTAGCTGCTCCACGGCATGTGGGATCTACCCGGACCAGGCTCGAACCCGTGTCCCCTGCGTTGGCAGGTGGATTCTTAACCACTGTGCCACCGGGGAAGTCCCATGAATGTATTTTTTGAACAATGTTTTAATTAATTTTGTTGAGGTATAACTTACATATAATAAAACACATCTATTTTAAATGTACAGTTATGAATGTATACAGCCATTTAAACACCACCATAAACAAGATATAGCACATTTCTGTTGAGTTCCCAATTGGCCTTTTGCAGTCGGTCCTCTACTCTCACTCTAGGTAACCACTGATCTATTCTGGATCACCTTAAATTAAATTTGTCTTTTCTAGGGTTTCTATAAATGAAATCATACACTATACACTTTTTTGTGTCTAGCTTATTTATGTCAATAGTTTGTTCCTTGTTACTGGTGAGTAGTATTCTATTATAACACAATTTGTTTACCATTTACTTTCTTTTTTTTTTCCAATGTTTTATTTTATTTACTATTTATTTAGTTAGTTATTTTTGAGGTACACGGGCCTCTCACTGTTGTGGCCTCTCCCGTTGTGGAGCACAGGCTCCGGACGTGCAGGCTCAGTGGCCATGGCTCACAGGCCTAGCTGCTCCACGGCATATGGGATCTTCCCAGACTGGGGCACGAACCCATGTCCCCTGCATTGGCAGGCAGACTCTCAACCACTGCGCCACCAGGGAAGCCCGAATGTTTTATTTATTTTTTTAACATCTTTATTGGAGTATAATTGCTTTACAATGGTGTGTTAGTTTCTGCTTTATAACAAAGTGAATCAGCCATACATATACATATATCCCCATATCACCTCCCTCTTGCGTCTCCCTCCCACCCTCCCTATCCTACCCCTCTAGGTGGTCACAAAGCACTGAACTGTTGTCCCCGTGCTATGTGGCTGCTTCCCACTAGCTATCTGTTTTACATTTGGTAGTATATATAAGTCAACACTAGTCTCTTACTTCGTCCCAGCTTACCCTTCCCCCTTCCCGTGTCCTCAAGTCCATTCTCTACATCTGCATCTTTATTCATGTCCTGCCCCTAGGTTCTTTATAACCATTTTTTTTTAGATTCCATATATATGTTAGCATACAGTATTTGTTTTTCTCTTTCTGACTTCACTCTGTATGACAGACTCTAAATCAATCCACCTTGCTACAAATAACTCAATTACGTTTCTCTTTATGGCTGAGTAATATTCCATTGTATATATGTGCCACATCTTATTTATCAATTCATCTGTTGATGGACACTTAGGTTGCTTCCATGTCCTGGCTATTGTAAATAGAGCTGCAATGAACATTGTGGTACATGACTCTTTTTGAATTATGGTTTTCCTAGGGTATATGCCCAGTAGTGGGATTGCTGGGTCATATGGTAGTTATATTTGTAGTTTTTTAAGGAACCTCCATACTGTTCTCCACAGTGGCTGTATCAATTTACATTCCCACCAACAGTTCAAGAGGGTTCCCTTTTCTCCACAGCCTCTCCAGCATTTATTGTTTCTAGATTTTTTGATGATGGCCATTCTGACTGGGGTGAGATGATACCTCATTGTAGTTTTGATTTGCATTTCTCTAATGATTATTGACGATGAGCATTCTTTCATGTGTTTGTTGGCAGTCTGTATATCTTCTTTGGAGAAATGTCTATTTAGGTCTCCTGGCCATTTTTGGATTGGGTTGTTTGTTTTTTTGTTATTGAGCTGCATGAGCTGCTTATAAATTTTGGAGATTAATCCTTTGTCAGTTGCTTCATTTGCAAATATTTTCTCCCATTCTGAGGGTTGTCTTTTGGTCTTGTTTATGGTTTCCTTTGCTGTGCAAAAGCTTTGAAGTTTCATTAGGTCCCATTTGTTTATTTTTGTTTTTATTTCCATTTCCCTAGGAGGTGGGTCAAAAAGGATCTTGCTGTGATTTATGTCATAGAGTGTTCTGCCTATGTTTTCCTCTAAGAGTATGATAGTTTCTGGCCTTACATTTAGGTCTTTAATCCATTTTGAGCTTATTTTTCTGTATGGTGTTAGGGAGTGATCTAATCTCATACTTTTAAATGTACCTGTCCAGTTTTCCCAGCATCACTTATTGAAGAGGCTGTCCTTTCTCCACTGTACATTCCTGCCTCCTTTATCAAAGATAAGGTGACCATATGTGCGTGGGTTTGTCTCTGGGCTTTCTATCCTGTTCCATTGATCTATCTTTCTGTTTTTGTGCCAGTACCATACTGTCTTGATGACTGTAGCTTTGTAGTATAGTCTGAAGTCAGGGAGCCTGATTCCTCCAGCTCCGTTTTTCTTTCTCAAGATTGCTTTGGCTATTCGGGGTGTTTTGTGTTTCCATACAAATTGTGAAATTTTTTGTTCTAGTTCTGTAAAAAATACCATTGGTAGTTTGATAGGGATTGCATTGAATCTGTAGATTGCTTTGGGTAGTAGAGTCATTTTCACAATGTTGATTCTTCCAATCCAAGAACATGGTATATCTCTCCATCTATTTGTAACATCTTTAATTTCTTTCATCAGTGTCTTATAATTTTCTGCATACAGGTCTTTTGTCTCCTTAGGTAGAATACACCTACCTAGATATTTTATTCTTTTTGTTACAATGGTAAATGGGAATGTTTTCTTGATTTCACTTTCAGATTTTTCATCATTAGTGTATAGGAATGCCAGATATTTCTGTGCATTAATTTTGTATCCTGCTACTTTACCAAATTCATTGATTAGCTCTAGTAGTTTTCTGGTAGCATCCTTAGGATTCTCTATGTATAGTATCATGTCATCTGCAAACAGTGACAGCTGTACTTCTTCTTTTCCAATTTGGATTCCTTTTATTTCCTTTTCTTCTCTGATTGCTGTGCCTAAAACTTCCAAAACTATGTTGAATAAGAGTGGTGAGAGTGGGCAACCTTGTCTTGTTCCTGATCTTAGTGGAAATGCTTTCAGTTTTTCACCATTGAGGACAATGTTGTCTGTGGGTTTGTCATATATGGCCTTTATTATGTTGAGGAAAGTTCCCTCTATGCCTACTTTCTGCAAGGTTTTTTTTATCATAAATGGGTGTTGAATTTTGTCAAAAGCTTTCTCTGCATCTATTGAGATGATCATATGGTTTTTCTCCTTCAATTTGTTAATATGGTTTATCACGTTGATTGATTTGCGTACATTGAAGAATCCTTGCATTCCTGGAATAAACCCCACTTGATCATGGTGTATGATCCTTTTAATGTGCTGTTGGATTCTGTTTGCTAGTATTTTGTTGAGGATTTTTGCATCTATGTTCATCAGTGATATTGGCCTGTAGTTTTCTTTCTTTGTGACATCCTTGTCTGGTTTTGGTATCAAGGTGATAGTGGACTCGTAGAATGAGTTTGGGAGTGTTCCTCCCCCTGCTATATGTTGGAAGAGTTTGAGAAGGATAAGTGCCAGCTCTTCTCTAAATGTTTGATAGAATTCGCCTGTGAAGCCACCTGGTCCTGGGCTTTTGTTTGTTGGACGATTTTTAATCACAGTTTCAATTTCAGTGCTTGTGATTGGTCTGTTCATCTTTTCTATTTCTTCCTGATTCAGTCTTGGCAGGTTGTGTATTTCTAAGAATTTGTCCATTTCTTCCAGGTTGTCCATTTTATTGGCATAGAGTTGCTTGTAGTAATCTCTCATGATCTTTTGTATTTCTGCAGTGTCAGTTTTTACTTCTCCTTTTTCATTTCTAATTCTATTGATTTGAGTCTTCTCCCTTTGTTTCTTGATGAGTCTGGCTAATGGTTTATCAATTTTGTTTATCTTCTCAAAGAACCAGCTTTTACTTTTATTGATCTTTGCTATCGTTTCCTTCATTTCTTTTTCATTTATTTCTGACCTGATTTTTAAGATTTCTTTCCTTCTGCTAACTTCGGGGTTTTTTTTTTGTTCTTCTTTCTCTAATTGCTTTAGGGGCAAGGTGAGGTTGTTTATTCGAGATGTTTCCTGTTTCTTAAGGTAGGATTGTATTGCTATAAACTTCCCTCTTAGAACTGCTTTTGCTGCATCCCATAGGTTTTGGGTCGTCGTGTCTCCATTGTCATTTGTTTCTAGGTATTTTTTTATTTCCTCTTTGATTTCTTCAGTGATCACTTCGTTATTAAGTAGTGTATTTTTTAGCCTCCATGTGTTTGTATTTTTTACAGATCTTTTCCTGTAATTGATATCTAGTCTCATAGCGTTGTGGTCGGAAGAGATACTTGATACAATTTCAGTTTTCTTAAATTTACCAAGGCTTGATTTGTGACCCAAGGTATGATCTATCCTGTAAAATGTTCTATGAACAGTTGAGAAAAATGTGTATTCTGTTGTTTTTGAATGGAATGTCCTATAAATATCAATTAAGTCCATCTTGTTTAATGTATCATTTAAAGCTTGTGTTTCCTTATTTATTTTCATTTTGGATGATCTGTCCATTGGTGAAAGTGGGGTGTTAAAGTCCCCTACTATGAATGTGTTACTGTCGATTTTCCCTTTTATGGCTGTTAGTATTTGCCTTATGTATTGAGGTGCTCCTATGTTGGGTGCATAAATATTTACAATTGTTATATCCTCTTCTTGGATCGATCCCTTGATCATTATGTAGTGTCCTTCTTTTTCTCTTCTAATAGTCTTTATTTTAAAGTCTATTTTGTCTGATATGAGAATTGGTACTCCAGCTTTCTTTTGGTTTCCATTGCATGAAATATCTTTTTCCATCCCCTTACTTTCAGTCTGTATGTGTCTCTAGGTCTGAAGTGGGTCTCTTGTAGACAGCAAATATATGGGTCTTGTTTTTGTATCCATTCAGCCAATCTGTGTCTTTTGGTGGGAGCATTTAGTCCATTTACATTTAAGGTAATTATTGATATGTATGTTCCTATTCCCATTTTCTTAATTGTTATGGGTTCGTTATTGTAGGTCTTTTCCTTCTCTGGTGTTTCTTGCCTAGAGAAGTTCCTTTAGCAGTTGTTGTAAAGCTGGTTTTGTGGTGGTGAGCTCTCTCAGATTTTGCTTGTCTGTAAAGGTTTTAATTTCTCCATCAAATCTGAATGAGATCCTTGCTGGGTAGAGTAATCCTGGTTGCACGTTCTTCTCCTTCATCGCTTTAAATATGTCCTGCCAGTCCCTTCCAGCTTGCAGAGTTTCTGCTGAAAGATCAGCTGTTAATCTTACGGGGATTCCCTTGAATGTTATTTGTTGTTTTTCCCTTGCTGCTTTTAATATGTTTTCTTTGTATTTAATTTTTGACAGTTTGATTTAATATGTGTCTTGGCGTGTTTCTCCTTGGATTTATCCTGTATGGGACTCTGTGTGCTTCCTGGACTCGATTAACTATTTCCTTTCCTATATTAGGGAAGTTTTCAACTATAATCTCTTCAAATATTTTCTCAGTCCCTTTCTTTTTCTCTTCTTCTTCTGGAGCCCCTATAATTTGAATGTTGGTGCGTTTAATGTTGTCCCAGAGGTCTCTGAGACTGTCCTTAGTTCTTTTCATTCTTTTTTCTTTATTCTGCTCTGCAGTAGTTATTTCCACTATTTTATCTTCCAGGTCACTTATCTGTTCTTCTGCCTCAGTTATTCTGCTATTGATCCCATATAGAGTATTTTTAATTTCATTTATTGTGTTGTTCATCATTGTTTGTTTCATCTTTAGTTCTTCTAGGTCCTTGTTAAATGTTTCTTTCATTTTCTCTATTCTATTTCCAAGATTTTGGATCATCTTTACTATCATTATTCTGAATTCTTTTTCAGGTAGACTGCCTACTTCTTCTTCATTTGTTAGGTCTGGTGGGTTTTTATCTTGCTCCTTCATCTGCTGTGCGTTTTTCTGTCTTCTCATTTTGCTTATCTTACTGTGTTTGGGGTCTCCTTTTTGCAGGCTGCTGGTTCGTAGTTCCCATTGTTTTTGGTGTCTGTCCCCAGTGGCTAAGGTTGGTTCAGTGGGTTGTGTAGGCTTCCTGGTGGAGGGGACTAATGCCTGTGTTCTGGTGGATGAGGCTGGATCTTGTCTTTCTGGTGGGCAGGTCCACCTCTGGTGGTGTGTTTTGGGGTGTCTGTGGACTTATTATGATTTAGGCAGCCTCTGTGCTAATGGGTGGGGTTGTGTTCCTGTCTTGCTAGTTGTTTGGCATAGGGTGTCCAGCACTGTAGCTTGCTGGTCGTTGAGTGAAGCTGGGTGCTGGTGTTGAGATGGAGATCTCTGGGAGATTTTCGCCGTTTGATATTATGTGGAGCTGGGAGGTCTCTTGTGGACCAGTGTCCTGAAGTTGGCTCTCCCACCTCAGAGGCACAGCACTGACTCCTGGCTGCAGCACCAAGAGCCTTTCATCCACACGGCCCAGAATAAAAGGGAGAACAAGTAGAAAGAAAGAATTAGTAGAAGTAGAAAGAAAGAAAGAAAGGAGGGAGGGAGGGAGGGAGGAAGGGAGGAAGGAGGGAAGGAAGGAGAAAAAGAAAGAAAGAAGATAAAGTAAAATAAAATATAGTAAGATAAAATATAATAAAGTTATTAAAATAAAAAAATAATTATTAAGAGAAAGAAAGAAAAAAAAAAACGGACGGATAGAACCCTAGTACCAATGGTGGAAGCAAAGCCATACAGACAAAGTCTCACACAGAAGCATACACACTCACAAAAAGAGGAAAAGGGGAAAAAAATCATAAATCTTGCTCTCAAAGTCCACCTCCTCACTTTGGGATGATTCGTTGTTTAAAGGAGGGAAGGAGGGGAAAGAAAGAAAGAAAGAAATAAGATAAAATAAAATAAAATCAAGTTATTAAAATAAAAAATAATTATTAAGAAAAAAATTAAACAAAAACAAAAAACGGACGGATAGAACCCTAGGACAAATGGTGGAAGCAAAGCTATACAGACAAAATCTCACACAGAAGCATACACATACACACTCACAAAAAGAGGAAAAGGGGAAAAAAATCATAAATCTTGCTCTCAAAGTGCACCTCCTCAATTTGGGGTGATTCGCTGTCTATTCATGTATTCCACAGATGCAGGGTACATCAAGTTGATTGTGGAGCTTTAATCCGCTGCTTCTGAGGCTGCTGGGAGAGATTTCCCTTTCTCTTCTTTGTTCTCACAGCTCACAGGGGCTCAGCTTTGAATTTGGTCCCGCCTCTGCGTGTTGGTCGCCTGAGGGCGTCTGTTCTTCGCTCAGACAGGAAGGGGTTAAAGGAGCCGCTGATTCGGGGGCTCTGGCTCACTCAGGCCGGGGGGGCGGGGCACGGAGTGCGGGGCGGGCCTGCGGCGGCAGAGGCCGACGGGACGTTGCACCAGCCTGAGGCGCGCCGAGCGTTCTTCCGGGGAAGTTGTCCCTGGATCCCGGGAACCTGGCAGTGGCGGGCTGCACAGCCTCCCTGGAAGGGGGGTGTGGAGAGTGACCTGTGCTCGCACACAGGCTTCTTGGTGGCGGCAGCAGCGGCCTTAGCGTCTCATGCCCGTCTCTGAGGTCCGCGCTTTTAGCCGCGGCTTGCGCCCGTCTCTGGAGCTCCTTTAAGCAGCGCTCTTAATCCCCTCTCCTCGGGCACCAGGAAACAAAGAGGGAAGAAAAAGTCTCTTGCCTCTTCGGCAGGTCCAGACTTTTCCCCGGACTCCCTCCCGTCTAGCCGTGGCGCACTAACCGCCTGCAGGCTGTGTTTACGCCGCCAACCCCAGTCCTCTCCCGGCGCTCCGACCGAAGCCGAGCCTCAACTCCAGGCCTCGCCCGCCCCAGCAGGTGAGCAGACAAGCCTCTCGGCCTGGTGAGTGCCGGTCGGCACCGATCCTGTGTGCGGGAATCTCTCCGCTTTGCCCTTTGCACCCCTGTTGCTGTGCTCTCCTCCGTGGCTCCGAAGCTCCCCCCTCCACCACCCGCAGTCTCCGCCCGCGAAGGGGCTTCCTAGTGTGTGGAGACCTTTCCTCCTTCACAGCTCGCTCCCACAGGGGCGGGTCCCGTCCCTATTCTTTTGTCTCTGTTGTTTCTTTTTTCTTTTGCCCTACCCAGGTACGTGGGGAGTTTCTTGCCTTTTGGGAGGTCTGAGGTCTTCTGCCAGCGTTCAGTAGGTGTTCTGTAGGAGTTGTTCCACGTGTAGATGTATTTCTGGTGTATCTGTGGGGAGGAAGGTGATCTCCGCGTCCTACTCTTCCGCCATCTTCCTGGAACTGATGATCAATTTTTTAAATTGAAGTATAGTTGCTCTACAATATTATATAAGTTACAGTTGTGTAATATAGTGATTCACAATTTTTACAGGTTATGCTTCATTTAGAGTTATTATAAAATATTGGCTGTGTTCCCTGTGTCTTGCAATATCACCTTGTAGCTTTTTTTTTTTTTTTTTTTGCACGGTACGCGGGCCTCTCACTGCTGTGGCCTCTCCCGTTGCGGAGCACAGGCTCCGGATGCGCAGGTTCAGCGGCCATGGCTCACAGGCCTAGCCGCTCTGCGGCATGTGGGATCTTCCTGGACCGGGGCACGAACCCGTGTCCCCTGCATTGGCAGGCGGACTCTCAACCATTGTGCCACCAGGGAAGACCCATTGTAGTTTATTTTATATCTAATAGTTTGTACCTCTTACTCCCCTACTCCTATATTGCCCCCCCCCAGCCTTCTCCCTACTGGTAACCGCTAGGTTGTTCTCTATATCTGTGAGTGGTCTGTGAACAAACCACTAGTTTGTTCTCTATATTCTCACGGATATAGAGAATACAAATACAAATGGTATTTGTCTTTCTCTGTCTGACTTATTTCACTTAGCATAATGTCCTCCAAGTCCATCTATGTTGCTGTAAATGGCAAAATTTTGTTCTTTTTTGTGGCTGAGTAGTATTCCATTGCGTGTGTGTGTGTGTGTGTGTGTGTGTGTGTGTGTGTGTGTATCTTGCATCTTCTTTATCCATTCACCTGTTGATGGACACTTAGGTTGCTTCCATATCTTGGCCATTGTAAATAATGCTGCTATGAACATTGGGGTGCATGTATCCTTTTAAATTAGTGTTTTTGGTGGTTTTTTATTTTTGGATATATATCCAGGAGTGGAATTGCTGGGTCATATAGTAGTTCTATTTTTAGTTTCTTAAGAAACCTCCGTATTGTTTTCCCCAGTGGCTGCACCAATTTACATTCCTACCAACAATGTACAAGGGTTCCCTTTTCTCCACATCCTCACCAACATTTGTTATTTGTGTTCCTTTTTTTTAAATATTTACTTATTTATTTGGCTGTGCCGGGATCTTCGTTGCTGCATGTGGGATCCTTGTTGTGGCACGTGGGATCTTTAGTTGCAGCATACAGGGTCTTTAGTTGCAGCATGCAAACTCTCAGTTGTGGCATGTGGGATCTAGTTCCCTGACCAGGGATCAAACCTGGGCCCCCTGCATTGGGAGCACGGAGTCTTAGCCACTGGACCACCAGGAAAGTCCCTGTTTATGTTTCTTTTGATGATAGCCATTCTGACAGGTGTGAGGTAATATCTCATGTGGTTCTGATTTGCATTTCCACGATGATTAGTGATGCTGAGCATCTCTTCTCGGCCATCTGCATTTCCTCTTTGGAAAAAAATGTCTATTCAGTTTTTTTGCCCATTTTTTAATTGGATTTTTTTTATGATGTTGAGTTGTATGAGCTGTTTGTATATATTGGATATTAATCCTGTATTGGTCATATCATTTGTAAATATTTTTTCCCATTTAGTAGGTAGTTTTTTTGTTTTGTCAATGGTTTTCAAAAGCTTTTAAGTTTAATTAGGTCCCATTTGTTTATTTTTACTTTTATTTCCTTTACTTTAGGAGATGGATCCAAAAAATATTGCTGCGATTTGTGTCAGAGTATTCTGCCTATATTTTCCGCTAGGAGTTTTATAGTATCTGGTCTTACATTTAGGTCTTTAATCCATTCTGAGTTTATTTTTGTATGTGATGTTAGAGAATTTTGTAATTTCATTCTCGTACATGTAAGTGTCCAGTTTTCCCAGCACCACTTATTGAAGAGACTGTGTTTTCTTCATTATATATTCTTTAATGATCAATTTTAAGTTAACTTTTGTTTATATTGTAAGACAATGTTCAAAGTTTATTTTCTTTCTGGGATTTTCAATTGTTCTAGCAACATTTGTTGAAAATCCTTTCCCCTTGTATTACTTTGGCATTTTTGTCAAAAATTAATTGACCGTATGAGTGGGTCTATATCTGGACATTTTATTCTGTTCCACTGATCTATATGTCTCTCCTATGTTAATAGCGCACTGTCTGTATTATTATAGCTTTATTGTAGATCCTAAAATAGTGTAGGTCTTACACTATTTGGGGATGTAGTGTAGGAGGTAGTCTAAGTCCTCCATCTTTGTTCTTCTTTCTCAAAGTTGTTTTGGCTCTTTTAAATCTTTAACATTTACATACAAATTTTATTATCGGCTCATCAGTTTCTATTAAGAAAAACCTGTGGCATTGTGATTGAGATTACATTGAATCCCAATACATTGGGAAATATTAATATCTTAATATTGTGTCTGACAATCCATAAACATTGTATATATCTTCCTTTATTTAGGTCTTTTAAATTTTTTTCAGTGATTATTTTATCATTTTCAGTGTGGAGGTTTAGCCTGTATTTTGTTAAATTTATCCACAAGGGTTTTATATCTTTTGGTGCTGTCACAAGTTATTTGTGGTAGCCAGCCTCCAGGTTGGCCCTCAATGCTCCTTCCCTCCTGGTATTCATGCCATTGTACAGTCCCCCCTGCAATGCACACACATCGTACCAGGTCTGTGTGACCAATAGGATATGGCAAAGTGATGGAATGCCACTTCTGAGAGTAGGCAGTAAAAGGCATCGTGGCTTCTTCCTTGTTCTCTGTTGGATTGCTTGCTCTGGAAAACATGAGAACAGCTCTACTGGAAGGTCAAATGTGGTGAAGAACAGATACCCTCATAAACGAGGAACGGAGGCCTCCACTAACAAGACGTGAATGAGTGATCTTGAAAGTGCATCCTCCAGACCCAGTCGAGCCTTCAGATGACAACAGCCCTGGCTGATATCTTGACTGCAACCTCCTGAGAGATGCTGAGCCAGACCACCTGGTGAAGCTTTTCCCAGATTCCAGACTTGTAGAAACTGTGTGAGATTATAGATGTTTGTTGTTTCAAGCTGCTAACTTGGTAATTCATTATGTAGCAGTTGAGGACTAATACAGTATTTAAAAAAATTAATGGTATCTATTTTATTTCAATTTCTAACTCTTTGTTTCTACCATTTAGAAATTCTTCTTTTTTTTTTTCCCGGTAAGTGGGCCTCTCACTGTTGTGGCCTCTCCCGTTGCGGAGCACAGGCTTCGGATGCACAGGCTCAACGGCCATGGCTCACGGGCCCAGCCGCTCCGTGGCATGTGGGATCTTCCCGGACCAGGGCACGAACCCGTGTCCCCTGCATCGGCAGGCGGACTCTCAACCACTGCGCCACCAGGGAATTTCCTTCTTTTTATTTTAAATATACATAGACCTTGTACCTTTGTCCTTGCTAAAAATCAGCTCTTTTGCAGGTATTTTAGGATTTTCTACGTAAGCAATCACGTTATCTGTGACAAAGACAGTTTTGCTTCTTTTCAAAGCTGGATGCTTTTTATTTATTCTACTGCCTTATTAACCTGGTAGGACTTTTAGTATAATGTTAAAAAAAATGGTGAGAGCAGATATTCTTGCCTTGTTCTTGATCTTAAGGGGAAAGCTGTTCAGTCAGTGTGATGTTAGTTGTAGGTTTTTCCAAGATGCCCTTTATCAGGCTGAAGAAGTTTTCTTCTGTTCTTAATTTACTGAAAGGTTTAAATTTTTTTTCTCATTTTTTTGTCATCAATACTAGATTTATAGTTTTATTATAGTAAAAAATAGTTGTTACAGTGAGATCTACACACATATACAGAATTACATTTAAATTCATATAGAACAGTATTTACATTTTAAGTTATACCTGAAATTAGAAGATGAAGTATGGCTTAAACTTTACAACAAAGAAAAGAAAAATACATGGGAAAAAAATAGAGTTAACAGTAAAAATAGAACAATCTGTTCTTGATACATGTGGAAACTTTTTGTCAGAATGCTACATCTTCTTAATATGATTGTCTAAACCATTAAAATATGGGTAGCTCAGTTTTATTTTGTCAGCAGTTTCTTTGACAGGATTATAAACTAATGTTTTTGAAAGCAAATCCAAGCCATTTTCAACCAAGCTTTTGACATGGGATGCTAGCTTCCTGGTTTTCACTTGGGAAATGTATTCTTACAGTCCTGTAAAGATGCCACTTCTGGCCATGCTTCATTACTGGGGGGCCTCAAAGTTCTGAATGTTTTAAAGAGTTGATCAACTTATGAATTCCCATAGAAAAATGGCTTCTTTGTTGTTAATTCTGCAAATATGGTGTCTATATGCCAAATGTCAACTGGAGTCGAGGAGTGAGCTGACCCCAGCAGTACTTCTGGAGATCTCTACCAGAGTGTTACTAACTCATGTATGTATACTCTAATAGGTATTCCAGAAGCTCTGGCAAAGCCAAAGTCAACTAGTTTAATTGTTCCTTTGTTATCAATAGATTTTGAGGTTTTAAATCTCTGTGAAGAGATCTTCTAGGCTGACAAAACACAATCCCTTGTAGGGTTTATTACAAATAACTCTTAACAAGTGAAGAATCCATGAACAGACCTGGAGGGATAGAATCCAAGTACCTTTGAGATCCAAGGAATTCAAAGATGAGATGTAACCTGGATTCTTGCGTAACCACATTTGAAGATTGACTATGTTTGGATGACAGAGTTCTAAAAGAGAAATTTCCTGAGTTGAGGCACTAGGAACACTTCCTCTTTACTTTCTAGTCTGATTTTTTCATGGCTACCACTTGACCTGTAGTTTTGTGTCTACCCTCACACATAATTCCATAGATACTTCTCCAACTTTCTCTATTTTGGAATAATCATCCACAATTACTAAATAGGAATCGTAGATCCTGGATTATCATTCTGTGATGGTAGAGGATGTGGTTGGAGGTGTCAGAGGGGTGGTGGAGGCAGTGATGCAGCCATCATATCTGTGTCGCTCTTCCTCAACTTCCAAGAGCCCTGAGAGCTTTTATTATCAATAATTTTCTAATAATCTTTCTGAGTCTATTGAGATAATTGTTTTCTTCTTTTTTGTTCTGTTAGTATGTTGAATTACATTGATTGATATTTGAATGTTAAACCAGCCTTGCATTCCTGAGATAAAACCCACTGGATCATCATGTATGAATTGTTTTTGAAAACATTTGATAAATACTTTTCTATTATTTGAGGCACAGTTGCATTTCATCTGAGAGAAGCCAGGAGACTCTGCTCCCATTGGCTGCTTTTGGGAGCACAGTGCTTCCTTGGTGCTTGAAACTTGGATAAGTAGGTTTTTGTACCCCTTTGAGATCCTTGGGGGAAGTGTCCAGACTGAGACATGTGGGAATCTTGGTAGAGTGTTGATAATTTCTTGCCCCCCCGAATCAATATATTTGTTCAATCAAAGTGTTTGTTCAGGGCTTCCCTGGTGGCGCAGTGGTTGAGGGTCCACCTGCCGATGCAGGGGACACGGGTTCGTGCCCCGGTCTGGGAAGATCCCACATGCCGCGGAGCGGCTGGGCCTGTGAGCCATGGCCGCTGAGCCTGCGCGTCCGGAGCCTGTGCTCCGCAACGGGAGAGGCCACAACAGTGAGAGGCCCGCGTACCGCAAAAAAAAAAAAAAAAGTTTGTTTAGCTTTAATTTGGAGGAGGAGTTGAAAACTGGGAAAGTGAAAAAAGAATGGAGAAGGAGGACTGCTGGTAGAAACCTCAAAATAGGGAGAATATTAAGATATTAGCTACCTTAAATGACAAATATTCACTATTGAAATCATGGCCCTTAGAGGTCTTAGCTACAACTTCAGGATCATTTTGCAGTATTCCTTTAACCACACATTCTACTTTCCTGAGAAGAGTTTCGAACTTGCATTCTTCCTCTATCTATCTCCTTAATTTCCAGCGACACACCGGCATCCAGTGATGTTTGAACGTATCTTTCCTTGTGTAGTAGTGCTCCATGCAGCTGCCCGGCAGACCCACTCCTTAATTTGACTCTGGCCTGTTTCCTCTTAATGCTTTGATCCGTATTTGTCGAGAGCTCAGTGTCCCCTTCTTCGAGACTCCAGGGAGATGGGTATGAAATATTATAATAATTTTTTTTCACTCAAGGGCATTAAGACCAGGAGAAACCTCTCTTGGCCTGCCTCGGGGGCTGGGGTTAGTGTCAGTGTGTTAGGAATAGGGAGACTGAGACATGGGATTATGAAAAGGAAACTTTCAGTGGATGAAATGATAGGAAAGAGTCTGGGTGGCTCCATCGAGTCCCAGATAGCTGCCACCTTCTCAAGGTTAACACACTGAGAAGGGCTAGACCCTCTTGGCTTTCTCCTGTGTTCAGGGATCTATGAGTCTGTGAAAATAGCTGCTGCGCAGAGTAGAGCATTGCAGTCTCTCTTTCTCTGTTCTCTGTCTCATTTTCCATTCTCTCCTCGATTGCCCTCTAACCTAGACTGGGACAATCAGATGACAAAAGAGATCTACTTTAAAACAAGTGCACTCAGGTATTTATAGTAAGGAAATGGACTGAATGAGCCAGCTGCTAAAAATAGATGGGATGACTTAGTCCATTCAGGAAGATTGTGGCCCAATGCATTTAGGGATAACATAAATCATTTCAGATCTAATATTTAGAAAACTTATCCCAGATTGGAATGGTTGGCCTCTTGTGAGAAATGCTATAGATTTTTCTAAACTGGTAGCAGGGGTCGGGGTGGGCTTTGCAGGGAAAAGACTTGACATCAGCCTAGACATCAGAAGATCTTCTCAAGTCTGTTTTAGTTTTCCTCCAGAGAAATTGGTCTAAGTCCTCTAAGCTCTGTACAAAACAAATGTCAGTAAACCTTGCTGAGTCCATAAGGTGGGTTTGGGGCTCTGACTTATGTTTGGGGGATACTAACTCTGTCAATTGTAGATACTCATTCAATTTTCCCACATGGGTAAGTTCTTTTAATAAACACATGCGTAGCATTTATTGAACACTTCCTGAGTGACATGCACCATGCTAGGCCCTTCTCATTCTATTTTATTTAGACCTCACCCTAACCTTGGCATATGCTCTCCTTTTTGCTGATACACAAACTGAGGCTCAGCTAGGATTTTCCGAAGCCATGTTGGTTGAGAATAGCAGATTGAGATCTGAACTCATATCTAGCATGGGGGATAGATATGGAGTCTTGCAGTATTTTTGCAATCCTCTTGGCATTTTATTCTGGGCTGTGCACTTACAGGCCCTCAATCAGTGTTTATAATGAAGGCTTTCTTGATTCTCATTATCTCTTCCTCCTTTGAGTTCAATAGCCACTTGTACTGTTCAACTTCGCATCCACTTTATGTTATCTTATATCATCCATTGTATCAGTTAGGAATGTGTTAATTTGCAAGGAAAAATACCTCAACCGATGTGGTGTTTTAAAGAAAAATGGTTGCAAGTTCTTTTTACGCCTCTAATTGAGAGCTGGCATCTGTGTCTCGTCTCCTTGAGTCTGGTGACTGCTTCGACCAACTGAGTACTGTAGAAATGACACTGATTCCTGCATGAGCCTGGATCATACAAATCCATGCAGCTTCCTTCTAGGTCTCTTGGAATGCTTGCTCTCAGAACCCAGCCATTGTGCTGTGAAAAGCCTAAGCCACATGGAGAGGCCACATGTGTTGGCACTTGGTCAACAGTCCCATCTGAGCCCAGTCTTTTATCATTCTAGCCTGGGTACCAGACACAGGAGTGAAGAAGTTTTCATGGAAATGGATTCTCCAGGGCCAGCTATTCTAGTTCCTGGGTGTTTGAGTCACTCACCCGGTTGAGTCTTCTCAACAGAGGCTCCGGATATCATGCAGTAAAGACAGACCATTCCAGATGGACCCTGTCTGAATTCCTGACCTGTAAAATCTGTGAGCTTAATAAAATGACTCATTTTAATGGCACTTTTAGAGTAGCTTGTTACACAGTACAAGTAACTGGGATATCCAGCTAGCACTGGTTTACAGCAATTGAAATATGTGTATACATGTATTTAATGTAGTAGAAGATCTAGAGGTAAGCCCTTGCTGGCATTAGTTCACTGCTCAGCTATGCCATCAGGGACCCAGGATCTTTCCATGTGTCCATATTGCCATCCTTAGTGTGTTGCCTTTGTTCTCATGCTTGTTGCCTCATAGTTTTGGCATAAGTGCTGTAGCTCCAGGCATTGCATCTGCATTCAAGTTAGGAAGAAGAAAGGACAGGCAGAGCTAGTCTCATCTATATGGTTTTATTAGGAAAGCAAAAGCTTTCCCAGAGCCCTCAGGTCTTTACTTATGTTTCACCAGCTAGAATTTTGTCACGTGTTCACCCCTCAGGGGAAGGGAGGCTGAAAAAATGAGTATTTACCTGGCATATTGCTGTCCTAGTCTGGATTTGCTTAGCAAGGATACCGGAGTGCGTGAGCACCAGGTGGGCAAGACCAGTGTCTGCCACATACCTCAGTTGCTTTGCATCACTTTTTTCTGGTTGGTTCAACTAGGTGGTGAGTTTTTGAAAACAGAGACAGCGATGGTTCCTCCTCTGGAATGCTTCTTAGCATGCCATATAGCGCTGAGAATGTCACTTCTGTTTAATATATTCACCTACTGAAGAAAGAGAAGAACAATAAGGGGGAGATTTTCTAGAGCAGAGGTATTCGCATGTTTTCCTTGCATACCCCTGAAAAAAATTTGAGAGGCAGTGTACCCCCTTGTACATTTTTAACTTGGTATCTACAGTTACTATAACTTTACATAAAAATTACAAAGAATGTAATTTTGGGCAAATAATAAATACTGAAATTTAAAAAAATTTAAATAAACCTTTACATTGCCCTTTTTAAAGTTTCCAGTCTAAATACCATAATGATTTGATACTACTGTCTTCTGTTTAAAAATATACAAAAGAGCTTTTCTTTAGTAGTCAGAAAATTTTACATCATTGCTTTTTCTCCTTGAACTCACATTTTCATTCCACTTTCCCCACAGAATTTTATCCTCATGTAATATATTTTTACGCTTGAAAGTTTTTTATCGATTTCTGTATTACGCTTCTCTGCAACAAAAACATACATATAGATTGAAACAGCATTTTAAAACATTTCATGTGCCTAAAAGGCTTTAAATATTAAAACATTCCTTCTGGATTGAATTATCATTAAAATTATTATACTATGTAATTGAGAAAAGCAACATAGATATATTATAATTTTGATATGGAGTTGTTAAACACAGAAGTGAAATTCATTGGAAATGCATCTGCTGTGAGATGGATGGCATTTTAAAAACTTGTATCATGTATCTGTGGGTGAATATTACTTATTGCTTGATTGAGACAGTTCGACATCAGTTGCAAGCCAAGTTTTTGTTTATTAAGACATAAGTGCTGACGGATGTTAACTAGACTTATTGTCATCATTTTGCAATCTGTACTAGTATTGAATCATTACATTGTACACCTGAAACTAGCATAACATATTTCAATTAAAATAAAAGGTTAAAGTGCTGAAAACGTTCACATAAGTAAGTGGAAATGTAAGGAAAATTGTTACATTTGAATTATTTGAACTGCTTCCAAGTCATATATTAAAAATCACATAGTGGTCTATCATCAAAAATTTGTTTTAATGATCTATCAGCTGACAGCGCAAATTAGGTCCCCATTTGATTATGTGGAAAACGCCTGACTTGGAAAAGAAATTGTAACCCGTCATTTGAGTTGCTCATTTGCAAATGGATTTTCCCCTCTCATTAGAGACATTCACAACCTCAATATTTCTATTTATTCCCTGTTTGGAGCCCTGGAAGTTTGTCCTCCAGGACACATAGTAAGATTTGGGATGTGTGAGCACTATGTCTTGCTTTTGGTAAGTGGGAGGAGGGCTACTGTGAAAGAGAAGATAGGGAAGATGTGGAAGGAGAACTTGCCTGGTGCCCCAGCTGCAGGCAGATCAATTTTAGGGGAGTCTGTAGGAAAAATGAAGATTTGGAAAGTGATCTTTCTCAGTCTATCCATGTCCCCAAACCAAGTCCTCTTATACCCCCAACAGCATGTGTACCCCAACTTGAAGGCTGCTGTTCCAAAAGCTGTTAGAACTCATCCTCTTGGAGAGGATGAATTTGCTTGAGTTCCCCTTTAGGCATACTGGCTCGCACTTAATGAGCTGCTCTGTGCAGTGCCTTATAGGTACCATCTTACCAAGTCCTGAGAACAATCTTAAGAGGGAGGAATCATTATCTCTATTTTGCAGATGAGAATGCAGTGGTTAAGGGAAGTAGCAGGCATCAGGCACCAAAACTGGGGTTCAAACCCAGGTCAATGGGTTTACAGAGCCTGAGCTATTTAGCCACTGTGTAAATTGTGCCTGGCTCTGGTTACAGGGAGCATAGCTCTTCACAGGAGCTGTTGCCTGGACTGCTGTTGCTTTTATCTTTGTTTCCTTCTTGGCAAATTTCTCTAAACCCAGATGGCTGGGCCCTACCTCTAGAATTTCTGATTCAGTAGGTCTGGGGGAGGCCGAGAATCTGCATTTCTAACAAGTTCCTAGGTCTGGGAGCCCACTTCTCTAAAGCACGTCCAGCTTCATGGGAGAGATTCCCGTTTCTAATGTATTTAGGGACTGATGCTTTTTCCCTTAAGTTTCTTTTAGGGCTGAGGTTTTCATTTGCCTTGAAGTGAGTGTATGTAAAATGCACATTGCATATATATTTCAATGCCTGAAACAACTTTGGAAAAACTTGTGCTGCAGGAATTTTTGCTGGAGATTATTTTGGTGGTTTTGCACACGAAGGTCCTCTGTGTCTCTGCCAAGTTGTTCACTCTGTCTGACTGGATGGAATGTCCTTTCCTTCATTCTTCACCTGTTGGTTCAGTCCTCAAGACTCATCTCAAAATAATGTCTTCTCTCTGAAATTTGCTGGTTAACTTAAGTACCTCTTCCCTGAACTCCTCTAGCCCGGCATAGAATGCTGTAGGCACAATATTGCTTACACATTCTCTCTTGCATTGGTTGATAAATTTGATACTAGCAAAGTGCCCAATAAATAATAATAGCTAGCAAACATTTAGTGAGCACTTACTAAATACCAGGCATGTGCTTACATTTCCTATTTCATTAAATTCTTACAACAATATTATGAGGTAGATACTGTTATTATCCCTATCGCATAGTTGAGGAAACTGAGGCACAGAAAGGTAACTTAGACAAGGGCATACAGCTATTCAGGGCCATTTCCTTTGTTGAAGTCTCTGTGGCCTAGACTGACCCTTGGGCTTGCAGCCCCAAATACTGATCTGTCAGCTCATGAAGCTCATTGACATGAATGCACATAATTTGTGTCGAGAGAATGCCAGGCCATTGATTTGTGTGGCTAGAAATGCCCAGGGGAAAGGGTACTCTGGGCAGTGTATTCTGTCTCTCATGGCAGACTTCTCGGGAAGCCTAAGTATAAGCCTTCATTTGACTTGCTAGCACAACAGTTCAGACCGGGGGGAGTTAGCGACACAGGTGCAACCTGTAGTGGCCTCGGGTTAATACAATTCATTGCTGCAACAAAGATACTGTTGGGAGCAATAGGACAAGTCCTTGGGTACTATTGCTTGGTGGATAACAGAAGAGATTCTGCAGCTAGACTGAACGGTTCAAATTCCAGCTCTGCCACTTACTAGCTATGAGGAGTTGAGCAAGTTACTCATCTGAACAAGATGTTGATAATCATGGAAACTATCTCATAGGCTTGTTTCGAGGGCTAATACATTTGCATATATAAGGAACTTAGAGGTGTGCCAAATATATAACAAGAGCTGTACTATTGTGACTATTAGTGTTGTATTCTCGGTGCCCTGTGGAGGCCTGGCACATAATAGGAGTGCTGTGCATGAATGAATAAATGAATGACTAGTTTGACTAAAACTTTGTTAGACTCTACCAATATTTACTTGAAAGCAGTCACTGTCAAAAAAAAACTAACAGTAAAGAGATACATTTTAAATTGAGACCAGTACACATGTACACACACACACTTCATGAAAACAATAAACAATACTTACTATTATTACATGTGATGCAGTCATATTTTCTATTCTATGTTATTTCATTTTTTAAAAAATGCTGGTAACTCACTAGTTGATTTTACCACCTATAAAGGAGTCAGGACAATTTGATAAACTACCTCCTTAAGAGATTTCCCCTTTAATGAACACATTCCATGTATAGATATGTTAATATCACCAGGCAGGCTTTGCATATCTTTGCTCAGTCTTTAGAAGACAGACTCATTACCCTCATTCCTCTCATTTTCGAGTTCTTGGGCCCTGTATATAGGTCAGTAGAGATCATCTCCTCTATTCTGTGGCTGGCCTTGAGGTCTGTGTGTCTTTCCAGGGCCCATGGATGGAACTCTTCCATGAAGCCCCAATTTCCTCAGGGCTGGGTGGACCAGAGCTGTGACCTAAAATTAACTACATCAAAGGCCTTGAGCCTCTTTGGCAAAGTTCAAACTTGGCTAAGGAAATGCTGTCTTTACAGACTGTAGTCTCAGTTTTAACACTCTCGCTGAAGGTTGACCAGCACCAGCTGTGGAGATGGTCTTGGTCTTTCCCGGCTTCTTGGCTCACCAAATGTAAGTTTTTACCACCCTACCTCCCAAAATGGACTGTTGGCTCCTGGGCCCCCTTCCACACTGGGGAAGCCTTATGCTTGTATTTAGCCCAGATTCCTCAGGTTTTTTTGTTTTTTTTTTTTAAATAAATTTATTTATTTATATATTTTTGGCTGAGTTGGGTCTTTGTTCCTGCGCGCGGGCTTTCTCTAGTTGCGGCCAGCGGGGGCTACTCTTCATTGTGGTGCGCGGGCTTCTCATTGCGGTGGCGGGCGGGCTTCAGTAGTTGTGGCTCACGGGCTCTAGAGCACAGGCTCAGTAGTTGTGGTGCACGGGCTTTGTTGCTCCGCAGCATGTGGGATCTTCCCGGACCAGGGCTGGAAGCCGTGTCCCCTGCATTGGCAGACGGATTCTTAACCACTTCGCCACCAGGGAAGCCCTCCTCAGTTTTTTGGTGGCTGGCAAGGGTGAGTAGGAAAGTGTGCTGCTGGAGAATTATGTTCGATGGGGTGGGGTGGGCCGCAGGGTGCTGGAAGGAGAGGCTGGGTGGAGCGTGTCCTGATGTGGGTTTAGAACTGTATAGACTCTAAACCGAGGTGCCCTTTTGAAATGCACTGGCCTGACCTCCTTTTGCTGCCCTGGATTGTGCTCCCCCGTCTTTGGTCACTCTTCTTGTGTGAATGGTAAGGACAGAATCATTGGGAAACTTTCCTAGCCATCAGCTTGGTTCTTTTCAAGGCTTGTGTATAAATGCCACATGTAATACTAGTTCAAGTCAAAGGAGAGGAAAGAAAAAGACTGTATGGTCAGGGGAGCTCGATGTGTCAGTAATGATACTAACAACCACTGCTACTATTTACTGAGCATTTCTGAGTGATGATACAGTGGATTCTGCCTCCTGATTCAAACTGGCAACTGCGTCTCTGCTCTGTTATCTTGTGGTCGAGGGGACCTCTATTCATCTTTGTTGTTTAAACATTTTAAACTCTCTTCCATTGTTTCTTTGAAATGCTAAAGCTAGCCTTCTTAAACCATGCCCATTTAGGGCTCTTGTTTTCTTCTGGCTTAGGAGGGTGTAAACCTCCACCTGTCTTCCCACGCTCCTGTCCCTCTGTTCTTCATTACTTTTCAAGAATGTTAGCGCCTTAGTATATTCCCACCCAAAGACTCAGTAATGCAGACTTTTAAGATTTAGTGATTTTGTATGTATTACACATTTTCCAAGTATTCCCTAGCCTGTTTGTTGTTGATAATTATTTTTGCAAAGTCTTCATTACTTCCTAATAGTTTAAATGTGTTTCTTGGCCCCCTCCCTCTTTCCTTTCCTGTACTTTCACTATTCAAGCAGTGGGTTGTGGATTTTGGATTTTATGGAGCAATAGTTAAAAAAAAAGTAGGGTAACTTATGTAGGGTTGCCATCTTTTAATGTTTTTCAAATAAAAACAAATACCATTTACTTTTTTTTTTTTTTTTTTTTGCGGTACGCGGGCCTCTCACAGTTGTGGCCTCTCCTGTTGCAGAGCACAGGCTCTGGATGCACAGGCTCAGCGGCCATGGCTCACGGGCCCAGCTGCTCCGCGGCCTGTGGGATCTTCCCGGACCGGGGCACGAACCCATGTCCCCTGCCTCAGCAGGCGGACTCTCAACCACTGCGCTACCAGGGAAGCCCCCACCATTTACTTTTAATTAATATAACCTTATTTATTTTAAAATAGTTTTAGAATTACAGAAACATTGTGAAAACAGTACAGAGAATTCCCATAGACGTCACACCCAGTTTCTCCTGTTATTAACATCTTACATTCGTGTGGCACATTTATCTCAGTTAATGAACTAATATTGGTACATGATTATTGAATGAAGTCCATATTTTATTCACGTTTTCTTAGTCGTCCCCTAATGCCCTTTTCCGTTTCAGGGGCCCATCCTGGACACCACAGTCCATGTAGACTCCTCTTGGCTGTGACAGTTTCTCAGACTTTCCTTGTTTTTGGTGACTTTGACACTTTTGGCGAATACTGGTCAGATATTCTGTAAAAGGCCCCTTAATTGGCATTTGCCTGATGATTTTCTCATGATTAGGCTGCGGTTGTATGTGTTTGGAGGAAGACCACAGAAGCCAAGTGTCATTCTCATCACATATCAAGGGTGCCTACGGTCAACATGACATCACTGCTGTTGCTGACCTTGATCACCTGGCTGAGGTGGGGTCTGTCAGGTTTCTCCACTGTCAAGCTATTTATTTATTTACTTAAGGAATGATTATATTTATTCTTTAAACACTCTTTCAAAAAACCTTAAGGATGCCTCACTTTACAATGGCTGGACACTGTCAAATTATTCTTTTATTGCCCTTTCCATACCGTTCTTTTTGGAAAGAAGTCAGTATGTGCAGCCCATGCTTAAGGAGTGGGGATTTGTGTTGCTTCTTTTTGAGGATGGAGTATCTACATAAATTATTTGGAATTCTTCTGTATGGGAGATTTCTCTTCTCCCCCATATATGTATTCAATCATTTATTTATACAAGTGTGGGATAGAATCCAATGCTACTTTATTTATTTTGTTGCTCAGACTATTCCAGCTTTGAGCACTGCTGGGGGGCGGGGGTTGTCTTTCAGTTGGCTTCCATCATTGTGGTCACCTGGCCTCTTCAGTGACATGAGCTATCAATTTCTTTTTACTCTAAGTCTTTTTAGTCTTTTTATACTTTTTAAGTCAGTTTAAGTGAAGGTTTCTGTCACTTGTAACCATAAGATACTTTTTTTTTCCCACTCAGAACCTAGATATGTTTATTTTATTTTATTTATTTATTTTTTTATTGGAGTCTAGTTGCTTTACACTGCTGTGTCAGTTTCTGCTGTACAGCAAAGTGAATCAGCCATACGTATACATGTATGCCCTCTTTTTTGGATTTCCTTCCCATTTAGGTCACCACAGAGCACCGAGTAGAGTTCCCTGTGCTCTACAGTAGGTTCTCATTAGTTATCTATAACAAATACCATTTACTTTTACCATCACTTCATAAAAGAAGTTGCCCAGTGGAGTCCTAGAAGCATGGCAGTTGCCTTTGTGGAGATGAGTTCTCAGAGAAGCTCTCCTTCCTTACTGATTCAAGTTCAGTGTAATCTCTTGGGCACCAACTGTGTGCTCAGCTCTGTGGTGGACATAAAAGAAGGATTGGAGTTTTGCCTTTACCTTCAGGGATCCCACAGAGGAGACGAGACAACCAGCTATGTAGGACTGTAACTCTGGGTCTGCCTTCTCCATGAGACTGTACTCTACTTAAAGGTAAAGATCATACCCTTATGTCTCCTACGTCCCACTGCACCAGCACATGTCTGACACTTCATACGTGCTATATCAATGTTTGCTCACTCATAATGAATTACAGGACAGTACAAGATCAAATATGTGTAGACCTTCGATTGAAGTCAGTCATGTACCACTACTGTATCATGGGTGGCAGAATAGAGCAGGAGGGGGTAGGTCACAGCTGACTCAAGTTGGCAGGAAGACTTCATAGCAGGAGATGGTGAGATTGAGATGGGCCCTCAGGAATGATTAGAAGTCAGACAACCTGGCAGTAAGCAGTGGGGCTCTGTTGGAAAGCAGCTTGAGGCCCAGGGAGTAATATTCAGAAGAGGTTATGTCTTTGTTTTGCAGGGTAATCGCTTGTTTGGATCTTACGGTGGCATGTGTTGGTGATGGATACCAAAGAACCTTTAGGGCAGTGGTTCAAAACTGGGAGTGATTTTGCCCCCTAGGAGACATTTGGCAGCACCTGGAGACATTTTTTTGCTTAAAACTGGGGGAAGGGTGCTACTGGCATGTAGTTCTGGCATATGGTAGAGGCTAGGGATGCTACTAAATACCTTACAATGCACAGGGCAGTCCTCTTCCCCCACCAAAGACTTGGCTGGCCCCAAATGTCAGTAGCACTATAAGTTAGAAACTCTGGGGAATTCCCTGGCGGTCCCATGGTTAGGACTCTGAGCTCTCACTGCCGAGCGCCCGGGGTTCCATCCTTGGTCAGGGAACTAAGATATCACAAGCTGTGCAGCACAGACAAAAAAAAAAGAAAAAGGAAAAAAGAAACTCTGATGTAGGGGGATTAATATGAAAAAGGAAATAGATATGATGCTATCAATAGCATTTCATGATCATGAGAAGTGCCTGGAAGCCAGAGCTACCTTTACAGGGTAGCATTTACTTCTCTCCTTCTCTCCAAGGAACTTCCTTTTCCCTCCCTTTATGGGTCTCTCTCCTGACTTGTGTTGCTGGTGTCTTTCTCTTCTCTCATTACCTCCCCTTTGGTTTCATATCTTCAGAGCTTCTACTGCCCTCCTGCAAGTCAAGAACCTCAGAGCTACCTGGGGAACTCTGGAAGGCTGTCTGGGAAATGAATAGAATTTGGAGATGAATGCAGTGGTCTTGGCCCAACATATGTCTTTACTTTCATGTCATCTAGGCTAAAAGTCATTCTATTAAGCCTCACGGGTTATGTATTTATTCAAAGGGACTTTTTTGGCTTTGTCACATTTCTAATCTGTCAAGATTTTCCCCCCCCCAGGGGTGTGATAGCTGCATTTGTTTACCTTAGGGATGACAGCAGGATATAGAGGTGAGTTTTCCAAAGTATAGTCCCTGTAACATTAATTCTCTATATTAATAAGTATTCTCTGAAAAAAAAGAGTTAAGAAAAAAATATTTCAGTGGTCACTCTACAGGGTTAAACAGATATTTTAGTGTAAGACTTCTTAGAGTCTTTATTATTCATATGGGCGTTTTGAGTTTCCAAGGGAAGGCAGTGGCATTCTATAGTCTCAAACCTAATTGACCATGGGACACATTTTGTACAACATGTATCAACAACTTAGTTTGGGAAAGTATGGACTTTGGAGCTTTGTACCCAGAATTCACGTCTCTGCCTCCATCACTAACTCATTTCTTGGGATAAGTGCTTGACTTTTTGAAGCCTCAGCTTCCTCATCTGGAAAATATAGTTATATGTAGGCAAATAATCCTTCCTCACAAGGTATTGGGTGTTACCTCCCAATCTCATGCTTTCATGGTTGTCACATGTTTCTACATTTTGTTGTTGACATGAATGTCTTTCGTACTAAACTGAAATCATTGAGCGCCTAGATGGTATCTTATGATCTTTATATTCTCAGTTCTTCCCTCAATTCCTGGCCTATCATGGCCTCGGTAAATGCTAAATGAATCATGGGTAATGTATGTAATAGGCACAGTGCACCTTGTGCAGTCTCAGTGAATGCTGGTTCTCACCTGGCTCCTTCCCTTAGCCCTCCTCAGTGTGTAACAGCTTTTTGGAAGAGATAGGAAGGAAGGGGATTGGAGCCGTATGGTGATGGTAACTTCGATATTTTGGTTGGCTCAAGGCTTCAGGAGGTTTCATGCTTTATCTGTATGACAGTTAGCTAGTGTATATCAGAGGCTTGCTTAAGGAAGGTGTGCTCATCTATTTATAATTTTGTGCCACAGTAACATTGGTTAGCTCTCATCTGGAGCATTCTGCTCAATTTGGGACATCAACTCTCAGGAGGGGGGGATATTGGTTTCTTTAACATCCTTAGCCATGACTGCTTCTGGAAAGGATTGTGGAGAGGGCAAGGGAAACATTCACAAGCTGATGAGGGTCTTCCTGGGAGGGTTCTGGTGCAGATGGACATCTCAGATTATGATGGATGGTGAAGGAAATGACAATGTGTACAGGGATGCATGTTAATCTTCTTCGTAAGAGCAGCACACTATAAAGAAAAGGGCTTTGGACTTGTATGAGCCAACCTGGATTTCAGTGTGTGTGTGACTGGGTGGGGGGTTTCCTGCCTCCTGGGCCTGAGTTTGTCTTAAAAATGAAGGTCTGGGGCTTCCCTGGTGGCGCAGTGGTTGAGAGTCCGCCTGCCGACGCAGGGGACACGGGTTCGTGCCCCGGTCTGGGAAGATCCCACATGCCGCGGAGCGGCTGGGCCCGTGAGTCATGGCCTCTGAGCCTGCGCGTCCGGAGCCTGTGCTCCGCAATGGGAGAGGCCACAACAGTGAGAGGCCCGCGTACCGCAAAAAAAAAAAAAAAAAGAAGGTCTGGGGGACTTCCCTGGCGGTCCAGTGGTTAAGACTCAGAGCTTCCACTGCAGGGGGTGTGAGTTCATCCCTGGTTGGGGAACTAAGATGCCACATGCCATGTGGTGTGGCCAAAAATTAAAAAAAAAAAAAAAGAAGATTTGGGGCTGGAAGATGTTTGCAGGTCTCTTTTTGTTTGATAAAGCGTAACTCTGAGACATTTGAGGGCTGTGTTGGACAAGAGAGTCTAGACTGCAGACTTTTTCTGTGGGTTTCAGAGGGCAGAACTCAGACCAGTAGGGTGGGAAGAGAAGAGGCCAGCTGGCTGCTCAATAAGAAAAAGTCATTTCAGAGGGAGGGAGAATGTGGATGAATCCTATTGCCAGAAGTGCTACCAGAGTCACCTGCCTGGGCTCTTCTAGAGATGACCCTTAAGACCCCTGCTGTCAATGAAGAAAAGTTTTATTTTAGAGTAATTTTAGATGTATGGAAAATTGTGAAGATAATGCAGAGAATTCCCACATACCCTCCATCCAGTTTCCCCTAGTATTAACATTTTATATTAGTAGGGCACATTTATTATAATTGATGAACCAACATTGATACATCATTATTAACTGAAGTCCACACTTTATTCAGATTTCCTGAGTTTTTACCTTATGTTCTTTTTCTGTTCCAGGATCCCACCCAGAATATCACATTACATTTAGGTTCCTCTTGGCTGTGATAATTTCTCAGACTTTCCTTGCTTTTGATGACCCTGACAGTTTTGAGGTGCACTGGTCAGGCATTTGGTAGACTGTCTCTCAGTTGGGGTTTCTCATGACGTGTTTCTCATGAGTAGACTGGGGTCGTGTGTTTTGGGGAGGAAGACCATAGAGGTGAAGTGCCCTTCTCATCACATTGTATCAATGTGACTTTTCACTGACGATGCTGACCTTGACCACCTGGCTAAGACAGCATTTGCCAGGTTTCTCCAGCATGAAGTTGTTATTATTGTTTTTGCCCCTTTTATATCATACTCTTTAGAAGGAAGTCTCAATGTACAGCCCACACTTATGGGGTGGGGAGTCAGGCTCCCCTTCCTTGGGAGGAGTCTTTAGTTTTAAAAGAAAAAGTGTATTTGGACTCTTGTTTGTCTCCCAAGGCTCTTGCAGAGCCCCAGGTGCAGTGAGTGAGCCCATTCTCATTTTTTCCTCAACATCAGACAGCTAATCAAGGCGTGGGGATTTACTTAAACTAACAAATGATTATCCTTCCCTGTAGAAGAGTTACCAGAATGCTGAATTTGCTAATTACTCTTCTCTCTGCTTCTTCCAAGCAGTGATCTTGAGAGAGATGAGACCAATCTATCTTAAGTGAGGGCTGCAACTCAGGAAACTGGGAGGCTGAGGAACAGGGAGGGGTGCCCACTTACCAAAAATGAAGTGGGGGGAGGTGGATGCAGAACTGAAGTGACCTAAAGGGAAATGATGTGGTTAAGAGGGAATTAACCACACTGGGCCTAATTGAAATTTCTCAGTCTGTTCTATCCATCAGCATTTCTTCTGGATTTCTGCTTGTATTGATACCTCTGCTAATGGGGGTTGAGCAGAAATGTTTATCTTGGGACAGGGGCTGCTTGGAGTCTCTCTGGCCTTCTGTTCCCAACTTGCTGCCATTTCCTCCACATCAGGCCTTTGCTGCTCGCATCCAAAGCTGAACGTTTGTGTTCAATTCTGCCGTTAACTGTCTGTGTGATCTTTGAGCTCCCATTTCCTCATCTGTAAAATGATGCGTTAGTTTGACCCAGAAAGGGTAAGATAGGCATTAGTGATGCTTGATCCCTTTTCATACTTTTGGTAGATATTGCTAACTGATCACACCATTCTCTCCTGCTGAGACAGATGGGGCCTCAGAATCTTTGTCAACACAGTGCTGTAGGTATTAACTATTTTTAAAAAAATTAATTTATTTATTTGGCTGCATTGGGTCTTAGCTGTTGCCCAAGGGATCTTCATTGTGGCAGGCGTGCTTCTCTCTAGTTATGGCGTGCTGGCTCTAGAGCGTGGGCTCAGTAGTTGCAGCGCACAGGGTTTCTAGTTGGGGCGTGCAGGCTCTAGAATGCACAGGCTTAGTTGCCCTGCAGCATGTGGAATCTTAGTTCTCTGACCAGGGAATCGAACCTGCATCCCCTGCATTGGAAGGCAGAATCTTAACCACTGGACCACCAGGAAAGTCCCAAGTAGGTATTAACTATTGATACATATCAGTTGGGGTGGGCAACATGTAAATGATTTGCCATCCCTGGACTAGAGGTTTTTTTAGGGTCTTAAGATATTAAGATTCAGGTTTATACAGTTCATTCATTAT
Organism: Pseudorca crassidens; assembly: GCF_039906515.1. NCBI lineage: Eukaryota > Metazoa > Chordata > Mammalia > Artiodactyla > Delphinidae > Pseudorca > Pseudorca crassidens. Next base: position 25,565,406 of record NC_090296.1, on the reverse strand, counting down.
TCAGTCAACAAATATTTCTGAGTGTCCACATGTGCTAGGCATTGTGCTAGAGGCTGGGTATATGTTAGTGAATAAAATAGACATTGTCCCTGCCTTTGTGGGGCATAAAGATTGTAAATTCTTTGATAAATGTCATGTGTTGTATCTCAGTAGCTCTTAGTGTAGTTGAGGGCAATCAAAATCAGCTGATGGTGGGAGGGATAGGAAGTAGATTTCATTAAGCACCTTGGGCAAGGTTCAAATATATTATCTCATTTAATCCTCACAGCCACCTTATAAGTTAGGAAGCAACAGTCACAGTTTACAAATGAGAAAAGCAAGGCATACAGAAGAAGTTGCCCTAGAGCCAGGAGTGGTAAGTGGTAGAGCAGAGACTGAACCTTTGTCAGTCTGATGCCAAGGGCAGTGGTTTTTATACCACACCTCACTCATCCAAACTTTCTGTTCTTTCATAAAGAGAGAACATCTTCAGTAAGGAAGGAGGGCAGGTTAGAGTCCACGCCACGGAGAAGGGGAGAGGATGGGCCCGTGTGGATGCTGACCTGTGGCTGCTGGCGGCCCTGGCTGGGGCTGCTGTGTGTGGCTGGTGCAGCCAGTCAGCCCAGTGGAGCAGGGGTCTGGCTAGAATGGTGATATGAATGAGGGCAGCCGAGAGAACGCGCCTCCTCCTGCCCCTGGATCATTATCATATCACGTCAGCCTGATTTCCTCCTAGGCCTACCTCGGACTTGCAATGTAACCAGTCCTCTTCCAGTTTCTACCAGCTGCTTAAAGCTCTAAGATTTCTCCCTATGCTCCTGTGCTGCCTCAAGTTGGGTTGCACCCTGGAAAGATGTGTTGAAGGAAGAGGAGGAAGGAGGCAAATATTGGACATAGTGGGTTGAACTTGCCCTCCTGCATGTGGCTGTACTCCAGGCCTAGACCTCTGTCAGGTCCTGGACACCCAGCCTGGCCTTGCTCTGTTAATACACATTTAATACAAAGCTCTCCACCAGACTTTGGCAGTTCAGCTCCTGAATGCCCAGAGTTTCATTCATGGAGACTGATGATGTTCAGAGTTCAGAGGCCCATTAGTCCTCCTTGAATAGTAGGTCCAATATGGGAGAAATAAAGGACTTTCCTGGAAAAGGAATAGGGAAGAACATCTCTGAGGCTTCACTTAAGTTACTTCCAGAGACTAGGAAGACCCCTTTTCTCTTAGGCAAGCACTCCCTTTCTTCTTCTCCTAAATAACAATTTAATGGGCTATGAGAATCTCTCCTTCCTTATGAGTGAACTAAACATCACAGTTGGTCCCTGTTGTTTTCATTCCAGTTTCCCTGAGAGCAAAGCCTGAAGCCAGGACTTGGATGCAGGTAGTTTATTTGGGAGGGGTGGTGGACACTGGGTGCACCATCAGATCTTCCTTTAGGAACGAAAGGCTGATTGCTTACCTGCTGCGAGTGCGGTGGCTGAGAGCTCTCCGCTGTCAGCCCTCCCAGGGTGGCCTGTTACAAACAGCCCCCCAGTTCAAGGTCACACCCACTTCCGGGGCTGCTTACATCCAATGACTGATGGAAGTCAGGGTAGAAAGCTCTTGTCGCCTCCCCCGCAACTCAGGATAACCTGGAGGTGTCATCTCAGCTTCAGAACTCCTCTGAGGGTCGGTGGAGGCTCACCTGGTGCTTCTGTCCCTTCCCCTCCACAGGTGTTGTTGATTCCTAGAACCCTCCATAATGAACCTGACCTGTGACTGTAGCTGCCTAATGTAGTCTGGGAAAGTGGATACTAGGATGGGGTTTGCGAGCTGGATCACCATTGCCTGGCTGGCAGCGAGGACGATGTTACTCACGGTAGGTGGGGTAGTACAAGCTATAATTTGTGGTGATTTGGGATGTATACCAGTGGAAAAGAATGGATTAGCTGGTGCAGTGTATCAGCATTTGAGAAATATGGGATAAAGAGTAGCCATGAGGACAGTGAAATTGGGTAGATGTTGCGAAGCTCAAATAATGCTTTGAAAGAAGACATTGCAGAGTTGAGAGCGATCGGTCGCAACTATAAGGCTAAGTGTGAAGGCCAGAGGACTTCCTTGTGGCATGTAAAGAGGTTCTCATCACCAGCAGAAGGAGAGCAGGGAAATCTGAGGCCCAGGCTCAGGACTTAATCATTAGAAAGAAGAGATGACTTCAAAGAAAGTTAAATTAGCAACATAAGCAAGGGCTTAGGTCGAATCTAACCAAGGTCAGGGCCCTGGTCAGGAAAGAATGGCATCGTAACACATGGAATGGGGACTTCTGGTTGATGTAGCTGAAAATGTTGAATCATCAGATTCTTCCATACTCTCTGAGCCTGCAGGAATGACCTTTTCCTCCCTATTAAGGGCTGGTGTTCCCCTTTCCTTGAAGACAATGCAAAGATCTCTGCAAGACAGCGTGTGCCTCCCCAAGCATGCTGCACCTCCCCTCCTGGCCACTGGGCCAAAAATTAGGGTACAGTCATGACACCTGGCTAGGGACAAACTGATAAGCTGTCTCCTTTGAGAGCTGCAGGACCCAAGCAACATATTCCAGCAGGAGCCAAGAGAGTATGCTTGGGGCTGGTTTTTGAGATGCTTGATCAAGGGTGGGATGGAATGTAGAGTTGGTTGAGGGAGAGTTTTTCAATTTGGGAGTGAGTCCTCTGCCGGGGGCACACTGCTGCAATAGGTCCTAGAAGCTTGGGAAAAGTGTTGGCCCACACTAAAAGATGCCCAGATTTCTCTGGGGCTTGGTAGGAGGAGGGGACAAAAGGTTGAGAGAAATGAGCATGGTAGAATGGATATACTATTAAAGCCAGAAAGCCCACGAAGGATGATGATCCATTGGAAGACCCTGAGGATTTATAGAAGCAGTAAGGAATTTGTGGGTAAGAGGAACGCCCTCATCAGTGAGGTGGCTCTCCTCCAGAGACCAAGGGCCGGTGGCAGGAGATGCCTGTACAGAATAGTGCTCCATGAGAGCAATGGGGAAGGTAGGAGCCTGAGGCAATAGAACCCTGCAGAAGCTAGGTGGATAAATTTGTTGTAGTGAGCAGAAAGGTCATGGGCAGTCAGAGGGGTTCTCAGCTGTGGAGTTAAGGGATGGTTAATTGAACATGGCATCTCTAGGGGCAGCCGAAGAGGATGGCACTCAGTCTGCATAAAGGACCAGCAGGATGGTCACCCATGGCTATTTACTCATGTAACTGTTCGTGGGGCGGGGGAAAGGAGAGAATGACCTAAACTCGTGAAGGACGGTTGACACAGGGTCAGAATTGACACTGATACTTGGAGACCTGAAGTGTCACTTTGGACGCTGGCTGGCTGGAACATGAACTCTTCCCAGACCTTTGGGGATTACTTTGCCTACTCCTTTTCAGAGGATCTTTCCGCATGTCTCGGGTAGTTCCCTCTCGCAAATGTGCACATCGTTGCTCAGCGAATTACTCGAGAAGAGCTTTGTGCAGTATCTCCTCTCTGGTACTCTGCCCCACAAATTATAGCGACCATGGGGTCCTCGAGCTTTGATTTCTGGATCCCGAACTCAGAGAGACCGCCAGGCTCTGTTTGTACACCCCCTGCTTTTGTCGTAGTCAGAAACTATCTTTACGTAAGCGGGTGTAATAGGAGGGCTCATCTGATCACAGTCCCGTGTTGCCTGTTATCTAATCTCTGAGAACTTATGTCCCTTTCTTTTGTGGTTTTTCCAAGTTGTTTAAGGTGTGAGAGTAAATCTAGGCCCTGTTATTCCTTCTTGATCAGGAGTAAAATCCTCTGATTTTGTTCCTTTGTTTGTTTAAATGTACCACTCAACCCTAATGACACAAAGGACTGTAAATGACAAGTAAAGTGCACGCTTGGTAGTTGTGGTGAATGATTCCTTGGACAATAAAGCAGTCAGAGTTCTATAGCTTAGCTACTAACTTGACCAAGACTTGCCAGGATTTTGCAGCTGAAATTGATGCTTTTTCTGCCTAGTGGAAGTACAGCTCCCTTTTGCTAACGGACCTTACTGGAGGCTGGTTGGTGTCTCCGTAATTGATGTGAGTATCCCGTTGGTAGGCTTGAGTACCCACTACCCGCCTCCAACAGGGAGCAGCTGTTATGTGCTGACATCAGAGTGCTTCAAGGCTAGGGCTGTTTGGCCTGGGTAGTGGCTACCAAGGATGTTTGATGGAAGCAGGAGCAAGGGAGTGTATAAAATTGGGGAAGCCACAGAGGTGAGTGTGGGATGTATAAGGGGAAGCAAAATTCAGTGGCCGGGGAGCCAAGTGAGCACACAAGGGAAGGAAGGGGCCAAAGTGGAGGTGGGAAGAAGGGACTGAGGCCCCATGACTGTTGCCTTGCCCAGGCCTGGAACACCAGAGGTTCTTTGTAAATGTGAGGGTGAGTAAGCCCAGTTAAAGATGGAGAGTCAGGGGGGAGCTGGAAGGATGGGCTGAGGAGCTAGGTTTATTGAGGACCTCCTTTATTCCTTTCCTTCTAAGTCTGACCCCTCCCAGAGAGCATCAGAGTTTGGTTCAGAAGCTCATGAGAAGCTTGGCCTTCTGCAGGAGGGCCAGGAAGGATGTAATACCAGTGTCTAGTGCAGCTCTTCCAGAAGTGATTTCCTTAGATCACAGTTCTGTGAGGGGCTTTTCCTCCCTTGTCAAATAAGTTTGGGAAACACTGCCTCTATATCTCTATCTTGAAGAGCCATTAGCACGTTAAAAGTTCTTAGAAACCCTGCAATGAAGAAAGCTTTTAATTTTATCTACCTTTTCCTCAGTTTGCCCTGCCACAGGAAATGGGGAGCCCCACTGCGGTAACCAGCTGGGGAGCGGTGGAGGGCACAGACATTCAGCAGATAACAGGAATGGTGAGTAGGAGATTGTGGGTCATTCTTTATGTCATGCTCACTACTAGTTCAGCCATTCTGGTCTTCGTGTTTCTGGAGTCCATCTAGCTGTTCTAGCTAGGTAGGTTCTAGCTAGGTTCCATCTAGCTAGGTAGTGCCTCTGCGTGAGCAGCTTAGCTTGTTCCTTGTCCTAGAGCCCCTCACGCCCCATCCTCCCGTTCACCCACATCCCCACCTGGTTCTTCAATGACTGCATCATTCTTGCCTCCACTCTCCCCTCACGGGCTCACAGAGGCTTTCCTGACCACCCTGCTTAAAGCTGGCCTCTGCAGTCATTTTATTTATAGGGCTTTTCCTCTTCTGAAATTAATTTATTTACTTGTCCTTCTGCTAGAATGAGATTTCCAGGAGAGCTGGGATCTTTTCTCCTCTACCGTGGCATGCCCATAGCTGTCAGCTGCTTCATACAAGTTAATAGCTAATGGTTCTCAGGGCTGATTGAGCCCTCCCTTGGGACAGGCACTGCTCTTGGAGCTTTCCCTGTGTTTTTGTGTTTTTAAGACTTGTTGACTAAATTAATGAGGGGAGCCCTCTCCTCAGCCCCCATACAACGCTGGCCCGCAGCTGGTCCTACCTTGACCATTCTGGTCGGCACTAGCCCTCTTCCTCCATCACACCATCTACTGCTTGGGAACCGCATTTCATGTGCAGATCATAATTTACCTGTTGAGTCCCTTCTTTTTTAAAAAATTTCATTGGAGTATAGTTGATTTACAATGTCATATTAGTTTCAGGTGTTGATTCCCTTCTTACCAATGGTTAAAATTAATTGGGTGTTTTTCTTTTTTTTTTAATAACAACTTTACAACTTGCTTTGTAATGATTATTGTAGCTTTGCTGCAAAAAAAGAAGTTTCTGAACTGTGCTGCAGTATTGCTGAAAAGCCCTCCTCTGGGCTGGTAATACCTAAATAGAGGCTTCTTGGAGCAGGAACTCTCACTCACTCACCTCCATTACCAGGTGTTCACTGAGCATGTAACATGGGCTAGGCAATGGGCAAGTGCTGAGGACAGTGTTGAACAGACAGGCACCACCCTGGACCCCCCCCCCCCCCCCCCGCCCCGTGCTTACATCCTAGAGGAGTTTTGTGGTGGTTCTGCACATCTCATGGTGTTAACCCATGACCGGACATTCATTTATTCATTCATTCAATCACCTGTTCACTCATTCACCAGTATTTGTACCAACCAGGTTCTAGGCACTGTGCTTGGTATAGGCATACAACAGTGAATATCAACAGATACATAACTCACCGGACAGGGTATAGGGGAAGGGACAGGTAGCTATAAGGCCTATCAAGCCGTATGAGGGCTTTGCTGTAGTTTGGGGCACCTGGGAGGGCTTCCTCGATCTGAAAGAGGAGGAGGTGTTCACTGGACACTGTGGCCTGCTTTTGCTGACACTGGGAACAGAAGTGCCCTGAGGTAGGAGGCAGCTGTGTTGTTCTGGAAACCCAGAGAAGAGCAGTGAGCTGGGAGCCAGGGAGAAGGGGCATCTTGTGGGTCCCTGTGGACAGATAGGAACTCTAACCGTGGCTTTTATTTAAACAAAGACTCTTTTTCAGTGTAACTCAGTCCTAGGCCTGCACCAAGTTGTTCCCCTTCCTAGGGAGAGTGAGGCTGGAGACAGACATGCCCTTTGAAAGAGGCCTCCAGAGAGGCCCTGTGCTGGGTGTCTGCAAGGAGCAGAGGGTTGGTGTGAGGGTTGACACCGAGCGCTGCAGGCTTGTAGAATAAATACCACCAGGAACAGGTTGTTATCCACTGCCTCCTCTGAATCCCTTCCCGCTTGCAGTGAGGCGACTGTTTGTACAAGTCAAACATTGATTCGGCAGCTGGTGGGAAAGTGTTCTAGGCTGGAGGGGGAGGGGCTGATCGCAGGGAGTGGGGAGGAAGGGGGGAGGGGAAACTGACGGGGGAGAGAGTTGGGGGAGGCCCGCACTCAGGGGTTAATTCCTCCTGCCTGTGTCTCTGTCCCTCTTTGCTGGCACGCTGTATTTATAGATGGGATAATTGCAGAGGCTTTGAAAGCAGGGCACTGGAAGAGAGGGGCTGGTGGGTGCTGGTGGAGAGGCCTGGGCCCCACCTGCTTCTGGAAGCTGCCCCTCCCCCGTCCTCGGTTCCTTCTTCTCAGGCCTCCTTGGGAGACCTCGATCAGACAAAGGGGCGGGTGCTGACTAGCAGCGTCCTCGCAAGGTGTCAAGTGCCTCACTTTTAATTCCCCAAACTGCCCTAGGTGGTGAATACAGTTATTTCCCTAGCTCTTTGGTAAGACCTTTCCTGACCACCTTAGCTAAAGGCGCGCCTACACCCGAACCCACCGGCCACTCTCTAGAACCTCACCATGTTTTTACTTCTTTCATAGCACCGATCATAATCGGACAGTTGTCTTATTTTTTACGTGTTTTTAGTGTCTGCTTTGTCTATCTTGTTTGCTGAATGCCTGGCCTAGAATAGGTGCTCGAGAAATATTTGTTGAATAAATGAATGCTTATTTAATAGAATAGGAAACTGAGGCTCAGAGTGGTGAAGTAGTTCTCGGGGTCACATGGGGTAGAAAGTAGCTGAGCTGCAATTAGTGTCCAGGTCTGATTGACATCAAGGCTTAAGGTCCTACCAGTGGACCGGGAGTCTCAAACACAGAGCCCAGGCCTCTAAGGTGAGTGAGTGAGTGAACAGGGCTGTGTGTGTGTGTGTGTGTGTGTGTGTGTGTGTGTGTGTGTTCGAGGAGAGGTCTCTGTGCTGCCTCTGGCACATGGAGCTCCCTCCTGACCCTGGCTGAAGGGGCAGATGCTGTTCAGCTGTGGCTAATTGTTGCTAAATCTTCCGATTTTTAGGACAAGCCAGAAATCTGGATTTTTATGTGAAATGTCCTGGATTTTAAATGCTGGCAACAAATCCACATTTAAAAAACACACCACACAGAGCACAGCCAAACCCATCACAGCTGCGGGCTGGATGGGGCCATGGTTTGCAACCTCTGTTCTCAACTCGCCTGCCTTGTATTGAAAAGCAACACAAATAAGGCTCATCCCTTCCACGGACACTGCACATTGGGTATCTCATAGCCTTTCTTTACCTAGTGTTTCATTTAACATTCACAATGTTTCAGGAGGGAGGTAGGGGAGATTGCTGTACCCGTTTTAGGGATTAGCAAACAGAGACTCAGAAGGACTCTTATGAAGCCACAGGGAAGTGGCAGTGAGCTCTCACTCTTGGGCCCTTTGCCTTCTAGCCCAGTGTTGTCTGTCCTGCCCAGGACCACCTCTCGCCATGGGTTTCATTTCTCCTTCTCTACTTGAGATATAGGAGAGAGGTTCTGTGTGATGATTCCCATGTTGTGCCACCCACGGGTTTGGGGTACCCCCAGCAGGGTTTATTATTGCCAGCTCTGTGGAGAGCGGCCTGTGCTGGTTCTTGTTTGGAGATGCAGTTATCAAAATACTGTCACGCTGAGTAATGATATAGCTCCATCAGCACACTTTGTGATTAGGTCTAAACAGTCGTCAGTCAGCCCAACAGGAGAAGGGAAGCCCTTGGCTAGTCTGCAAACTCTGGTACACTGCAGTGCCTCCCTTATTCAGCCCTGGGCCACCCCAAGAGTGAAAGGGCAGCAGTCGACTGTTGAATGCATGAATGAATCCCCAAGTGCCCATGGGATGAGGGGAGGAAGACCTCTAATTATACTGTCATAACCGTAGCTAGCATTTATTGTGCACCTACACGTTCCAGATACTGCTTTAAGCCTTTTCCATGTCTGTTGGGGTAATCTGTAAATCTAGAACAGTGACTGGCCCTCTGTAAGTATTTGGAACACGTTACCCATGAATGTTTCATGTGATCCTCACAGCAACCCTGGGAGGGAGGCATTATCATCCCAATTTGTAGATAAGGAAGCCAAGTCACGGGGAGGTCAAGCAGCTTGTCCAGGAAACCCAACCAGCAGTGGTGGGCTCAGGGCTTGAACCCCCAACCGTCAGACCCCAGAGCTCAGGCTCTCACCCACTTGGGAATCGCAGAGGGAGGTTGCCTAGAGAGACCAGAGGAGACAAGAGAAGTGAGGAAGAGCATTCAAAGAGTCAAGAAAGGAAGGGTGTGTGTGGGAACCAGGCTGATAAAGGGCAGCGAGTGGGAGGCCTCAGGCAGAGAAAGGGCAAGAGTGAATTGAATTGGAACCTGGTTCTAGGTGCCCCCCTCCCTGCTGCCATGTTTCCCACGTGAACATGATAGAAGCTGACAGATCTGGGATTAATCTAAAGGCTTCGGTTCCCTGAGTATCAGATGAAAATTTGCCTCAAGCCTGGCCAGAGCGTGATTTGTAAGGGGGCTTAACCTCGGCCGCCAGCCAGGCTTCGTACCCTCCACGCTTCTCCATGGAGGCTGGAAGGGCCAGGGGCCATCTGCTGAGCCAAGTCAGAAGTGTTTAAAAACAGGCAAGAAACAAGAGAACTGATCAGCTTTTCTCAGTGAACTTAATGCTCTCTGAAGGAAGTGTGTAATTACAAGAACTTACGTGTGTGGGGAGAGGCCCATAGCTGTCTGTCTGTGTTTCTCTCTCACCGTGTACTACCCGTGGGTGGTCTGCAACCTTTTACAGTACATGTCTCCACAGCTCATGCATTTGGGTGAGGAAGGTGAAGAGGTACAGGTGCTTCAAGCTTTCTTTTTGCCCACGGCCCATAGTAAGAGAAACCTTTGATATCATCACACAGTACACAAACACAAAACAGTGGCACCAGTCTCTGTGGTCCCATCGCGGCCAGGCCTGGGAGCCAGGGCTGCTGGTGGGTGTGGTGAGGTCCACATCAAAGCTCAGCCCTCGCCTTCAGGGAGGCTGAGCCGGTGTGGTCATGTCAGGAGGTGAGTTGAAGATAGTGGTGGTTAGAGCCTTTTCCTTGAGCAAGCCAGGCCAGGTAAATCTGGGAAGGTGCTTAAAGTGGGATCAGGGTAGGTGAACTCCAGTTCTCCTTCTCTGTTTGACAGTCTATGGTGACTGAGTGTTGGCCAATGAGCTGCAACAATAAGACCTGTTGGGGGCTTCTGGAAAAGATGTTTCCTTCCTGGTAAGTAAGAAAAGTATAAAAGGAAAAAGCCATTTTGCTGCTCTCTCTTTTTTAAAACTTTATTTTCTATACATTTTTAAAGATTACTGTCCATTTATAGTTATTTCAAAATATTGGCTCTATTCCCCATGTTATGCAATATACCCTTGTAGTTTGTTTTATAGCTAATGGTTTGTACCTCTTAATCCCTTATCCCTATATTGCCCTTCCCCCTTTTCCTCTCCCCACTGGTTACCACTAGTTTGTTCTCTATATCTGTGAGTCTGCTTCTTTTTTGTAATATTCACAAGTTTGTTGTGTTTTTAAGAGTCCACGTATAAGTGATACCATACAGTATATGTCTTTCTCTGACTTATTTCACTTAGCATAATGCCCTCCAAGTCCATCCATGTTGCTGCAAATGGCAAAATTTCATTCTTTTTTATGGCTGAGTAGTATTCCATTGTGTGTGTGTGTGTATAATGTGTATTACATATAATGTGTATTTTATATACATATATATATGTATATAATCACATCTTCTTTATCCATTCATCTGTTGATGGACACTTAGGTTGCTTCCATATTTTGGGAGCTGTAAATAATGCTACTATGAACATTGGGGTGTATGTATCTTTTCAAATCAGTGTTCTGTTTTTTTTAAAAATATATACCCAGGAGTGGAATTGCTGGGTCATATGGTAGTTCTATTTTCAGTTTTTTGAGAAACCTCCATAATGTTTTCCATAGTGACTGCACCAATTTACCTTCCCACCAACAATGTACAAGGGTTCCCTTTTTTCCTCATCCTTGCTAACATTTGTTATTTGTGTTCTTTTTGATGATAGCCATTCTGACAGGTGTGAGGTGATACCTCATTTTGGTTTTGATTGCATTTCCCTGATGATTAGCGATGTTGAGCATCTTTTCATGTGCCTGTTGGCCATCTGCATTTCCTCTTTGGAAAAATGTCTATTCAGTTCTTCTGCCCATTTTTTAATTGGGCTGTTTCTTTTTTTGATGTTGAGTTGTGTGAGCTGTTTATTTATGCTGCTGCTCTCTTTTTTGAATAGTGTTTTGGATACTGTTGTGTGATTATATGATGGTTGGAATATTGCAGCCATGGTGATGGTTGGAATATTGCAGCCATGATGTGACTGTGAGGGGAATGTAATATAAGGAGGATGGCAGAGGATTGATGGAACTAGGCCAAGCTGGGGTACTTACCCTGGGACCACCTACCTCTACTTGTCTAGTAAGTAATAACTGTCTCTATAGTTGAAGCCACTGTTGGTCATATTTCTGCTCCTTGCAACTGAAATAATCCTAACTGATTTAGAAACATAAACTTGGAGGCTGTATTCTGGGCTTTAGGAGGTCCAGACTTTTTGAACTGAGTCCTAGAAACAACGTTGGATGATTCAGACCAATGGGTTGGCTTGCACCTTACTTTTTTGTGTGTGAGTGAAGTTAGTGTGGCACCTCATAGCATTGGCTCAGGATGCCTATTCCTTGTGTGTTTTGCTCTATTTGATTTCCTTGCTACTTTTCTCTTTTATAAGAAGAAAAAAAATCACTTTGAATTAACGGGGGAGTTTCAGTTTCATTTTCAATCAAAAAAATGTCCTGGCCAAGTACATTGGAATAGTCACACATAAGGAGCTAAGTACCCAAGGGTGATGGTGAGAAGAGAATGGGGAAGAGGACCTCTAAATAGCTAACATTAATTGCACACCTATATATATGAGACATAAAAAGTTGAATTCTGGGGGCTTCCCTGGTGGCGCAGTGGTTGAGAGTCCGCCTGCTGGTGCAGGGGACATGGGTTCGTGCCCCGGTCCGGGAAGATCCCACATGCCGCGGGGCGGCTGGGCCCGTGAGCCGTGACCGCTGAGCCTGCGCGTTGGGAGCCTGTTCTCCGCAACGGGAGAGGCCACAACAGTGAGAGGCCCGCGTACCGCAAAAAAAAAAAAAAAAAAAAAAAAAAAATTGAATTCTGGGACTCTTAAGTTTTATTTCATTGATCTATATATTTATCCTTAGGCCAGTGCCACCCTGTGTTGATTACAGTAGCTTCGAAGTAACTTTTGAAATTGGGAAGTGTAAGTCCTGCAAATTTGTTCTTTTTCAAGATTATTTTGACTATTCTGGATCTCTTGAATTTCCATATGAGTTTTAGGATCAGCATGTCAATTTCTGCACAAAGGCAGTAGGGATTTTGATATATTGAATCTGTACGTACATTTGGGGTGTACTGCCATCTTAACAATATTAAGTCTTCTGATCAATGAACATGGGATGGCTTTCTATTTTTTAAGTCTTAATTGATATCAGCAATGTTTTGTAGTTTTCAGAGTACAAGCTTACACTTCTTAAGTTTATTCGTAAGTATTTAATTCTCTTTGCTATTGTAAATGGAGTTGTTTCTTAATTTCATTTTTAGATTGTTCATTGCAAGTGTATAGAAATACAATTGATTTTTTTTTTTTTTTTTGCGGTATGCGGGCCTCTCACTGTGTGGCCTCTCCCGTTGCGGAGCACAGGCTCCAGATGCGCAGGCTCAGCGGCCATAGCTCACGGGCCCAGCCGCTCCGCGGCATGTGGGATCCTCACGGACCGGGGCACAAACCCGTGTCCCCTGCATCGGCAGGTGGACTCTCAACCACTGCGCCACCAGGGAAGCCCTACAATTGATTTTTGTATATTGATTTTGTATCCTGCAGTCTTGCTGAACTCATTTCTTCTGGGTAATTCTTCATGGGATAAGTATTTTTTTTCTCTCTGTAATTCTACTTGTTGCTGATCTCCAAGCTTGGCTCCATAGGTGTTTTTAACATTTTTAATATAAGTAGACAGAACATTTGAAAAGCATGTACCTAGTGAGGCTAGACATTTCCCCCCCACCCCCAACCTTTTTTTTTTTTTTTTTTTGCGGTACGTGGGCCTCTCACTTTTGTGGCCTCTCCCGTTGCAGAGCACAGGCTCTGGACGCGCAGGCTCAGCGGCCATGGCTCACGGGCCTAACCGCTCCGCAGCATGTGGGATCTTCCCGGACCAGGGCACGAACCAGTGTCCCCTGTATCGGCAGGTGGACTCTCAAACACTGTGCCACCAGGGAAGCCCTCCCACCTTCCCTTTTTTTAAATTAGTTTCACTTTTGCTTTGAGTCTGAGATATGGAGCAAGATGGGGAATAATTTCAGGTATCTGGGGAAGAAAGGAAAAGGAGATCCATTTACTTAGGGAATTAGAAGAGCCGGTTTGAACAGAAACAGGAGTAAAGGAGAGAGAGCAAGAAAGGGGAAATACCCAGCACCATGAAGTAAGTTCCCTGAGGGAGTGTAAACAAAAGCCCAAGGAGGTGAGAGAAGGAGAGTAAGGGGGAGAACATTAAGGCAGTGTTCAGAAAAAGGCACGTAGGGTATCTGTCACTGAGCCTGGTTGCCTGGGTGAGGGGGTGCCAGTGACGTGCCCAGGAAAGGCTTTTTAGTGTTGGTGTGGCTGGGAGTAAACAACACTGTTGCCACCCAGTTCTCAATATTTGCATCAACTACTATAGCATGTCTGTTATGCGTTTGGCACTTTCATTCATGACTCCTTAAAATGACTCTGGATGGTAGATGATGTTATCTCCATTTTACAGGCAAGGGAATTGAGCCTCAGGGAAGTTCAGGAACTTTCCCAGTTAGTGAAGGACCAAGTAAAAGCCGAGAACTAGGTATTTGTTGGCAATCTGTATATCTTCTTTGGAGAAATGTCTATTTAGGTCTTCTGCCCATTTTTGGATTGGGCTGTTTGTTTTTTTGTTATTGAGCGGCATGAGCTGCTTGTAAATTTTGGAGATTAATCCTTTGTCAGTTGCTTCATTTGCAAATATTTTCTCCCATTCTGAGGGTTGTCTTTTCATCATGTTTATGGTTTCCTTTGCTGTGCAAAAGCTTTGAAATTTCATTAGGTCCCATTTGTTTATTTTTATTTCCATTTCTCTAGGAGGTGGGTCAAAAAGGATCTTGCTGTGATTTATGTCATAGAGTGTTCTGCCTATGTTTTCCTCTAAGAGTTTGATAGTGTCTGGCCTTACATTTAGATCTTTAATCCATTTTGAATTTATTTTTGTGTATGGTGTTAGGGAGTGTGCTAATTCATACTTTTACATGTAGCTATCCAGTTTTCCCAGCATCACTTATTGAAGAGGCTGTCTTTTCTCCACTGTATATTCTTGCTTCCTTTATCAAAGATAAGGTGACCATATGTGTGTGGGTTTATCTCTGGGCTTTCTGTCCTGTTCCATTGATCTATCTTTCTGTTTTTGTGCCAGTACCACACTGTCTTGATGACTGTAGCTTTGTAGTATAGTCTGAAGTCAGGGAGCCTGATTCTTCCAGCTCCATTTTTCGTTCTCAAGATTGCTTTGGCTATTCGGGATCTTTTGTGTTTCCATACAAATTGTGAAAATTTTTGTTCTAGTTCTGTGAAAAATGCCAGTGGTAGTTTGATAGGGATTGCATTGAATCTGTAGATTGCTTTGGGTAGTAGAGTCATTTTCACAATGTTGATTCTTCCAATCCAAGAAGATGGTATATCTCTCTATCTATTTGTATCATCTTTAATTTCTTTCATCAGTGTCTTATAATTTTCTGCATACAGGTCTTTCATCTCCTTAGGTAGGTTTTTTTTTTTTTTTTTTTTTTTTTTTTTTGCGGTACGCGGGCCTCTCACTGTTGTGGCCTCTCCCGTTGCGGAGCACAGGCTCCGGACGCGCAGGCTCAGCGGCCATGGCTCACGGGCCCAGCCGCTCCGCGGCATGTGGGATCTTCCCGGACCGGGGCACGAACCCGTGTCCCCTGCATCGGCAGGCGGACTCTCAACCACTGCGCCACCAGGGAAGCCCCCTCCTTAGGTAGGTTTATTCCTAGATATTTTATTCTTTTTGTTGCAGTGGTAAATGCGAGTGTTTTCTTAATTTCACTTTCAGATTTTTCATCATTAGTGTATAAGAATGCCAGAGATTTCTGTGCATTAATTTTGTATCCTGCTACTTTACCAAATTCATTAATTAGCCATAGTAGTTTTCTGGTAGCATGTTTAGGATTCTCTATGTATAGTATCATGTCATCTGCAAACAGTGACAGCTTTACTTCTTCTTTTCCGATTTGGATTCCTTTTATTTCTTTTTCTTCTCTGATTGCTGTGGCTAGAACTTCCAAAACTATGTTGAATAAGAGTGGTGAGAGTGGGCAACCTTGTCTTGTTCCTGATCTTAGTGGAAATGCTTTCAGTTTTTCACCATTGAGGATGATGTTGGCTGTGGGTTTGTCATATATGGCCTTTATTATGTTGAGGAAAGTTCCCTCTATGCCTACTTTCTGCAGGGTTTTTATCATAAATGAGTGTTGAATTTTGTCAAAACAAACACATGAAAGAATGCTCAAGATCATTAATCATTAGAGAAATGCAAGTCAAAACTACAGTGAGATATCATCTCACACCAGTCAGAATGGCCATCATCAAAAAATCTAGAAACAATAAATGCTGGAGAGGCTGTGGAGAAAAGGAACACTCTTGCACTGTTGGTAGGAATGTAAATTGATACAGTCACTATGGAGAACAGTATGGAGGTTCCTTAAAAAACTACAAATAGAACTACCATACGACCCAGCAATCCCACTACTGGGCATATACCCTGAGAAAACCATAATTCAAAAAGAGTCATGTACCAAAATGTTCATTGCAGCTCTATTTACAATAGCCAGGACACAGAAGCAACCTAAGTGCCCATCAACAGATGAATGGATAAAGAAGATGTGCCACGTATATACAATGGAATATTACTCAGCCATAAAAAAGAAACGAAATTGAGTTATTTGTAGTGAGGTGGTTAGACCTAGAGTCTGTCATACAGAGTGAAGTAAGTCATAAAGAGAAAAACAAATACCATATGCTAACACATATATATGGAATTCAAGAAAAAAAATGTCATGAAGAACCTAGGGGTAAGATGGGAATAAAAACACAGACCTACTAGAGCATGGACTTGAGGATATGGGGAGGGGTAAGGGCAAGCTGTGACAAAGTGAGAGAGTGGCATGGACATATATACACTACCAAATGTAAAATAGATAGCTAGTGGGAAGCAGCCGCATAGCATAGGGAGATCAGCTAGGTGGTTTGTGACCCCCTAGAAGGGTGGGATAGGGAGGGTGGGAGGGAGGGAGACGCAAGAGGGAAGAGATATGGGAACATATGTATATGTGTAAGTGATTCACTTTGTTATAAAGCAGAAACTAACGCACCATTATAAAGCAATTATACTCCAATAAAGATGTTAAAAAAAAAAAAAAAGAAAAAGCCGAGAACTAGCTTCTTTGACTTCCATGTCTGCCTTCTTCCTGCCGAGCTGCATAGCTTCCTGAGCCCTGGGTTGGGGAGGTGTGCTCTGCAGGCCTGCTCTGTTCTCCCTCCTGCAGCTGGTGCCTCCCAAGTCTCCTCTGAAAATTTCTTAGGGCAGGGTGTGTTGTGTGCATGGTGCTCCTAGATCTGCCTTGTATCACCTTTTTGCAAAGTATCTTCAACTCAGCTCTAGCCCTGATAGCCAGCGTTTTCTGCCTTATTCAGCATTTTCCTTGGTACAGCTGGGAGAACTGGGAATGGGTAAGGTGAAACACATACTCTCCCTTGCCCTGAAAGTTCTACAACCAACTCTTTAAGTAGGTTGGGAGATGAGCATTCTCCTTTGTGTTTGGGCAAACTGACCTGTTGGATTCAGTTTTGTGAATATAGGAGAAGCCCTTGGTCATCTTGCCAAGACCTGGGCTTAGCTAGTAATACTTGGCCACCTAGAAACGCAACTGGGACATAGTTGGGTCTCAGAAATATTTTTTTGAATGAATGGATTCTAGTCCTTGCCCAGTACCAGTGTTATTGGGGGCTGAAATCTGTTAGTGATTTTCAAAATGGGAGGCAGTCCAGTTTAGAATATGTGGTAGGTTTTTTTGCTTTTTTTTTTTTTAATTTATTTACTTATTTATTTGGCTGCGCTGGGCTTAGTTGCGGCATGCGGGATCTTTTGTGCTATGTGCAAGATCTTCATTGCTGCAGGTGGGAATTTTTTGTTTTTGTTTTTTTTAGTTGCAGCATGCGGATCTTTTAGCTGTGGCATGCGGGATCTAGTTCCCTGATCAGGGATCGAACCTGGACCCGCTGCCTTGGGAGCACAGAGTCTTAACCACTGGACCACCAAGGAAGTCCCAGAATATGTGGTAGGACTCGCTGTTATAATAGATCTCACCTTCCTAAACTCATCTATGTGTTGAGTGAACAAATATTTATTGCTTTCTGAAGAGGTGACCGGGACAGACCAGCCAGTGAGTCTGGTACTCATGGAATTCAGAATTTAGAGGGGAAAACAGACATAAAGCAAGCATTTCGTTGCAAGTACCTATATCCTGGGCACTGCTGTCTGTCTTCTGTTACCATGTAGCTTTTCTTGACTAAACAACACTGTCATCTTTCCTGCTTCTTTATCCTCTCCTCAGCTTTCTCTGTTACTTCCCCACATCTGGCTACACTCTCCAGCCTCTTTCCCCAGCGCTGGGTGTGAGTTTACCCTTCTTCCTGCAACAGAGTCTTCCTATTCCTCTTTCTGAGAAGCTCCAGGCAAGCATTCCACACACTGCTCTTGTTAATCTCCTGTGAGTCACTCCCCTGTCCGTCTCCACCCATAAATTCTGGGGGAACTTCCCTTGGTCAGGATGGACTCTGCAGAGCACTTTTACCACCTGAAGGACAGTTCCGGGAAGAGATGCCATAGAAAAGTATCATTTTAGGCTTAATTTTTCCTGGGTGAATTGCCTGTGCCGAGTTCCTACCCTTGGAGGGAAACGTTTTTAATGCTCATTTCCCTAACTGTCCCCTTCACTGAATGTATCTTTAAGGACATTCGGTGGGTCAGATAGAGGGCCAGGGGCTGGAGGTGTCTGTGGTGATCAGTCCCCACCCCCGTTCTTGTCCTTTTGGGACAAGGAAGTACCTATCAAATGGTAGTTAATAAGGTATGGAGTCATAGAATGTCAACCTTAGGAGGGACCTTATCATTTATTGCAATACTTTTCAAACTTCTTTGATCATGACTAACAATAAAAAATTTTACACGTTTTTTTACATGACACAGTATGCATGCATATACATTATTTGTACATATGCACATACGTATTAAATAAACAAATGTATAACAAATGTTTCACAAAGCCAAATTTACCCATAATATGCCTATGTTTTAAATGAAATATTTTATTTCATTTAAAAATGCTGACCCTACAACTCACTAAATTGATTTTTGTGACTTAGTATCTCAATATGAAGTTTCACACTGCAGTTTGGAAAGTACTAATCTAACAGTAACCTGGAGCTTACACTCTGTCCTGTCGTCAAGTAGTCGTCTAGTCTTTGCTGGGATTTCTCTGGTGATCGGGAACTCAGTGTCTACCTAGGAAGTCAAATCTATCTTTGGACAGTTTTGTCTGTTAAAAAGTTTCCTTATAATGACCTTAAATCTGGTCTTCCACAGTGACTCATTCTTATTCCATGTAAAATCCCCTCAGAGTAGCAATTGTGCCATCTTCCATTCCTCAGTCTTGTATAATGTTGTAACTCTGGATCAGTAGTGTGCTTGAGCCAGTGTGCACCAGCTTGTGAGAGCCAATTTCCCAAATTTAGGAGTTTTGTGAATCAATTATTAAAAGTCATTATTAAAAATTAAATTCTATGACTTACAAATTAAAACCAAAGGTAATAAGTACTCAATACTCATCACTTTATTTTACTACATTTGACTATTTTCTACGCTCTTGAAGTTACGTCTGTTGAACTTGTATGGTAGAAATACCATACGATGGGGCGCTACTGCCCATCTCTTCCCAGCTCTGTGCTCAATGGCATCACATTAGTAGCTCGAAATTGGCCATGGTGGGGGTATTTACACCATGAAAATCAGCAAATACAACAGGGCTCCGCCCCCAGGAAAGCCAGTTGTTAAGTACTTACCAGCACACCACTGCTCTGCAGTTGCACCTCTTGGGTTTAATCTCAACTGCAGCACTTGGCTAGCTGTGTGACTCGGGCAAGTCAGTTACCATCTCTGTGGTTCAGTGTCTGCACAATGCCCATCTTTCTACAGTTGCTTTGAGGATTGAATGAATTAACCCATATGAAGTGCTTAGAACAATGCCTGGCACATGGCATCTTTGTAGGTGTTAGCTGTCGTCTAGACTGTTACTAAATTATTCCATGCTCCCTGGAAAGGTATGGTTTTCAGGAGTCACTCAGCCTGGTCATGCTCTCTTATCTTGCCTTCGTCTTCAGCATATGGGTTTGTCTTCTCTTCCCAGCCGGATCACAGGGCCCCTGAGAATAGGGGTGGTTGGCTTTTTCTTTGCAACCTCTAGGTTCTGGCACTGAGCTGGGTGCAGCCTGGATGCTCCATCTCACTGACAAATGGGAACCTCGAGGGGGCCCTTGCTGTTCCAATGTGGTGCTCTTCTCCTGGTGGAGGGCTCTGGGCTTGGCTGGATGGTTTGAGGATGAATAAGTATTTGGGTTGAGGCAGTCCTGAACTGGCGAGCAGTCTCAGACAGCCCAGCTGCCACCAGGCGGTTGGCCTATAAACTGCTAGGCCTTACCCTCCCTGCAACTCGATAAAGCTGGAGCATAAACAGCGTCTTGTGTCAGTGATGAAGCATCTGGCTTCTCCCTCAGCTCTGGACAAGGCTTCATGGAGCTTATTTAGGTCCTGATTATTTCTTGCATACAGCTGCTGTGCTATTTGAAGAAGTCGA
Source organism: Pseudorca crassidens (assembly GCF_039906515.1). NCBI lineage: Eukaryota > Metazoa > Chordata > Mammalia > Artiodactyla > Delphinidae > Pseudorca > Pseudorca crassidens. Next base: position 25,545,638 of record NC_090296.1, on the reverse strand, counting down.
GAGACTCTCCTGCCTCAAAACAGCTCCACTGGTGTCTGTATTTTACCATTAGGGATTTATTTTTTGAGGGTACACAGTGCTTTCTCTGTAAGGTTTTATTTTACAATGGTGGTACCTTGGGAGAGTGGCATCTTATTAAGCCTCTAAAATCTTAGTGTGAATGTACTTGTCAGCTACCTTGCCCCCTGCTCCACTGCCATGTCTTATCAAAGTGGGCAGCAATTCCAAAGAAATGCTGGAGGCGGCACTGTGTGGTGTCGATTCCCAAAGCTGGCTGCACTTTCAGAATCACCAGGAGATGCTTTTGCTTAATTAGAAAAATTTTAATTTAATAACTATTGACCCCCCAAAGTAAATGTCACTCAGACAATCTCAGTATTTAGATATATGTTTCTGTATATTAATAAGAAACAAAAATTTCCCCTGCAACTTATCCACTTCCAACCTGGGGAGTCTTTAAAAAGCAATGATTTCCTGGGTCCCTCCCTAAACCTACAGAAATGGAATTTTCTGGAATGGGGGCCAGGAGTCCTTATTTTAAAATATTCTTGGGACTTCCGTGGTGGCGCAGTGGTTAAGAATCCTCCTGCCAACGCAGGGGACACAGGTTTGAGCTCTGGTCCAGGAAGATCCCACGTGCCGCGGAGCAACTAAGCCCGTGCGCCACAACTACTGAGCCCACGTGCCACAACTGCTGAAGCCCGCACACCTAGAGCCCATGCTTTGCAACAAGAGAAGCCACTGCAATGAGAAGCCCACGCACCGCAATGAAGAGTAGCACCCGCGCGCGGCAACGAAGACCCAACACAGCCAAAAATAAAAATAAATAAAATAAATAAAAATTTTAAAAAGTCTGCCCTGTTTAAAGAAAAAAAAATCTCTCCCAGTGATTCCTATTGTGCAGACAGGCGTGGGAACTAGTGGAGTAGTGGATTGATGTTTCTTAGTGTTAGGTACCATATTTGATCCGTTTCTGTGTTCCCGCGTCTCCTCACCCAGGGCTTGGTGCATAGCAGCACAAAGTCGGTGCTTAATAAGTGATAGTTAAGCTAAACTGGAAGAGGCTAGGTGTTGGGCAGACCTGGATTTGAGTCCAAGCTCTGCCGCTTCCTGTGTACCCTGAGCGGGTGACTGCCTCCTTATCTGGGAAATCAGGACAATAATGTGCACAAAAATAGGGTCAAGGGCCAGTGGGATTGCCCCACCCCTTGTCATGCCTCCCTTCCTGGAGCCGTCAGGGGAAAGGAGGCAGTCAATTAGAAGACAGGGTAAGTTTCAATTACTCAAGGGGCATCTATAAGCCTCCTTGGGGCACTGGCCTTACCCTGCTGCCACAGGTCTTATGGCACTGCCTGTGGGCTGCAGAAAGAAAAAGCTAGTGATGTTGGCCGGGCTGGAATTGGTTCCGTCTCTGCCTGCCTGTGGCTGGATTGATCCGATTGCTGCTTGATATCTGCAATTAGGAGACCAACTGAAGCTAATTTCCAGCTCGACCTGCCCTAGCTCCTGAGGATTGTCGGGGTGGTGTCCTTAGAGGAAGGCAGGAGTCTAGAGGGAGCTTGCAGAGAAGGGGGAGTGCACTCCTCTGGGGGTGGGATTGTGTGTGTGTGTGTGTATGTCCCCTCCATCTTCACACGTAGGGAAGGAGCTGTGACCGCCTTCCCCACCGTCTTACTGTGACTTTTTGACACCTGCGTCTCCCAATCCTTTTCCATTCTAGTTTCAATAATCATCATACGAGTGCATTTTTGAAAATGTTTTCTTGAACTGGGGACTTTGGAGTACTTAGGGGGAGGGACAGCAGAGGCATCAGCAAGTATCCGTAGCTGCACTCTGTGGCCTCTTTTGGAGGAAGGGAGTGGGCTTGTGTCACTTCAGGGATTTGGTTTCTGGCTGAGGTCTCTGCTGGAACCCTGGAGCCAATTCTTGGAGTGGGGAGAGGTAAAAAAGTGTGCTGCTCCGGATTTGGTTATCTGGGGGCTCAGCTGTTCTAGGAATTGAGGCTCCATAAGTTTGTTTCTTTTTCTGTAAAACAGGATAACAATATCTATTTTACAAAGGGGTAGGGACTCGATGAGAAAACCCAGGAAAAGAACCTGGCATGGTCCTTGGAACATAGTAGCTGCTCAATAATTGGTAACTGTTGTGGCTATTGTAATTCTTCTTAGTTTCTCCTCTAAGACCCCCTCCCCATTTAAATATATCTGAAGTCATGTCGTGTCTTGCAGTCTTGTACACTCTATAGTGTTTTGCTCCTCTCCTCCACCAAGAGCTATTGTTAAATCAGTGATGACTTTTATAACTAAGAGTTTCTCAGACCTGAAAAAATGTGCTATCAGAGTTCTGTTTCCCAACCCTCAGCTGGGACTGCAATGATACGCAGATTTGTTTGGCCAATAACCCCTTTTTAAAAAGGTAATTGAGCAGGAGTTAAAGGTGTATTAGCAGCTAAGTGAACAAAATTAAGGTGGCATTGAAGAAAGGGGAAAGTTTGCAGAAAAGTAGATAACTGTGTAAAGCTTCACATGGAAAAAAATATTTAGGGACTTCTCTGATCTGGGCATCCACAGAACCTGATCACCTGCCTGCCTCTAGAAGAACCCCTCTCCTCCTGTGGGGTTATCTGCCTTAGGGGGCCTAGTAGAGTCTTCAGGATGAGGCGTTTGCTCATTTGTGACAGGGTATCTTGGCTCCCCACACACAGACCAGTCTACAGATGCACTCAATTAAAATTAAAAAATCAATTTAGAGCCTAATTCCTAAGACATTAGGAAATAGCAAAATGTGGTGTAATTCTGGCCCCTCCATTCATAACTGCCACATAAAGAATTTGAAGATGTCCTAAGCCTTTCTCGTTTTGTATGCCTGTGTGCACGTGTGTGTGCTGTGCAATTAGGGGACCTGATGTTCCTGAGAGAACCTCCTATTGGAATCGTTCCAGAGAATTTACACCTTTCTGCAGGCACCAGCAGCCAAAGGAAACTTCCAAGCCCTCTGTGGGTTCCAGGTGCTGGGCCGTGAGCAAAATCCTTCTGGGGTGCTGCCTTTCATTCCCACATTTTTGGCAGGGTAGGAAGTGGACAGTGCTTTCACTAGAGTGAAACTGTGTAGGCTGATGATAAAACTATTACTGATTCTACCACCACTGCCTTAGGTAGGAGCTGACCCTTGTTGAAGGCTTGCTATGTGGAAGGTACTATGCTAAACATGTAACTTGCAATTCCTAATTTGATTCTCACAATGTTCCTATTAGAGAAATTCTATGAACACCATTTTGCAGATGAGGAAATATAATCCCAGAAGACTTGCTTTATGATTCCCAAGTCAGCCTGCCTCCACACTCCTGAGTTTTAAGTTCTCTGCCGAGGTCACTGCCTTCTGGTAGCCCTGGATAAGGGTGCTGAGCATGTGGGTAGATGTGCTAGGAGGGGTTTTGGGGGTCCTGAGCTGTGTGTGCTCCATCTGAGCCCTGCTCTGTCCTGGGTGGCCCCTGCCTAGATCTCCCTTAGGGTTGCTCATCACATGACTCCAGGAAGCATCATCCACATCTTGGTCGATGGCAAAAGGTGACAAACTTGTAAAAGGCCCGAGACTATTTTTGGCTTTGCAGGCATTACAATCTCTGTTGCAAATACCCACCTCTGCTGCTGTAGTGTGAAATCTGCCACTCATAAATGAATGGACGTGGCTGTGTTCCAGTAACAAAACCAGGTGGCACATTGTAGATTGCTGACCTCAGGTCTGTGGCAGTCAAAGGGGTGACATTCACAGACATCCAGGTGGAGGGTGCCCCCCGGAGGGGTGCAATGAGTGAACTCTGCTTTTTGATGACTGACGAGTACTTCTGAGGGGGAGAGAATCGTCATCTGTGTTGAACGAAGCCCATGTGTGTGTGCGTGTGTGGGTTTGGGGGTAGGGGTGGGGTAGGAGTATGTACATGTGTACTTGTATAAATGAATCACATTCCTTATTAAAACCATCCTAGTTTCATAATCCTTATTTAAACAAAAGCAAAAATGCCAGCATTGTCAGGAGAGCCTTGCAGGTAGGGAAGGATGGTGTGACTCAAGGGCTCCCTGAGTTTCAGTTGTCTTTGGTGGGGGCAGGGTTCCCTATGGTCACTGAAACAGTGATTCCAGGGATGTGCTATTCCCCCCTTTAAAGGTCAGGCCCCAGTGCAGGCAAACATCTTCCTAAGTCCTTTTTAATGGAGCCAAAAGATGCAGATATTCGAGATTTTTCAGAGCGTTCAGAGGAAACCAAAGGGATAAATGCATATGACACAAAAATACATCCAGTTTACCACATACAGATTTCTGACCCTACCCCAGCCAGCTTGTCTCCGTGGGTCTCAGAGTCTCTCCTATTTTATACTCTCTTCTGGTACCTTCTAATTAAGTCTTGCTTCAGGCCCGAGGGTACCCCCATCCCTAGGTAATCAGTGGCACGTGGGGTTTGTCATTACCAGTGACCTACCTGGAGGACCTCATTCTCAACATACAAAGGAGGGCCCACAGCCATGACATGCCAATTAGCTTTTTATTATTATTATTATTATTTTTGGCTGCGTTGGGTCTTCGTTGCTGCGCGCAGGCTTTCTCTAGTTGCTTTGAGCGGGGGCTACTCTTCGTCGCGGTGTGCGGGCTTCTCATTGTGGTGGCTTCTCTTGTTGTGGAGCACGGGCTCTAGGTGCGCGGGCTCAGTAGTTGTGGTTCGCGGGCTCTAGAGCGCAGGCTCAGTAGTTGTGGCGCACGGGCTTAGTTGCTCCGCGACATGTGGGATCTTCCCGGTCCAGGGCTCGAAGCTGTGTCCCCTGCGTTGGCAGGCGGATTCTTAACCACTGCGCCGCTAGGGAAGTCCCACCAATTAGCTTTAAATGAATAAAAAAACATATAAGTGGTAGAAGGAAAATAAGGTACATTTAGAAAGAAAGAAAATAAAAATCAGGTGTAGTCCTTCCATTCAGGGAAGACCACCGCACATTCTGTTACGTCGTTCTCCATGCCCTTTTGGTAACACACTCGGTGTCTTTCTTGAACCACAAGTATAAATCCACACAACAGTAATGACAGTGCAGTAATAGAAGGGTCATTCCGTCACAGCAGAATAAGCACTGAGAGATGTTTGATGAGGGGGAAGGGAGGGGAGAGAAACAACAGCACCATGCAAGGTGCTGGGCGGGCAGCTGTGCCTCTCTTGCCTTCTGGGTGCTCAGAATGGGAACAGTGGCAGGGAGGGAGCAGGGTGGGTGTGCACAGCTGTCTGAGATGTCCTTGCCCTCTCTTGCCTTGGAAGGCAGGTGGCAACTGTTCTGCAAATGGAGATGGGATAGGGGTGGGAGCTGGTGCCTCCTTCTCATTCTCTCCAGCTGCCCATCCATCCTGGTCAATGATGCTTGTCCATCACTGCTGAGATCCAAGTCTAGCCATGTCCGAGGGGAACGTCTGTTCCCATGGTTGCAGGGCCCTGCAGTCCTGAAGCTAGAGTGAATGCAGAAGCCAAACTTGGGGTCACTGGTAGTGTGTGTGCTGTGGGTGTGGAGAGGGGGTGCAGAATGGAGTGCAGGGTGTCTGGTGTCATTGGGGGCGCTGCCTGTTACTCTCTGGGCAGTTGGCACAACCAACCCACTGGTCATTGGGGCTCTGAGTCCCCTGGGGCAGCGTCTGGCAGAAGGATGTAGGCGGTGGTTCTTTGGGAGCTCAGTAGGCTGTGGGAAGAAAGCGGAGCACAGAATGTGCTTGTCTCCTGGTCTCTGTGCCACTCAGCATCAGCAGTGTAATAGAGGATGGGTTTCTCCTGTTACCATATTATGAGGGCTTTATGGACACTGTTCCTTATAGCCTCAGAGACCAGGTGTTCACAGCAGGACCTGCTTCCATCTTTTCATTAGTTCTGCCACCAGTTCTGCACAGATAGCACAGGGGTTAAGAACCTGTGCTCTGGAGTTTAACAAAAGTGGGTTCAAATACAAGCTCCTGTGTGTGCTGGCTATGTGACCTTGAGCAAGAGATAAAATTTCTCGGTGCCTGTTTCCATCCCTGAGAATGAGGATAACAATGCCTGTTTTCGGAGGTCAGGGAAGGATTAGTTCAATTAATCACCCAGCTACAGCACTGTAGCTGCCAGTAGGGTAAGTGTTGGTTGCTTCCTTTCTCTCTTGGTTTTGTTCACATCTATAGACTCTGTGACTGCACTCTTCGAGGTACCCAGGGCATCTGCCATTCAGGAAAGGATCAAGGTCAGTGCCTTTAAGCTCCCCGTTTGATCCTGTGATGGCCATCTGGTCACTACCACTCACTGTTAACCCCGGCGGCCTATTTCCCAGGCCTTACGGGTATGAGAGGGCTAGCAGGTCACATGGATGGCCATGACCCATTTCCCTTCCTGCTTCTGGAATTTACCTGCTTACCCAGGACCTCAGCCCTGCAAAGTTGCTCCAACCCTGACACATGTGGGAGTGCCTGGGGGCAGGGGTCTTGAACTATCATGTCAGAACTGGTCTGCAGCCTCAGGGCTCTGCAGCTGTTGCTCTGGCTCCCCTGAGTCCGCAGGCTCTTTCCCCCGCCAGGGTCCCCAACTGTTTGCCAGTGGAGACCACACCCTTCCCAAGATCTCTCTGCAGGGCCGTCCATCCTTTCTCTGAAGCTTTTGAGATGCCAAGGCTGTCCCTGATTCTGCACTGAAGAATGCCTTGGTGGGGGTAGGGTGAGGACAGAGAATGTCTTTGAATGTACTCTTGGGGTCACACTGAGCTGGGAGGTAGTGTCCTAAAGCCATTCTGTGTCTGCTGTGATCTCAGCCCTTCTCTTGAGATGTCTCTCTTCACTTTTTATTTCCAGCATCCACCACCGCTGGACTTGAGACCTGGTCCCGTTGAGGACTGGCTGGGACTAGGTCTGAGGGCCTGTCTAGATTCATCCCTCCTTCCTGACCCTGGGCTTCTATGGATTACAAGATCTTCCAGAAAGATCCTCAGACCTCACAAAGAGGCTGTGGCAGGCCTGCCCCTCTGGGCTCCATGCCAAGCCCAGATGCTCAGGCTCAGGGAGGGAGGCCTCATGCCCACATGATCGTTCACCATTTGCTTGGAGACTATCATGGATCATCTGGTCTTTTCTTTTCCAACTAAATAATCCTGTTTCCCAGAACTGTCCACTTATACACTTTGTTATACTCTTCTGAGCCTTTCAAGTTCAGCTGGATTTTCTTGTTGTAGGGGCTTAGCTATGGTCCTGGGGACAGTCTGAGCAATGCTGAATAGCATGGGTGGTTGCAGCGTTTCCTGTATGCCATGTGCTTTGTATTAGGTGATCTGTATGGGGATATGCCCTGGTCGGGGGGCTTCTCTGGAGTCATGGGGTGTTCCCGCTGGTCAGCAGAACTCTCGCCATCCCTCCTCCCTGCCAGCCCAGGTGGCTTTTCCTTCCCAGCTAGTTGTAATGCAGGTTCGCCCTGGAGATCTCCCTCATTCCTCTGAAGGCCAGCGGTCAAGGTGTGGTCTGAGGACACCTCTAGGGTCACCTTGGGGTTCTTGTTAAAATGCGGAGTCCTGAGCCCTTCCCAAACACACCATCATTGTATCCATTCAGTGCTTCAGGCACGGTACATGGTGGAAAAGCTTATAAGCTCTTCAGCGGCCTTTGTAAACATTTGAACCCTGAGGAGGAAAAAATACTGACCATAATATATAAAAAGAAAATTGAAAAATCAAAATTAATAAATGTTTAATTAAATGTCTAGAAAATGTAGCTATGTCAACTCATCAACCACAGGTCAATCCACTCTCTCATAGTTACATATCATTTACATTTATAGTGGGAAGAAAATGGCTTTTAATATGTCCCTTATGAGGCGGGCTGGAGCCGCCATGGTAACAGTACCTGGGACCTCCTACAGTCTTATGATGGCTCTGTCCAGACTCTTTGAAATCTGAATCTCTGGGGTGGGACTGGGAATCTGCATGTTGGTCAGGTTTGCCAGGTGATTCCCAAGAATGTTGGTCTCCTGGCCTTCCTGCTGATTGAGAGGATGGTTATTGAGGGACCAGAGCTGTATCCTGGAGGGTGGCAGTTCCCAAACCTAGGTGATCATGAAAACCTCCAAGGAAATAAAACTAAAAAACACAGTGACCTGGGCCCACTCCAGGCCTGTTCGATAGGCTCATCTGGGGTGGAGCCTGGGAATCTGCATTTTAAAAAGTTCTGGTGGGGGGTGCCTCATGATTAGCCAGATTTGGGAACCACCAGAATTAAGGAAAGGGACCAGACCAGTGCATCTCAAACTTTGATGTGCACAGAGATCGGCTGGGGGATCCCGTTAAGCCTTGGATTTTGAATCAGCCACTCTTGGTTGACGTCCCAGATTCTGCATTTCTAACGAGCTTAGCAGTGCTTCCCCTGCCTGTTCACAAACCACATGAGGGTTTGAGCATCAAGGACCTGGACCCTGGCCTGCAATCCTGGTTTAGCTACTTAACAGATAGGAAAGCTTGAACATTTTAGTAACATGGAAAGCCCTGGAAAAGAGATTGCAATCAGCTGACCCTGAGGGCCCCCAGGGTGGTGAGGTGTGGATGGTTCATTTCCCTCTTCTTGGCTCACCTCTGGATTAGCGTGATCTCCCCAAGGCCAAGGCCACCCTGTGGATTTCCCAGATTTTCCAGAATACAGCCAGGGACTGGTTTGCTCAGCCAGCAGAATCTGATTTGTGGCTGTTATTTTTCTCGTGGCTTTTTATTCCCCAGAGAAACACTTATGATATGATTAATACTGTTCTTCAGAGAGTGGTCCTCTTGGAAATTCTATGAGCTCTCTAGTGTCCTTTACCAAAGCTCTCTTCTTAAATTAATCAGAGTGGATTCTGTTGTTTGCAATTAAGAACCCTGACTAATATGTGTGTGGAGGTGCCAGAGATCAAAGCCATAGAAAATGTTAGAAATGGCTGCTCTACCCACCACCTGGGCTCAGTCAGGCAGCTGGGAATTTCAAGTTCTTCTTTGTCCTCCCAATGCCTCTACAATTTATTTCTTCATATATTGTGTGCGTGTGTGTGTGTGTGTGTGTGTGTTTTGTTTTGATAATTTAATTGCAAGCCTCTTGAGGACAGGATTGGGTGTTCATTTATATCTTCATTCATTTATTCAGTCAGTCAGTACACATTTATTGAATGTCAACCATGTGCCTGCCAGGTACTAGCTGTCTTAACCTGGGTTTCCCAGAAAGCAGAACTTGAGACAAATAGCGTATGTAGGAGTCCTTTATTGAAGGGTGATCCCAGGGGGCAGGAGTGAGCAACAGGAAAGGCAAAACAAGGAAGGAGGGAGAGCCCCAACAAGGGTGTACTACTGGGGTGGCCACGACTATGGGTGTTTGGGTGACAGACACCATGGGACATCTGAGAGGCCATATGAAACATATCCCAGGGCCACCTGTCCAGGGCGGGTAAGGAAGCAGCATCTACCCATTCACTTCTATACCCCATGTGTATTAGTTTTCTTGGGCTGCCATGACAAATACCACAAAAACAGAAATTTATTCTCTCACAGTTTTGAAGCTGAAAGTCTGAAATCAAGTTGTTGGCAAGGGCAATTCTCCATCTGAAGGCTCTAGGGAAGCATCTTTTCTTGTTTCTTCTTAGCTTCCAGCGGTTGCTGGCATCCTTAGCTTTCCTGGGTTTGTAGCTGCATCATTCTAACTTCTGCTTCTATTTCACATGGCCGCCTTCCGTCTCTCTGTGTCTGTGTATCTCCAGATCCTTCTTTCCGTATAAGGAAACTAGCCATTGAATATGGGAACCACTCTATTTAAGTATGTCCTTAACCTAACTTGATTACATCTGCAAAGACCCTATTTCAAATCAGATCACATTTATAGGTACTGGGGTGAAAGGGAAAAATTTGTTTCTCCCTGGACTCACAGTACTACTCTCAGTACTTCACTTCTGACACCAAATGTGTGGGTGTTTTTTCTCACACCAAGCAATTCTACAAAGCTAGCTGGGTGTCCTATAATTTAACTCAACTCTCATACTATCTACCTGGAGATAGCATTGGATCCCACATAAGAGTTCAGTCCCACAAGACTGCTCCCTCTTCAGATGCCAATCACAAGTCCAGGTTGTCACCTGTACTTCTGATTGGCCAGCTATAAATTGGAGGTTCCTACAACTCCTTCCTTGGGCTCAGTAATGAGCTAGAATGGCTCAAAGAACTCAGGAAAACAGATTACTTACTAGATTACCAGTTTACTATAAAAGGATACTACTCAGGAACAGCCAGATGGAAGAGATGCAGAAGGCAAGGTATGGGGAAGGGGGTGCAGTGTTTCCATGCCCTCTCCAGGCACGCCACCCTCCAGGAAACTCCAGGAGTTCACCAGTACTTTTGGGATTTTTATGGAGGCTTCATTATTTAGGCATGATTGATTAAATCATTGGCCATCAGTGATTAACTCAACCGTTAGCCCCTCTCCCTCCCTGGAGGTCTGGGGGTGAGTGGGTGGGGTTGAAAGTTCCAACCCTGTAATCACACAGTTGGTTCCCCTGACAACCAGCCCCCATCCTGAGGCTATCCAGGAGACCCCAACCACCAGTCATCTCATTAGCATATAAGAAGACACTTAGGACTTCGAAGGTTCCAAGGGTTTTAGGAGCTGTGTGCCAGGAAACCAGGGCATATGTATTTCTTAGGTCACAGGGGTTAGGACCTCAATATAGCTTTTTGTGGTATGCAGTTCAACCCACAACACCCTGGCTAGAGGTTCTCCCCAACGTGCTAACTCCACTGTAGTTCCAGGTTGCGTTTACATGGGGGCCAAGGCTTGACATGAGCAGAGGAGCCTTAGGATGGGAGGTGAGAAGTCTTAGACATGGGCCTAAGGTGAATGGACTGTCAGGCTGTACCTGTAGGAGCCTATCAGCGGCCACTGAGCTGTTGGCTGCAATAGGGGCTAGAATAAGAAGAAAGGCCAAAAGAATTTAAAATGCTGCATACGAGGTGTCCTTACTGACAATGAATATGCTGGGAGCTGACATTCAGCCCTTACTGTATGCCAGACCCTGTGCCAAATACATCAGAGGAATTTTCTGATTTAAATTTCACAACAACACCATGAAGCAGGTGCCATTATCCCCATCTTACTGATGAAGAATCTGAAGTTCAAGAAATGTTTCTTACTTAGAGTTAAACCTTCCCTGCTCTAGAATGTAAGCTTCATAGGAACAGAGACTTTAATCAGTGCTGTAGCCTCAGCACCTAGAAAAAGTTCTGGTATACAGTTGGTGCTCCATAAATGTTTGCTTACTGTTTAAATGATGGAGCTGGGATTTGAATCCAGGTAGTCTGATGCCCAGGCCCATGCCTTTAACCTGACTTAGAGAATTCGTGATGATTAAAACAGAGAGATGCCCTTCCTTTCATGAGCTACTACCCCATTCAGGAGACGAGCCTAAATAAGTAATTCTAAATATTCAGTCCTAGGTTGGCCCTTGCTTAGGTGACAGGCATGCAGTAGGTACTGCGTACACATTTGATGGGTTGCTGCTGGGCTCACATGCCACAGGATTTGCACTTTCTGCCCAGTCTGGCCCATCTTCAGCAATTGCACTTTGGTCTCTTCTGCAAAGGCCAGGCTTTGCCTGCCAGATGCATTTCATGACACTAGTAAACATTCACACCTACCTGGAGCATTTAGACAGAAAATGGAGCCTAAAAGCTCCATGCAGTAATGTGCTTCCCCTCCTGCAAGCTGGGGGAACATTAACTGAAACGCATATGCTACGGAAACTGGCTGCATCGTTATTGGAACTGATGCACACTCACTCCGACCAATCTATTTTTATTTGAAGCACTTACGTTGCATGAAACCGAGCATAATAACTACAGTCAATAGAGATGTATTTGTTTTTATTTAAACTCATGAATGTGCTAACGCCAATAAAGATTCTTTTCCCTCTGAAATGTCAGACATGTATGGAGGAGATGGAAATTTACACATCCATCAAGACACGAAGGCCCATTTTCTCAGAAACCATTTTTTGAATTGCCAGTGATTTATGGTGGCAGACTGAAGACCGAGTTGGTGAGGCTGGGAGAAGGAGAGGGAAAAAACCCATCAATGTAGTTAATTTATTTCGCTCCATTTAAAGAGCAGAGGACTTAAGACTGGAGAGTGGAGGGCAGAGATAGGGTACAGGAGTGAGAGTTGGATTCTAGGAATAAGAAAGCAGTTGGATCCTCATTGTCCTATTTTTGTTCAAATATACTTTGGGAATTTGGTGATCAGATGGGATGGTGAGAATAGCCTGGCTCTAGAAGACCTAGATTTGCTACTATCTAGTCATGTCACTGTGACATGGGTCTTGGGCTGCCTTATCCGTAAATGGGACATTAATGTCGGCCTAGCTTGATGCTTAAGAGCACAGATTCTCCAGAGCCAGACTTTCGGACTTAAATCCTGGCTCTGGCTCTCCTACTTATAACTGTGTGACCCGGGCAAGTTACTTTACCTCTCTAGGCTCTGGTTTCCTCCTTGATCTGTGAGAAGATGCTAATACTACAGACCTGTGATATTGTGATTTATAACAAGAAGTATGTATTTGATCTTTGTCGCATTTCTGACAGAGAACTCCTAAAACCCTCGGAAATTCCTGTGTGACAAGAGCTAGGAAGGTGGCTTTTATTATGTTAATGGAATGACTTTTGGAAAGCCCCTAGGTAACCTAAGGATGGGGGCTGTTGCCAGGAGACCCAGCCACGTGATTGGAGGTGTGAATTTTCAATCTTACTTCCTGACCTCTGGGAGGGGAGAGGGGCTAGAGGTCGAGTTAATCATCGATGGCCAATGATTTAATTAACCATGCCTATGTAATGAAGCCTCCGTAAAAACTCTGAAGTATGGAGTTTGGAGAGTTTCTGGGTTGGTGAACACGTGGAGGTGCTGGGAGCATGGCATGCCTGGAGACGCATGGGAGCTCTGTGCCCTTTCCCCGTACCTTGTCCTAAGCATCTCTTCTGTCTGACTGTTCCTGAGTTGTATCCTTTCATAATAAACTGATAACCTAATGAGTAAAATGTTTCTCTGAGTTCTGTGAGCCACTCTAGAAAGTTAATCAAAATGAAGGAGGAGGCAGTGGGAACTTCCAATCCATAACAGGTTGGTCAGAAACGCAGGTGACACCTGGGCTTGCAACTGGTGTCTGAAATTGGGGGAGGAGGGAGCAGTTTAGTAGGATGGAGCATTTAACCTGTGGGACCTGACACTACCTCCTGGTAGATAGCCCCTACAGGAAGGTGTGCCTTCTGAGAGCTCCCTTGCAGGTTGGTCTCAGAAGCAATTCAGGGTTAAGTGGAGAAAGGGGCAACACAAGCAGAAGGTACAGAGCATCCTCAGGTGGCCCGGGTCCCAGCTGCAGTTCACACTCCAGGTCTGCACCTTCCTTGGCTTCAGCTCGTGGCTCTGCGCATCAGCAGATAGTCTCGGCCTGGGGCTTTCTCTTCCTCTAACTTTGACCTCTCCTTTCTCTCTTCCACCACCTCCTCTGAAACCTTCTTTCACCTTCTTCCCCTGGCTGGTCACTGTGGGAAGACAACTTGACTGTATTGGCTGCTGGAATCCAAGGTTCAGCCGGAGTGGGTTCTGAATGGGCAGCTGGGTAAGTAGCTTTGGAAGACTGAACAGCATTTGCTCCCCCTGGGTTCCTGAGGCTGCCCTAGCCTGTGCCTCTGACTGCTGAACCAGGTGTTGGTTTTAGCAAGCTGGGATGGAAGGGGGGGGCTTGGGAGGGGACTGGTGATAGTGAGAGCCCCTCACCTGTATAAAGGATCAAGAAATAGGGCTTCCCTGGTGGCGCAGTGGTTGAGAGTCCGCCGCCGATGCAGGGGACGCGGGTTTATGCCCCGGTCCGGGAAGATCCCACATGCCGCGGAGCGGCTGGGCCCGTGAGCCATGGCCACTGAGCCTGCGTGTCCGGAGCCTGTGCTCCACAACGGGAGAGGCCACAACAGTGAGAGGCCCGCGTACCGCAAAAAAAATAAAAAGAAAAATAAAAGAAAAGCTGTCACTAGGCTGTATACAGAAAGGTTTCCATGAGTGATAGACATAATATTATAGGAAATGATAGATAAGAGCCATGGCCACATCCTAGAGGGCTTTGAAAAGGAGTCAGGGACTAAAAATGGGCCATGAGGGGTAGGGGGATATATTATCTTTTGGTTGTGAGGGGAAAAAAAGTTCAAGCTAAAAGAAACAAACAAACAAAAAGATGTTTTAGCCAAAACCTCCACACGTAGATACAGCTTGAGGCCAATCTTGGTTCTCAAGTGATGCCATCAGGAATCTTTCTCTCCATCTCTCGGTCCTGCTTTCTCTGTGTTGGCTTCTTTCCCCACACATGTTGGCAACATGGCTTCTAGAAGCTCCAGGCTTGCAGGCATCTGCCAGCAGTGAGGCAGTGGGCAGGCTGCTAGTGTGAGAGTAGAGGTTTCATGCAGGGGTTACATTTGGAAGATTCAAGATAAAATTTAAAAAATAGATTGGATCCAGGTTCTGGGTGTTTTTGAATGCAAAGCTAAAGGTTTCGGCTTTATTGAAGGTTCTGAGTAGAAAAGTAACATGGTTAAGCTGAGTTGGCATCTTGAGAATCTAGTATGGGTGTAGTGAAGTTGGACTAGAGAAGGAAGAGTTCGGGACCTGAGAGATTAGAAGGGTGTTTGAGAAGTCTAGGGGTCAGTGGAGGGCCTGGAGTGAACTTAGAGGGTCGTCCTACTCACCGTGTTGCTCATACTGGCACAGTCACCTAGATGTAGGGTCCAAGGCCCAGCCAGGGGCTCAGTGAATGTCACAGCGTGAGTTGTTGGGTGAGTGGGTGGATGGATGTGGGTGGAGCGATGTCTGGGTGAATATCCCAAGTCCTAGACCAGGCCATGCAAATGGATGGCAGTTGTGTGGGGAGAATGTATAAATGTGAGGAGCCCCAGTAAGGATACGCATGCATAAAGGTTCACCTGGGGTGAGCAGATCCCAGCAAGACAGAGGAATGTCTGTTGCCTTCAGCCTGCCCTTGGCAGCACTGAGAATTCCACAAGAGATGTTAGGAACCGGTACTTCCCTCCTCTGACCTCCTGGGCATCTGGCACCAGGTAATTGTTTCAACTAGAAAATTTAAGCCTGTCTTCCCCTTTCAGGGAAAATCAGAAGCAGAGTATTTTTATAATTTGTTGTGTCAGGAAAGGTTGGCACCAAAGAATCTTTTCCTGTCCACCACAGGACATTCTGTCATTCTTCTTAATCTTATCTCATGTAGAGTGGCAGGGGGAAATTGGGCTTTCATAAATTTAAAACAAAGTTATTGAAGATCTACCATATGTTAAATCTTTTGGTAGGTACTGGGACTAAAAGATGAATACAAATAAATTTTATCATTTGTGATTCTTTTGATTGCAACGAACAGAAACCAACCCTGGCGAATGTAAGCCAAATGGGCAATTAATTTGAAGGATATTGGGATGGTGGCAGAATCTGTAGAAGAGACTAGCCAGGCCTCAGGAAGAGCAGGAACCAGGCCTGCCTAGAGTCCCCAGTTGCTACCTTACCAGAAGTCTGAGGAATAGCAAAGATCTCCAACCTCAAAACTCCTGAAGTCTCAAATTCCTATGTGAGAGAATCTGATTGTCTCAGGCTTGGGTCAGGTGTCTTTCCTGGAACTGATAAGCTGTGACAGGAGCTTCAGACTCACATAGCAAAGACACAGCTACCCTTGGGAAATGGACCAGAGAAAAGGAGATAAACTACTGTGTGAGTCAAGCAGCTACCCCGATATGTCCTTACTACAAAAACCTGTTTCAAAGGCCACTAGAATAATCCCACTCATTCTTGGTTCAAGGTGGATGGGAAAGGCTGATCCAGTATCCATCTTGATTCCCTAATTTTCACACTTGTGTAATGGGTTGTCCCATCCCTTGGCAGGAAATAATTTCCTCCAGACACTTAGAGATGCTCATCCCATCTTTGAGCCAAACAAGGTAAACAGACCTATTTCATTGATTTCCAGGCCACTTATAAGGCTGGAAAACCCACAGAGTGCTTTGATGCCAAAGGGGCTACCTGGATGTTGCCCGAATATCCTTAATAGCTCACCTTCAGGACATCTGCAGTAGCATCAGCAGTAGGTAAATCAGTGAAGACTTCTTCTCCATCATTCCCTCTTATTTATAATCAGTTAAATTTGTGGTCATCTTTTTTTTTTTTTTCCTTCTGGATAGTTTTGTGATTGGTATTTCTGTTGTAAGTGGGTCAGAGCCTAAATAGGTCATGTAGGCTCTCTGAATGTGGTAATCCTGAAATGAACAGGGCAGGGGAGAGGGAGGGAGGAGTGCTTAACTGGTATGTGAAGGGAGAGGGAAGGTCAGCTTGGGGCTCAGGGTCCTACTCATAGGGTCCCACCATGTGTATGGAAACCTCTGGTAATAGGGGCTAGGTAGGGATCCCTAGGTGAATTGAGGGAGAAATGGCTTTTTGGGCTTTGGACAGAGTGGAAGATGGTGTGTATGAGAGCACCTCTGCTTCCCTCTGACCTGATCTGTGAGGGTGATAAGAACTGGCTGGGATTCTGGATCTTTCAGCAGCTGGAAATTTATGGGAGAGGGTGAAAGGAGGAGGGGGAAAATGAATTGTTCTGGGCTGAACTGTGTTCCCCCTAAATTCATGTTGAAGTCCTAACCCTCAATACCTCAGAATATGACTGTATTTGGAGTTAGGATTTTTACAGAGGGAATTTAATTAAAATTAGGTCATATGAGTGGGCCACAAGCCAATATGACTGGTGTCCTTATTAGGACACAGACATCCCAAGGGAAGACCACATGAAGACACAGGGAGAAGATGGTCATCTGCAAGTCAAGGAGAGAGGCTAGAAGAAACCAACTCTACTAACACCTTGATCTTAGACATCCAGCCTCCAGAATTGTGAGGAAATAAATGTTTAAGTCACCATGTCTATGGTACTTTGATTCCAGACTGATATAGGGGCCTTCTGGGAGGTGATAGGGTTGCATTCCTCTCTGCCTCCTCTCCCATGAACAGGCTTGGCTTTTTGGATTCTCTGAGTTTTTTGGGGCGGTGTCTGCTCTTGAAACTTATGGGCTCAGGACCTCTGGGACAGATTCTGTCTTTATCCTCAGTCCCCTTTCTCCATGGCTTAAGGAACTTTCCTATTTGCCAATGAGACAGCTGAGAGAGACTGTGCAGAGCTGACCTTGAGCCTGACCCTGGGACTTGTCTTCATTTTCTTTCTCTGCATTCCTAGCATACTTTCACACTGAATGGCCATTTCAGTGCAACTATGAGAGGGAGGGCAGAGGTCACATCGTTCTTGTAGATAGAGCCATAAATAAAGGCCCCTTGATGATGACCCCAGAGAGCCTGATCCGTCTCAGCATCTGTTCCTCCTCCCCGTCCTCCTGCCCCGCCCTGCTGCCCGGGCTCTGCCCTGCCCCAGCGGAGCCAGGTAGGCATTTACTAAATGAAGAGTTTATGCAGTTCATTGCATTTATTAATTTGTAATTTCACTGAGCTACATGTAGTGAAAGTTTTAATAGGACAATCAATTCCATTAGTGTTATTTTCTGCTTGAACATTTACAAAAATTATTTAAAAATTGAAATGATTCTATTGGGTCTTGGCCACTGGTCTCTCTTTCCTCTGCCCCACTTTGTGTCCCAGAGGTTAGTACAGCTGATGCTATAGCTTCAAGTTACAAAGTGTTTTTCAGAACAGAGGGCTGTATAACTATTTTATTGGTACATTCGCTCTTGAGTCCCTGGGAAGCCATGAGGACAGAGAGTTTCTGCAGCTCTCTTTGACTAGAGAGCTCACCCTTAGAGGCTGTGAGGGCCAGTTCTCAGTACTAGCTGTGAGCTCTTTGACCATTTGACTTGTACAGGAGAGGTGGAGAGCTAAAGTTGGTTTTGCCTGCTCTCTCTCAAGTCTTGTTGGTATAGAAAGCTTCCAAGTTTAGGATTAGGAAGAGATTTCTGAGAGAGAAAGGATTTCCTCAACTTAGCTGATCAGAATTCCTGGTTCTGCTGCCTAAATCCACAGACTATTCAGCCAACCTTACAGATCTTCTGTTTGCAGAGCAAGGATTAGGTCCCATGGGAGACAGCGCTTTTCGAGCTTCTGTGGAGCCAGGATTCTTTTCTTGGAAATATGCCTCCTTGAGACCTCACTCTAGAACGGAGGCCCTGCTGTTGGGGGTGCCTCCAGATCTTGGATCTGAGGGGAGAATACCCTGGCAGCCTCTCCCTTGCTTACTTGGAAAGGAGGGAGGAGGAGAGGTACTTAAGAAGGAAGATTTATGCCTAAGTGATAACAGGTCCCAAGGAAAAGTCCCTTCCTGGATAGAAACAGAATTATTGTCACAAGGATGGCCTATGGCTGGCATTTTAGTGGCTGAAAACTTACAGATCATGTTGGGAAC
Source organism: Pseudorca crassidens (assembly GCF_039906515.1). Lineage (NCBI taxonomy): Eukaryota > Metazoa > Chordata > Mammalia > Artiodactyla > Delphinidae > Pseudorca > Pseudorca crassidens. The sequence goes on along the minus strand of NC_090296.1, from coordinate 25,527,164 downwards.
AGGAGAGAATATTAACTCCCAGCAGTCTGCTGTATTGTCTCTGTGACAAGCATCCGCATGGATATGCCCGGCAGACAGGGTTTCTTGTTGCTGGGTTTATAGCTGCTCCCTGGATCCTCTTCAGATATTTGGTGAAGGCTGGTCTTGGTGGGGGATGCCAGCCTATGAATTTTGGGGCTGCTTCTGGGGATATTCTGGGTGCAAAGGAGTAGAGGCTATGGGAGGGCTAAGGTATTGGGTTTCTTCCCCTGGAGGACAAGTGGTTAAATTATCCAAGGCTCTTTGTGTTGAGGACCTTTAACGTGAGTGTTTAGAAGTTGAAGGTTTCCCTGACACCTGTCAGTAGGTGACCTCAGAAACCTTGGCGCTCTCCCTTCAATGGATCTGTGCTTAGGGCCATCCCGGGGTTAACTGTCTCCTGACCTTGAAGGTACATCCCACTAGGGTAAGCAGATTGAGCAATATTGCAACAGGACTTTACAGGGACTTTGATAGCTGGTGTGGTGTACCTATAAAGTATGTAGTATTTCCCAAACCTACTTGAGATTGACCATAATTTTTTTTTTCTTAACAGCATCATAAGGGGTTTATATTCTGCAAACCACATTCTGGAGACATAAATCTTGTCCACTTGCAAGACTGATGAATTAGTAGTAGAGCCATGGTTTCCTAACCCATGGGCTTTCTACTTTGTCCTTGCTGCTCAAAGTGTGATCCGTGGACCAGCAGCATGGACATCACCTGGGAGCTCCTTACAGATGCAGAATCTCAGGCCCACTGTAGACCTACCGAATCAGAATCTGTGTGTTAAGAAGATCCAGGTGATGGGTGTGCAGCCTGAGAACTGAGATGCCCTGCCCTGCTCCTTGCTGCTGTCTCTCCTTCAGAGCCTTCCTAGGCAGTGACAGCAATTGTGCTAAGTTTGGATTTGGATAGGGAAGATTTCTGGGCCTCTTGGTCCTATTGGGATGTCCTGTTTTTCGCTTCCAGGTGGCAGTAGTAACCTACAGCAGGGCGCTCTATAAAACAATTCAAAGGTAACAGAGAGAAAATATAGTGAGACCATGGGGAAAATATAAAGAGATTTTTTTTTATTAAACCCGGAAGGAAAAGGTGCTTGGGTGGGTAAGCATGGACAAAATTAGAAGGAATTTAAGCAGATTTATGCCGAGGGCTGTGATGTGTTAGGGGTGGTGGTGGGATGATGCTCTAAGCCCTGCCAACCCCATCCTGTTTGATGGGAGGTTGGGAGAGGAGCTCAAAAGACATCTTTTTTCAGCTGAATGTGAGAAGTCCCTGCCAGATCAGATGTTCAACTTTAAAACAAATGGAGGAAAAACGATCAAATGCAGTCAACTAGAAAAATCCACTTTTCCTATTTCATAAAAAGCAAGAGCCCATGTGATAATCCCTCCCTTGGCACATGTTAGAGATTTCTTTATTGTTTCTGTGCTTGCAGCCAATTCTGCCACACCCAGCGGGGGTCTGGGCAACAGTGACTTCATTTGCACCGGGTCAGCATGCCAGTTCCAAGCCAGTGGCTCTAGAGCTGAATTCTAGTAGTTTTCCAGGGAGAAGGAAAACTCCTTAGAGTTTTCCTTCATGCCTGCTTATGAATGAGAGGAAGTGAAGAGGGAGAAGGGGGAAGAAGAGAGGATGCTACGCCCCTTCTCTCCCCAAGCACAGAGGAATGCACTTCCCAGCGTGGACAGCGGAGGGGGGCTGGGTCTGTCCCCCTCCTGAGCCAGGACTGAGAGCTCTTTCAGTGCCAGGATCATGACTTTCCTGCTACATACCAAAGATAAACACAGTGCCTGGTATTTACCCTAGAGTTGCTCGATAAATATTTGTTGAATGAACTTTGACAAAATGAAAAACATTGAGGTAATAGAAAGCTCATGAAATATGCAGTCAGGAGATCTGGGCTCTAAGACTAAATGCTGTGTGACCCTGGACAAGCTCTTCATCTCTCTGAACCTTAGTATATGAAGTGGTGATTGTGGTGCTTACCTCCCTGAGGTGTGGGGAGGATTAAGTGAGATCTGTGAACAGTGCGTAATTAATGTGAAGGATTTAAATGTGAAGGGATTCATTTTCCCCTGTACATCGTAATCCCTACAACTACCCCAGTTCATACTTACCATAAGGAAATGAAACAAAATGAAGAATAAAATGTCTTCACATTGTATTCAAGGGGGCTGAGACTTGAGAGCTTTGTAGGAATTGAGCTTAGAGCTCAGAGTTGGGTGTGAATAACCTTGGAGTTGACCTCGACTCCTCTTGCCCTCACCCTCCACATCCAGTCCTTTGGCCGATGGTGATTTAGCCACTCAATACCTCCGCTGCCACCCCACCCTGACCTGGGTCCCCATTGTATTTCACCTGGATTTCAACTGAATTTCTGGCTGGTCTCCCTGCTTCCTCCATTACACCACTCAAGTCTATTCTCAACTTAACATCCAGAACGATGCTGGTCAGGCAGACATAAGCTTCTTCCTGTCACCCCTCTGCTCAGAAGCCTTCAGTGGTTCCCCATGTGACTCATATAAAAGCTGAAGTTCCCTAATGGGGTCAGACCCCCCCACTCCTTGACCTCTCTGACCTCACCTCTTTTCTCCTTGAGCATTAGGACCCAGAAATGCTGGCCTCTGTGCTCTTTGACTATGCCAGGCATGTTTATGCCTCAGGGCTTTTGCACGTGTTGTTCTCACTGCTTGAAAACCTTTTCCCCCATTGTTCCCTTACCTTCTCTGTATCTCAGCTCATTTTCACCTTTATGTGAGGCCTTCTCTGACTTTCTATGGAAAGTCACACCCTGTTCCCATCTCCCACCTGATACTCCCTAAGTCATACTTTATTTCTCTCCATGGAACCCATGGCCCTATAGCGTACTTTATATTTTACCTATCTGTTTGTCTCCTCTCCTAGGTGTTAAGGCCTGGGAGTGTTTTGTTCATTACTGTATCATCAGCTCTCAGCACACTGCCTGGCACTATGGTATAAATATTTGTTGAGTGAATGAATTTCATATAACCTTGTTATATAATCTTATATAATCTTATTATAAGGCTTGGGTCAGAGGTATCGAGCACGGAGGGCTCAGGCTTATTTTGGGGCCACTACAGATTGTATCCTGAATTAGACAGCTCCTTTAAGATGTCATAAAGTAGGAATTGGTATTGTGTTTGCTCAGCTTGTCTCAAGGACCCCTGAGTGAGGAATATGTCATTGGGCAGAATTTATTACATTGCCCTAGCAACTGCTTCCTGAGTTTCTATTTTCTGAAAACTTGCTAATTTGCCTTATTTTCCCCTTACTCTCAATTATGACAGTCTCCTCCTTTCACCCTCCCTTTCCCTTTTCTTCCTCCACATCTCCATTTATCATCTTCTGAGCACTTCCCAACTGTCCCTCCACCCCATCCACTACCCAGCCTCTTGGACTGGGAACTGGAACAGGTGCCTGTGTTACTTGGTTTTCAAACTACTGACCCTGCAAGCTCCTAGTTTGCACTCTTCCAGCCCCAGTGGCAGTGTGCATGATGGGCTCCACCCTAAGTCTGGGGAACCCACATATTGATTCCCTAGAAGTCTTTGCTTGAGATTGTGTTGGTCCTTGTGGGAAAAGCACAGAACAGATCTGATGGATATTAGCACTCAGTGGGGACCCTGACTCTTGTCCCGAGGGTCTCTTGACAGCTTATAGGTATGGACATGCACCTGCTATCCGTGGCTTCGGGTTTGAGTTCTTACTTTGCTTACTAGCTCTGTGTCTTGAGTTCAGACTTTGCTTACTAGCTCTGTATCTTAAGCAAGTTACTTTACTTCTTTGAGCTGCTCTAAGCCTCAGTCTGCCTCCTTATTGAAAATTAGGGCAATAGAACCTACCTCACAGGGTTGCTATGAGGACTGAGGGAGATCATGTAGCTTTGGCACTTGGTGTAGAGCCTCACATGCAGGAAGTGCTCACTGAATTGTTCTCTCATTATTGCCATTATTATGTTGTTGTCACTGATAAAGTCAACTCCCTGGCTGACCTTCCCTACCAAGCAGTGTGTGTTTGTATGTCTGTGTGTGTGTGTGTGTGTGTGTGTGTGTGTGTGTGTGTGTATAGGTAGACATGTGTGGGGGAATTTACAAGTTGTCATTGTAAACTCATCAAGAAATAAATAGGAGATTTATAGCTTCAGGGCAATTAATTCTGCAGCTTTGCCCAGCATTAGCTCAGTTCTGGGAACAAATACGCCCCTATAATGGATTATAATCCTTAGGTATTCGGAATATAAAACAGCCCTTTGGGTTCCCTGTTGTGTTATGAGCAAACAATACCAGTTTAAAATGCAACCCACAGGCAACGCTCCGGATGGGGTCAGCTCTCTTGCTATTGGCCTGTGATGTCCTTCAAAGAAAGTTAGTGAAACAGATATTCTTAACCTCCCTATAGTGTCGCAGGAAGAGAAGATGGAATCTAAATGCTGCGTTGACCTTGACAACGGTGGCAGTAAAAGGTTTTCAAGTTAGATGGAAATATTCACTCTTTTCCCTCACCTGGCTAACTCCCATTTAACCAGCAAATCCAGGTCCAATGGCCTCATCCTCCCGGGCAGAAGAAATCACTCTCTCCTCTGTCCTCTGTAGCACTAGGCTCATGCCTCTCTCACTGTATGCATCACTTTATGTTATTATCCTGTTTCCCTGTCTCCACCACACTGTGCAAGGGAGGGAGATACTTGAGGACAGGGATGATATTTAGGCAACTTTGCATCTCCAGGGCCAATACAGGGCCTGGCACCATGATGGTGGGAGGAGGTGAAACATGCTGGTTGAATTCCTACCAGGCTCTTGGACACTTGGCACTTGGTAAGTTACTTTATCCCCCTCAGAGTCCTGCTGGGGGGCTGTCTCTTCTACACAGGAGCAAACTGAGGCTCAGAGATTTTGCACAACCTGCTAGTTACTTTACTAATGAGTGGTAGAACCAGAATTTGAACTCAGTTCTGTGTGTCTCCAAAGCCTGAGCTCGCTTGCTTGCTTTCACTGTTTTTTTTTTTTTCCCCTTCCAGTGGAGTGTAATGGTCAAGGGCATAGACTTGGGCCAGACTGCTTGGCTTCGAATCTTAACCTCCTCATTATCAGCTGCATGGCTTTGGGCATGTTACTTAGCTTCTGTCTCAGTTTCCCATTTATAAAGTTGAATAACAATCCTTCCCTCTAGGATTGTGGTGTGAATTAAATGAGATAATATACATAAAGACCTTAGAACAGTATCTGGTAGTATGTAAACACTTGCTATTACTATTAAAATTTTCCTTCCTTCCCTCCCAAGTCATACTGCATGTGCTCTTCATAGCTGCCCATCCTATTCTTCCCATACCCTGCTGGCTCTGGTGTTGAATGGATGGATTAGGATGTGTCTGGCAAACACCTGGGCTCTCTTCCCAGGTGGATCTAGCAGGTAGCTTTGGGTACACACTTGTGTGATTTTTTTCACCTGGCACCTTGTCTCTCCTGGCTTCAGAGGGCTATTGAAAATCATTACTTAACCTCCAGGAGGTCATGGCTGAATATGAGAACATGCTTGACATATAGCCATAATGTGGCTCTGTAAAACATGCCCCCTGAATTGAAGTTACCCCTCAAATTGACACCTCCCCCTTGTAGTATAATAAGAGACAGTATAACAGAGTGGGCCCAGCAAGGACACTGGAATTAGACTGCCTGAGTCTGAATCTCAACTCTGCCATTTGGTAGCTCTGTGACCTTAGGCAAGTTACTTAATCTCTCTGAACCTTGGTTTTTTAATCTGTAAAATGGAGATAATAATATGGCTTATAGGGTACTGTTGTGGGGATTAGATGAATTAATGCCTATAAAATACTGAATCAGTGCATGGCATATTGTAAATGCTCACTGGGCATTGGTTGTTGTTATTATTGTTGTTGTTATTACTGGAGCTGAACCTGGTAAACTTACTGTATGAACAAGCAGAGATGAAACTATCTAGGGGTCAGGGCTCCCTGCAAATGAGGGAGAGAGGGGTGGAATGAAGAATATTCAATTCCTTCTCCTACCTTCACTGGTCTGATAAGTCGCTTCTTTTGAAGAGAGGAGCAGGGAGGTGGGGGCAGAGAGAGAGACGTGGTGGGCATTGCTCTGCTGTATGGAAATGTGATACCGGGCCTGGCTTTCCCTGCACTTACCCCAGACCTGGTGCTCTGCTCAGTCACAACGGAGAATGCGGTAGGGCTGCTCCTGCTCTCAGAGTTTATGTGAAATGCAAAGTTGCTCTTGTTTCAAGTTACTCTTTTTTTTTTTAAATTGAGGCATAATTGACATTTTAGTTTCAGGTGTACAACATAATGATTCAATATTTGTCTATGTGTCAAAATGATCACCTCAATCGGTCTAGTTAACAACCATCACCATACAGAGTTACAAAATTTTTTTGCAAGTTATTCTTGCACAAAGTATAAAGTTACTCTGACTTTTAAATGACTTAAGACTAATGAGTGTCATGACCCAGGCAGAAGACCTGAGCTATGGAAAATCTGGTTTATTGTCACATGCTTATCCAGGGTGGCTTGTGTTTCATTATTTACCCAGGTCTGTCTGTGAGGATGGGGAGGCCCAGGGGCCGTGGAGGGGCCTACAACAGATGCCGATTTCATAAGCCTCAAGTGCAAGCAGAGGCAGGACTGCGGGGCGGCCTGGCTCCTTCTTCCCAGCCTCATATGAATCACCAGGGAGGGAGAGAAGGACTATGATTTACTATATCCATGTCAACTGGGAACGTATTTCCACGTCACAGATGAGGAAACTGAGTTTCCAGGTGGGGGTTAAGCACCTGAGATCCAGAAATCTTATTCAAGGTCACTCAACTAGTGAGCACTAGCTGGATTAAACCTGGATCTGTCTGATGCCAAAGCCACACTCTTTCCACAATGTCCCCTTCTGCTTCCCTACACTGAGATGCTCCCCAGTGTCCCTGTGCTATAGACAGGAATGAGAGTTATTACAGGTAACTCTCCATTATAGCAATCAATTAAGCAAAACTGATTTTGTTGTTCTTACTGGCCCAAATGGAAACATATTTGGGCAGAATCAAGCTGATTTTACCATGAGAAAAGTAATAATAATGACTCTAAAATGCATCGTGCTTTATGTGAGGAGGATATCGGCATCCTGCTCTCCACTGTGTTCCATGGCTGGTTGTGACAGAGGTGGTTTGCAGGATCTAGTGTCCAAGGGACCAGCTAAGTTTCAGGGAGCTGCTTGTGTTGGCAGAAAAGATGTGTAGCTAGCATGAGAATCTAGGTTGCCACCTGACTTTATGTCCTGGAATGATGGCTCTCACCCACGTAGAATGGTACACAGAAGCAAGCATGCTTAGAGTGGCCCTGGCAGGCTACTAGCCTAGATTCAGTTCATTTACAATGATTTGGAACATATTTGTAAAGTATCAACCATGTGCAAGCCACTCTTCTCAGGGCTGTGTTGTGAGTTGCATGGTCTGGATTCCCCAGTATCCTGCGTGTGTTTGGCAGAAAGACCAGTGTGAGCCAAGATTGGCTTAGGGAAGAGGGGTGCAAACAGAATTTAATTGTCAAGATTCCAAGGTTTAGAAAGTTGGCTCTCAAACTTTGATGTCAGAAAACATTATCTGGGACATTTGTTAAAAATGCAGGTGTCTTCCTCAATACATAAGGCAAATAGTAACAGCCATAAAAGGGGAAATCGACAGTAACACATTCATAGTAGGGGACTTTAACACCCCACTTTCACCAATGGACAGATCATCCAAAATGAAAATAAATAAGGAAACACAAGCTTTAAATGATACATTAAACAAGATGGACTTAATTGATATTTATAGGACATTCCATCCAAAAACAACAGAATACACATTTTTCTCAAGTGCTCATGGAACATTCTCCAGGATAGATTATACCTTGGGTCACAAATCAAGCCTTGGTAGATTTAAGGAAATTGAAATTTTATCAAGTATCTTTTCTGACCACAACACTATGAGACTAGATATCAATTACAGGAAAAGATCTGTAAAAAATACAAACACATGGAGGCTAAATAATACAATACTTAATAACGAAGTGATCACTGAAATAATCAAAGAAGAAATAAAAAAAATACCTAGAAACAAAAGACAATGGATACACGACGACCCAAAACCTATGGGATGCAGCAAAAGCAGTTCTAAGAGGGAAGTTTATAGCAATACAGTCCTACCTTAAGAAACAGGAAACATCTCGAATAAACAACCTAACCTTGCACCTAAAGCAATTAGAGAAAGAAGAACAAAAAAACCCCGAAGTTAGCAGAAGGAAAGAAATCTTAAAAAATCAGATCAGAAATAAATGAAAAAGAAATGAAGGAAACGATAGCAAAGATCACTAAAACTAAAAGCTGGATCTTTGAGAAGATAAACAAAATTGATAAACCATTAGCCAGACTCATCAAGAAAAAAAGGGAGAAGACTCAAATCAACAGAATCAGAAATGAAAAGGGAGAAGTAAAAACTGACACTGCAGAAATACAAAAGATCATGAGAGATTACTACAAGCAACTCTATGCCAATAAAATGGACAACCTGGAAGAAATGGACAAGTTCTTAGAAATGCACAACCTGCCAAGACTGAATCAGGAAGAAAGAGAAAATACGAACAGACCAATCACAAGCACTGAAATTGAAACTGTGATTAAAAATCTTCCAACAAACGAAAGCCCAGGACCAGATGGCTTCACAGGTGAATTCTATCAAACATTCAGAGAAGAGCTAACACCTATCCTTCTCAAACTCTTCCAAAATATAGAAGAGGGAGGAACACTCCCAAACTCATTCCACGAGGCCACCATCACCTTGATACCAAAACCAGACAAGGATGTCACAAAGAAAGAAAACTACAGACCAATATCACTGATGAACATAGATACAAAAATCCTCAACAAAATAGTAGCAAACAGAATCCAACAGCACATTAAAAGGATCATACACCATGATCAAGTGGGGTTTATTCCAGGAATGCAAGGATTCTTCAATATACGCAAATGAATCAACATGATACACCATATTAACAAATTGAAGGAGAAAAACCGTATGATCATCTCAATAGATGCAGAGAAAGCTTTTGACAAAATTCAACACCCATTTTTGATAAAAACTCTGCAGAAAGTAGGCATAGAGAGAACTTTCCTTGACATAATAAAGGCCATATATGACAAACCCACAGCCAACATCGTCCTCAATGGTGAAAACTGAAAGCATTTCCACTAAGATCAGGAACAAGACAAGGTTGCCCACTCTCACCACTTTTATTCAACATAGTTTTGGAAGTTTTAGCCACAGCAGTCGGAGAAGAAAAGGAAATAAAAGGAATCCAAATCGGAAAAGAAGAAGTAAAGCTGTCACTGTTTGCAGATGACATGATACTCTACATAGAGAATCCTAAAGATGCTGCCAGAAAACTACTAGAGCTAATCAATGAATTTGGTAAAGTAGCAGGATACAAAATTAATGCACAGAAATCTCTGGCATTCCTATACACTAATGATGAAAAATCTGAAAGTGAGTGACACAAAAACAGAAAGATAGATCAATGGAACAGGATATAAAGCCCAGAGATAAACCCACACACGTATGGTCACCTTATCTTTGATAAAGGAGGCAGGAATGTACGGTGGAGAAAGGACAGCCACTTCAATAAGTGATACTGGGAAAACTGGACAGGTACATGTAATAGTACAAGATTAGATCACTCCCTAACACCATACACAAAAATAAGCTCAAAATGGATTAAAGACCTACATGTAAGGCCAGAAACTATCAAACTCTTAGAGGAAAACATAGGCAGAACACTCTATGACATAAATCACAGCAAGATCCTTTTTGACCCACCTCCTAGGGAAATGGAAATAAAAACAAAAATAAACAAATGGGACCTAATGAAATTTCAAAGCTTTTGCACAGCAAAGGAAACCATAAACAAGACCAAAAGACAACCCTCAGAATGGGAGAAAATATTTGCAAATGAAGCAACTGACAAAGGATTAATCTCCAAAATTTACAAGCAGCTCATGCAGCTCAATAACAAAAAAACAAACAACCCAATCCAAAAATGGGCAGAAGACCTAAATAGACATTTCTCCAAAGAAGATATGTAGACTGCCAACAAACACATGAAAGAATGCTCAACATCATTAATTATTAGAGAAATGCAAATCAAAACTACAATGAGATATCATCTCACACCAGTCAGAATGGCCTTCATCAAAAAATCTAGAAACAATAAATGCTGGAGAGGGTGTGGAGAAAAGGGAACACTGTTGCACTGCTGGTGGGAATGTGAATTGGTACAGCCAGTATGGAGAACGGTATGGTGGTTCCTTAAAAAACTACAAATAGAACTACCGTATGACCCAGCAATCCCACTACTGGGCATATACCCTGAGAAAACCATAATTCAAAAAGAGTCATGTACCAAAATGTTCTTTGCGGCTCTATTTACAATAGCCTGGAGATGGAAACAACCTAAGTGTCCATCATTGGATGAATGGATAAAGAAGATGTAGCACATATATACAATGGAATATTACTCAGCCATAAAAAGAAACAAAATTGAGCTATTTGTAATGAGGTGGATGGACCTAGAGTCTGTCATACAGAGTGAAATAAGTCAGAAAGACAAATACTGTATGCTAACACATATATATGGAATTTAAGAAAAAGAAATGTCATGAAGAACCTAGGGGTAAGACAGGAATAAAGACACAGACCTACTAGAGAATGGACTTGAGGATATGGGGAGGGGGAAGGGGAAGCTGTGACAAAGCGAGAGAGTGGCATGGACATATATACACTACCAAATGTAAAATAGATAGCTAGTGGGAAGCAGCCGTATAGCACAGGGAGATCAGCTCGGTGCTTTGTGACCTCCTAGATGGGTGGGATAGGGAGGGTGGGAGGGAGGGAGATGCAAGAGGGAAGAGATATGGGAACATATGTATATGTATAACTGATTCACTTTGTTATAAAGCAGAAACTAACACACCATTGTAAAGCAATTATACTCCAATAAAGATGTAAAAATAAATAAATGAAAAAAATTCAGGTGTCTAGATGCCTAGACATCTGGGGGTGAGACTAGCCTGGGGATCTGCATGTAACAAGCATATCTGGTGATTCTGATGTGGATGGTTCATGGACCAATTTGAGAACCTGTGGCTCAATCTGTGATGATGGAAGCATCAGAACATTAGGGGGCTGAACTTCTTAGGTGGGACAGGGATATTCTAGCAAGGTTCATTCTTGGTATTGGGAGCAGTCAGCGCTAATGGTCACAGGACAACAGGATGGTCAGTTGTCACTGGACTTCAGGACCGGGCTTCAGTCCCAATGGGTGAACTAGAGTAGAAAGGAAGAGCCAGGGCAGAAAGCAAGGCAAGCTGACTGGTCACATGGTGGAGTTAGATTAGGAGGTTTCCACCTAAAAAGTTCATGGGGTCTCTAGGGGCCAAATTCAACTGTGGCATGTTGAACATGAGCGTGAGATCAGTGGACACCAATGGAGAAGACCTCACCATGCAGCTCATGGCAAGATGCCGAAAGAACAGGGTTTGGGGTAAATTGTGTGGAAGGTCCCAGTTGGAAGAGGGTACTATGTCTGACTTAAATCCATCAGTGGCTTTGCCTCACACTTAGAATGGTCTGAGTTACCTGGCCCCTGCCGGCATCCACAATCCCCCTTGAGCCTTTGTTTCTCTCACTCATTTTGTTCTAGCCAAACTTTGAAGAACATGGCTGTTTAGAGATGCCAAGGTCTTTCCTCCTAAGGGGCTTCCCAAGTCTGTTCCTTTGCCTGGAGACCTCTTTCCACCCCTTTTCCCATAAGATATGTTTTATGAAAAAGCTGATGGCCTTGAGTTCCCTCTACCTCTTCTCATTCCCAGCCCCTTCAAAAGTAACCAAAGGCACAATGACATGGGTCCTCCAGCCCTTGCAAGGATGTGTCCCAGGGGATTCTTGTGGCTTTCACTTCTGTTCCTGGGCATAGAATTTGGGGGTGGTGATGGAGAAGGAGGGCATTGAGTCCACTTAAAACTGGCACAGTCTTGGGAAGGGTGGGGAAGTAGAGGCCAACTGAGCTCTCCCTAAGGAATCAGAGGTGTCTCAAGGGTTGGTCAGATTCAGGTGCCATTTGGCCTCACTTACACGGTGGCCAGTAAGTCTAGGAATAGTCTGCCCTTAAGAGGCAGGGGCAGAGAATGAAGAATGGTTGGTGATTAAAAGAGGCTAATCAGAGCATCTTTGTATCCCCTAGTACCCACTAGCACACACACCTCTATCTCCTTACATCTATACTCATACAAATACCCATTTGTGCGTGTGTGTGTGTGTAAGTATGTGTATATACATGTGAGCATATATAACATACAGATGGTTGGGACAGCATAGGAAACATGCTCAGGAACTTTGGGGATGTCTCAGGTTGTGTTCCCAGCAGGTCTGGGAGAATCAACAGGCAGGGCTGCCAAGCATCCTTGCTAATTGGCTCTAGGTATTTATCCAATGGCTGCACCATCCATTGACTCAGTCACATCTGTGATGGACAGGTAGTCCATTTTCACATAAAAGGTCTTCTTATCCTTGCAGAAGGGACAGGTAAATGAGGACTCAAAGTGTGTGGCATCTTCATTTTGGGGGGTGGCTGCTGCTTTGTCTTTCTATACATTAATCTCTCAGGAGGGTGCACCTATCTCAGCTTTCCTCACCACTCCTCTCATCTCCTTGGAGCCTTCATGATTTTGTCTCGACAAGCCAACTCATTCTTCAGCTCTCAGCTCCAATTTCACTGCTCCAGAGATGGATGCCCTGACCTCCCACTCCCCTTATTTCAAAGAACCCTACTGGCTATATCACATTTGTGGATATTACTGTAGTTATATTATTTATATATTTATTTATCTCTCTTCCCCACTAGCCTGTAAATGCCATAAAGGAATGATTGTGTCTGTCTTGTTCACTCATTGCCTCTTTAACACCTTGGGAGAGGCACTGTGCTTATCAGTAATTCCTTGCTGAATGAGGGAAGAATGAAGGAATGAAGAGCTGGTTCTTAGAGAATCAGTAGGGCTTTGGTGGAAGACAGTCAGGAAGTCATAAACGACAAGGGCAACAACAGGAGGGAACTGATGCATGACATCTTTGGGATACTTTGGGTGAACCTGTTGGTTAGAGCACAGGGCTCATTTGGGAGCAGGGTGGGAGACCTAGTTAAGAAGGTAGACTGGGGCCAGCACACAGGGTTTGAATTCTGAGCTTAGGTTGGACTTTATTCCTTAGGCAATGGGGAGCCCCTAGAGGTTTTTGAGCAGGGGAGTGATAAAAATAGTGAGAAGACTGGTGGTACTTGGGTTGAATGAAGAGGAAGAAGCCAGAGGTAGGAAAAGCAGGAGGAGGGTGTTGCAGCAGCAGCCCAGGCAGGAGGCAATTGCGTCCTGAACCAGAGCAGTGACAGTGGGAGTAGCGAGGGAGAAGCAGATGTGAGAGACATTGGGAAGGAAGAAATGACAGACTTTGGTGGCTGATTAGATGTGGGGGCGAGGGAGTTTCTCAGCCATTCAAAGGAAAAATGCCACCTCCCTTCTCCTGCTAACTTCAGCTCAATGGCAGGAGTGTATCAGTGACAAAGAGCTGGCATGATCTGAGTCTGGAAGCATCTGTAGAAAGTAATGAAGTACATGCAGCTGAATGTGAATGGGAAAAAAAATTGTGTCATCAAGTGGTCCTATTGCAAAATGTGGAAGGAAACGAGCATTTATTTGAAAAAAAAAAATCTGCTGCGAGTACAGTGCCCCATCCCTTCCAGTGGATGAGTTGCTCCCACCCATCTGGCTGTGGTTTTAGCTGCGTGTACTTGAAAAGAGGATTAAAATAATGGCAAGAAGCAGCCACAGGAGACTTTCTTCGAGCTCTTTTGGTCATTAGATCAGTCTGAACTTCAGCCATGTCTGAGATGGGACATACTTTTCTGCTAAAATATATAGGCTTTCAGGGAGATTAAAAAAATGGATCCGTTAGAGCTACAGTTGGCCAATTTCACAGCAGGGTCCCACTAACTGTATGAAACTCCAACTTACTTGGCCATTTTGGGCCTCAGTCTCCTTACTTGTAAACATAAGGGTCTGGAAAAGATAGAAACTCCATTGTTTTTCTGTGGGCTAACCTGAGATTCTGTGACCCAATCGCATGCGTTGAGGGGAGGGATTCAATCAGTGGGGAGGGATTTTATGCATTTTTAATTTAGGTGCCAGGTGTCTGGAGTCAAAACATTGGGGGCACATCTTCTTTTTTCCCACTGAACTCCAGTATTAAACAATGTTCTCTTCCCACCCACCCATTACATATCTATTAAACAGAACCACTCACTGACAGATTGCCTTCTTTGTAGGCCGAGGATTTTTTATCTTCATTTTCCACTGGGGGATATGTAGGGTTTATGTAATTTTGATGTAAATTTACATTCATTGGAGTCATTGCTGTTTCTCTGGTGGGCAGTAGAGCATAGTGGTTAAGAAGCCAAGGAGACAGGTAAGTTAGTAAGTGTGAAGCCAGGATTTGAACCCTGGAAGCATAGCTCTGAGGCCACACTACCTTATGCTAGTGCCTTTGTATTAGTCTGCTCAGTTTGTCATAACAAAATACCACAGATGGGGTGGCTTTAAAAGCATAAATTTATTTCTCTCGGTTCGGGAGGCTGGAAGTCCAAGATCAAGGTGTTGGCAGCTTTAGTTTCTCCTTGGCTTGCAGATGGCCGTTTTCTCACTGTGTCTTCACATGGTCTTTCCTTTGTGTGTGAGCATCCCTGGTTCTCTCTCTTCTTATAAGGACACTAGTTTTATTGGGTTAGGGCCCCACCCTTGTGACCTCATTTAACCTTAATTAAAGGCCCTATTTTCAAATGTGACACATTGGGGGTTAGGGCTTCAACATGTGAATTTTGCAGAGCACAATTTAGCCCAGAACAGCCTTCCTCATGAGTTTGTTGAAAGGATGAAATGAGCTTGCATATGAAAAGTACATACTTAGAACAACAGTGCCCAGGATACAGTTAATTCTCAGAGCTATTGTAATTTTTAAAAATTAATTAATTAATTTTATTTTTGGCTGTGTTGGGTCTTTGTTGCTGCATGCGGGCTTTCTATAGTTGGAGCGAGCGGGGGCTACTCTTTGTTGCAGTGCGCAGGCTTCTCATTGTGGTGGCTTCTGTTGTTGTGGAGCAAGGGTTCTAGGCGCGCAGGCTTCATTAGTTGTAGCACACTGCAGGCTTCAGTAGTTGTGGCTCACGGGCTCTAGAGCACAGGCTCAGTAGCTGTGGCGCACGGGCTTAGTTGCTCCGCGGCATGTGGGATCTTCCCAGACCAGGGCTTGAACCCATGTCCCCTGCATCGGCAGGCGGATTCTTAACCACTGCACCACCAGGGAAGTCCCTGTTGTTATTTTTTGATGTGGATATAAGGAAGGGACTAAAACTATTACAAGGTGCTAAGGGGTCCCAAGGAGAATTTTTCCTCTTCTCTCATGTCCACTGCCACCCTTACCACCTAAGCCACCAGTATCTCTTGCCCAGAGTCCTGCAACAGCCTCCTGACTGTTCTCCCAGGTTCCACACTTGTCCCCTGTCGTCTTTTAGCCACACAGGCATGATCTTTTAAAATAAGTCAGATAATTCCACTCATTTACTTAAAATCCCCAGGCTCTTCATTAAACCTTAATTAATGTCCTAATTCCTAAGCCTGACTTCCAATCCAGGCACAATCCAGCACCTTCTCTGCTACCTCACCTCCTTCCTTCCTTGCTATGGTCCAGCCACACTGGTCCTCTTTCCATTTCTTCCCTGGGGCCTTTGCACTTGCTTGTCGTTAATTCCCAAACCCTCTTTCCTCAAATATCTGCTGGGCTTGCTGCCTTCTCTCATCCTGGTTTAGGCTCAAAATGCACCTCCCTGCCACTCTACCTAACGCATCTCCCTCTCTCACAGATACTCTCTACCCCATTACCCTGTTTTATTTTCTTTAAAGTGCTTATCACTGTCTAAATGACCTTATCTTCTTTATTTATTTATTATTATCTTTCTTTCTCGTTATGCTCTATAAATGAAGGGATGTGTTATCTTTGGTTCACTATTGTAACTCCAATGGATAAGCTCAAAGTGCATCATTTTTTTTTTTTTTTTTTTTTTTGCGGTACGCAGGCCTCTGACTGTTTTGGCCTCTCCCGTTGCGGAGCACAGGCTCCGGACACACAGGCTCAGCGGCCATGGCTCACAGGCCCAGCCTCTCCGCGGCACGTGGGATCTTCCCGGACCGGGGCATGAACCCACGTCCCCTGCATCGGCAGGCGGACTCCCAACCACTGCGCCACCAGGGAAGCCCAAAGCGCATCATTGAATTAATGGATGAATAAGTGAATGATCTTGAATATGCAGATTCAAGTAGGAGGGGACTATCCAGGATAAACATCCACAAAGTAAGAATGGAGAGCTCAGTGGCAAAGTGGAGGAAGGGTTTTTTTGGTCATATACGTCTTCTTCAGAATGTCTGTTTTGGGAGCAGGCGCAAGCATGCATATCTTGATCTCCATGGTGCAAAGGGAACTATATGACATAAATAAAATTTCCAAAAGATTCAGACTACTCTTGGCCTTTACTGGATTCAATCTCAGGACCCCAAAGCATTATGGCTACTGAAAAAGTATCCTGGCATCAGCTACAGAACCTGGCTCCTGCCTTATCAGCCTTTGCCATCTTGATTCATCCCTTGGCCCTGATGGATTTCGTCTGCATGCCTAGCCCTGCCCAGGCCCAGGAGCCATGCTGTCCAGACCAGGGAGTAGTTTCCAAAGTACAGTACCCATTCTCCCTCGGGTGATATTCTAAATATTTAACTAGTGTAGCAATGGCACTGACGATTCAGCCGTAAACAACCAGTATAGCTGAATTAATGTGCATTGGCCAAATGTCAGCTCTGACTTTCCCGTCAATCCCCTCCCCAGAGAATGGGGTATAGCGTTTACTCTATTGCAGATGATGAAGTGGCTGTACCTACATGCCCATTAACCTTTCCCTTTCCACATGCAGTAGCCCAGTCTTTACTGTGGGATGCTTCACTTTTCCCATTGCAGCTGAAGCCCCTTTTTGTATCCTGGAACCTGATAGCCTGCCAAGTACCCCATTCATTGGACAAGTGTTTATTGAACAACTTTTATGTGTCAGACACTGTGCTGGATGCTGGGGATAGAGCAGTAAACAAAAAGATGCAAATTACCTCCTTTATGGAACTTAGAAGATTCAAGAATATTCCAGTATTTCTGCCTAGTTCTTTATAAAATACAATATTGAATTACAAAGTTATTGAAGTGTCAGGGATGGGAGTAAATAAGGAGAAACCACACTTGAGATGAAAGGGGAGCATCTCCTGCTTAGTTCTTGCCAATCTCAACTTCTGCCCCAGGAGGTGGGACCTTTTCTCCTGTACCTCTCACCTTGCCTGGGTCCTGTCCCAGGGTTACTTACCTGGAACCACATCAAATCACTTGTCTGACTGCACGTATTGCTGTGGCCTAGAGGCACTTCCCCTGTTGTGCTCGACACTGTAGATACTGATGCTGCCTTAAGTCACATTGTGCTTTCCCAGGCCTTTTGGGCAATGGTTTATGATTTTCATCTCCTAAGTCCTGCCTTCCTTTTTACCTTTTCTGATCTTCTCTCAGCAGAACACTGAGTCTCAATGTGACCCTCAGTGGAGTTGCTGCACATTTTGACAGATGTAGAGTCTCAGAAGCCTCCTGCTTTTATTTCTCCCACATAAGACATCCTATGACACCAGTACGATGGTGTGTGCCTGATCTTTTAAATGTAGACGCGAACCAGCTACTTCTAGTGGAATTACGTCGGATCCCTTTCTACGAGGCCTGCTCTGCTAGTTCTTTTCTGCTAACTTATTTGCTTTGGGTACTTTTGTCTCCTGAATCATGACTGGTTCTGGCATGCACCCTCATTTGACTCAATATCCCCATCCCAACAGTCAGCAAAGTGCTTTAGTTAGGACGTTTTAGGTTTCAAAGAATGGAAAACTCAACCTAAGTTGGCTAAAACGGAAAGGGAGAATCTATTTGCCTTGTAACTAAATGGTTTGGGTAAGGCCTGAATTAGGACTCAAGTGAAGTGACCAGAACGTGGCTTCTCTCCCCATTTCTTGGCTCTTACTCCTTGACATTGGTCCTGTTATCAAGCAGGCTGTCCCTTGTTTCTGAAGATGATTGTGAACATCTCCCTGGCAGTGTCCTCATTCATATCCATGAGAAAGAGAAACTTTGCTTCTTTGGTGGTTTTAAGCACAAGTTGAGTCTTACTGGCCCTTGATTGGCCTGATTTTGATCATGTGCTATTTGGGTCAGTTGAGACTGCTATAATAAAGTACTAGATTGGGTAGCTTATAAGCCACAGAAGTTTATTTATCACAGTTCTGGGGGCCGGAGGTCTGAAATCAGGCATGATCAGGTTTTGGTGAGCGCTCCCTACCAGGTTGTATCCTCACATGGCAGAAAGAGCTAGCTAGATCTCTGCTCTCTTCTTATAAAAAAGGCTAATCCTGTTCATGAGGACTCCACTCTCATGACCCAATTAACTCCCACAGGCCCTACCTCCAAATACTATTACATTGGGATGAGATTTCAACATACGAATTTTGGAGGGGCACATTCATTCCATGATATGTGCCTTTTCCTCAACCAATCACTGTGGCCAGGATAGAGGGGCAACACAGGATGGCTGAGGCCAGTCAAGACCCAACTCCTCTTGCTGGGAGTGGGGTTAGTTTCAGCCAAATTGCTTGGCTGGAAGATTCAGGGTGATGTTAGGAAAGGCAAAATGGGAACAGGTGTCCCCTATAGCAAGCAACTTGACCTTTGCCTCAAAATTCTGCCTTTGCCTCCAGAATTGTTATGGCATTCAATATAATTTCTCGGATAGAAGTTGTGTGCATGTTTTTATTTGCCATCTTGCAAGTCCTTCTAGTCACCCCTCCTCCACTCCCCTTTTCCTTCTTGGGAGTATGGCCTTAGAGATGTTGTGCGATAGCAGGTCATTGGAATAGCTTAGATATTGTAAATGCAAAAGATACTCCTTCTGCAATAGTAAGGTGGTAATAATCATGGTAGAAACTATACAGGTTAATAGTGATAGGTACGTTGAAAGTAAGCAAAACAGTCCAAGTTTGTCTTGGAGATATTCTTAATGATTTTCCTTGGATTGATATCTGTGACAGTTGTCACAATTTATATCCTTTAACTTCTAGTTTTACCCCTATAGACGATTTCTTAGAATTATTGGACTTGAAACTTGTTAATGATCTAATCCAAGACTCTCATTTTTCTTGTTAGAAAACAGACCCAAATAGGTTATGGGACCTGCCCAAAGTCACAGAAATATCCATAGTTTGGGGTCCTAGTTCTTAGTCTACTGCTCTCATTGTCCTTGTGGACAGAGAGGCGGTGGGGAGTGCCCACCAAGCAGCAGTAGATGCCCCGACTAAGTGTTCTGAGCCCCCCAGGCTAGGTATGCCCTGGCATTCTCACTGCAGTTGCTAAGGCTCCCATTATAGATTTAGAGCTATTCTGTCTCCTTTAAAAGAAAATATATAGTTTTATTATTAAAACTGATGAAGTTAAACACCGTATTTTTCTAGCAGATTATAAAAGAAATGCAAGCCAAAAGTACAATTACACATTTTCTTGCTATTCATTAATTTATGGCTAAATGAATTCTAGCCATATTTCCAAATTTTCACTAAAATTTTTGGTTTCTGCATTACCCTTAGATATCCTTTCTGAGATCTATAAGATTCTTTGGGACTTTAAGACTTTGGGACTTTCTTCGACTGTTGGCATTCATTCATTCATTCAACAAATATTTGGTTAGGTTTAAACTAGGCAGTCATTCATATAAGTACTTCTGTTATTCGTTTGCCAAAAAATTCCTGGGGACTTGGATTTTCTTTTTCTTTGAACCCCCAGTCTTCTGTTTTATGTGATCATGGCTATCACAGTAATGATAACATACATATGCAACAGGCTTCCTAGTAAGTGTTATCATGATACACATTTTACAGATGGGAAAACAGAAATCCAGGGAGGTTATACCACTTACCCAAGGTCACACATCTGGTGAGTGGTGCAGGTGGAGTTTGAACTCAGGCAGTCTGGCTCCAAGGTCAATGATCTAAATGTCTAGAGATAGAGAAGGCTCTGTACAGAGACAATATGGACTGCATATACAATGAGCTGCCTTTTGAAAGATTTTTCTCTAATAAGAAGAGGGCAATTTTCTACTTTCTTTTAAAGGAGAATGAGACCAACACTGCTATTTCCAGCTTACTGTGGGGAGATTGCTAAAATAACTTAATAAACTGTTGTTTCCAACTTTTGGGTATAGAAGCCCATGAGCTTTTCTTCTCTTTCTTTCTTTCTCTTTCTTTCTTTCTTTCTTTTCTTTCTTTCTTTCTTTTTCTTCTTTCTTTTTCTTCCTTTCTTCCTCCCTTCCTCCCTCCCTCTCTCCCTCTCTCCCTCTCTCCCTCTCTCTCTCTCTCTCTCTCTTTCTTTCTTTCTTTCTCTCTTTCTTTCTTTCTTTCCTTTCTTGCTTTCTTGCTTTCTCTTTCATGCTT
Source organism: Pseudorca crassidens (assembly GCF_039906515.1). Classification (NCBI taxonomy): domain Eukaryota; kingdom Metazoa; phylum Chordata; class Mammalia; order Artiodactyla; family Delphinidae; genus Pseudorca; species Pseudorca crassidens. The sequence goes on along the minus strand of NC_090296.1, from coordinate 25,506,432 downwards.
GTTTCCCTTGTAAGGACTATGTTAACAGTTTTTGAATACATCTCCGTCCAGATACAGAGTCCAGCTTATTCTCTCACAGAGTTGCTTTTATCTGGCCATCTGAGAAATACTTCTCTCTCTAGTTCATTCTAATCATTTACTCTTCAGGGCAGACCACATGGAATCACAGAAAGAGCACTGTACTGAGAACTGAAGCACCAGCTTTGTGACCCAAGGCACATCTCCTCTCTTGTCTGCTCTTTGGTTTTCTTATTTGTTTAAAAAAGGATTGCAATTAGATGATCTCTACACGTCCATTCAACTCCAAATGCCCTAAGTCTTGGTTAGGGTATCAAAAAAATATACTGGATCTTTAAAAAAATCTCTTTGGTGGAGGATGGAAATCCTGATTACAGTGAATTAAATAAAAGATTTCTTCACACAAGGGCAGCTCACAGATGGGGCGGGGTATCCATAGCCAGCATAGATGCTCATGGGTATCACTGAATACCATGCTTTATCATTCACAGTATGTGACTTTCTTTCTCACAATTGAAAGATGGTTTCTGTATCTCCAGGAGTTGTGATCATGCTCCTGACAGAAAGAAAGAAGGAGGAGGAAAGAAGAGGAGGAAGTACTGGTGTCAGGAAGACAGGTGCTTTCCCCAGAAGTCCCCATGGACTTCTGCATATGCCTCATTGGCCAGAACTGGATCACATAACTATTAGCTATGAAGAAGTCTGGGAAGGTTAATGTTTTCAACTGAGTATATTGTCGCCCTGAACAAAATTGAGGTTTTGAGGTAAGGAGGAAGTAGAGAGTAGAATGGGGGAACGACTTGCAGTTCTGTCATGTGTCATGTCTAATTCTTTGTTTCTTCTAAACTTAAAAACAGATGAATAAACAAACAAATCCTTCTTTCATTCCCTGTTTTCTTCCTTTCTGTCTGGGTACTAGATAGAGTTCCTCCTTGATTGACTTTTATTGGTATAAAAATAATGACATCATTATTATTATACTTTTATTGACTTCTATTATTATAAAAATAATGACATCATTATTAATAATATGTAATTATTCATAACATTATTAACCACTAATTTATACACAAAGACTTGAGCAATTAGACTAAGGAGTTCCTGACTTCGGTTGTCAAGGATGAGGGAAAGACATGATTTACCCAGTGGGAGGAAGAATCTGGAGAGCAAACATGGGCTGGACCAGAAGTTCTGATGGACAGAGCAGGGTTTGGATTCTATTTGCAGTTCAGTGTGTGACTTGGGAGATATAACTTCATCTGTGGGTCACAGGTTAGCCTACCTTGTTATATAAAAGTAAATGAGATGATGGACTAACACCATTTGCATTCCTTGGAAAAGAGCTATTTAAAAGAGTCAATGTGGGCTTCCCTGGTGGCGCAGTGGTTGAGAGTCCGCCTGCTGATGCAGGGGACATGGGTTCGTGCCCTGGTCTGGGAAGATCCCACATGCCGCGGAGCGGCTGGGCCCGTGAGCCATGGCCGCTGAGCCTGCGCGTCCAGAGCCTGTGCTCCGCAACGGGAGAGGCCACAACAGGGAGAGGCCCGCATACTGCAAAACAAACAAACAAAAAACAAAATAAAAGAGTCAGTGCAAGATAAAAATGTATATTAATTAACATAGACCTTACTGGGGACCACTAATTTGGAATTTGTCATAACTCAGGCAGAAGCTAGATTTCAGAGGGACTCTTTCATCTTCTTCAGAGAATAAGCTATTTGCAGGCACTGTAGAAGCACTTTAATTTGCAGAAAGTAAAAGCAATAATGAATAAAATTTTTCTTGACTATTCAGGATTTTTACTTGGCAATAATACATTGTTACCTGAGGTCTAGTTATATTTGTTCTTAAAAGTGAAAGAGATAGTATTTCTTTAAAAATATTTCATAATTCAGACTTTTTAATGAAATCAGGTGGCCCTCTTTATTTACATATTTCAGTGAGTCCTTGCTACATTATTATCCCGATAGGAAAACCCATCCTGATGCTGTCTCAGGATCCACTTCTGGGTCAACTGGAAGAATGATGACCTTCTTCAGGGCAGTGGCCTTTGTTTCCTTCCCACTTAGGAAACTTCTTGGCTTGGTGTATGAAGTTAGTCCTCAGTAGACTAAAGAGTTGCTGAATTACTCACCTTAGCTGCCTATGTTATGAGATGACATATGTAATCAGCCCATCATTAAGCATAACATGTATTGAAGTGTTCAAAAAATGGTAGCTATAATTGTTAGAAGGCAGATAGTAGGGTGATTAAGGGCACAAGACTTAAAGAGTCTGACAGTCTAAGACTGGAATTCCAATGCTAACACTTACCAGCTAGGCAACTCGCTTCTCTCCATTTCTCATGTCTGTGATGGCGATAACAATACCTACCCCATGGGGCTGCTGTGAGGATTAAATTAGATACTGTAGGTCAGGTGTCTGACTGACTCAGGGTCTGGCACATACTAAATCCTCAGTAAATGATAGCTATCATCATTTTAGTTTTTGTTGCCAATGTGGATGTGTGTCTAACCCAGACCTCAAAAGAGTCAAATTTGTCTGCACAGTCCAAATCCAACACAGGATATGGTCCTCAGTGTTCCCATATCTGACTTCAGAATGCTTGGAGTGAAGAAGCTTAACGCCGAATCCCCCTTCACTGTAGAGGATGTTGGCTAACACTGTCCTAAGTTCATTTGGGAAAAGCATTATTTGCCCTGCATGGAAGACAGAGAGAAAGGAGCTTTAGCTGTTAACTTTCTAACACCAGGTGGCTCAGTTGTCTTGAGAAACCATGACATACATTTTGCAAAAAGCTGTGACAGAGCCTTCTGCTTATTCTTGGCCTCTGTATCCCTTCTAGATTTTGTGTCCCATCTCCTTATTGTAAAGGACACCCATTAACTTATAGGAAGATAAAGTCCTCTTCTGATTACTAACACGGTTTTGAGCAAAGAGACTGTGAGTCTGCGCATGTTGCTGAGGGTGAACGCACTTTAGTACCAGCCTGGGAAAGAGTTACAGATCTGCTATTGATTGCCCACATTTTCCTTTCCATGTTAGGCAGTCAGCTAGGTGAGCGCCACTCCCAATATGATTGGTGTTTAACATTGGTATCTCACTTTGTGTTTATAAAAAGCTTCAAAAATCAATTCCTCATTAACCTGATTGAAAAAGAAGTTATGCCTCATCTGCCGTGTTCTGAAAAGGACATAGATCACTGCAGGTGCTCAATAAATATTAAGCATTTAATCCTCACCATTCCTCCCACCCAAAAAGGTCACTAGAACTCATTTTCTTAGGGATGAGAGTCTTCACTTCTAGACCAGTGTTACTTTCTGTAAATCTCAAGCTTTCCGAGATATGAGGACTCTCATATAGATGATGTAAAACATGCCTAGTGGTCACCTGGTTCACAAGGTAGTGAGGTTCATGCTCTCTGCATGATCACTAATAATTTCTGGAAAGAAGGCTGAGCGATTGAGTTACTTGGAGTCATGTGGCGTGCATTACTTGTACTGGAGCAGCATCTCACCTGGAAGGAAGAAGCTTATATTAAGGTGGACAGGATCATAGAAAGTTAGAGGCTGTCCATCATAGTGCTGCCATTCTTTTAAGACTATTCACACACACACGATGGCACAGACATGTCCTATCTTGTCTTCCAGAATGAATAACATTATTATTATTTAATTAATTTATTTATTTTTGGCTGCGTTAGGTCTTCGTTGCGGTGTGCGGGTTTCTCATTATGGTGGCTTCTCGTTGAGGAGCATGGGCTCTAGACGCGCGGGCTTCAGTAGTTGTGGCACATGTGCTCAGTAGTTGTGGTTCGCGGGCTCTAGAGTGCAGGCTCAGCAGTTGTGGCGCACGGGTTTAGTTGCTCAGCGGCATGTGGGATCTTCCTGGACCAGGGCTCGAACCCGTGTCCCCTGCATTAGCAGGTGGATTCTTAATCACTGCACCACCAGGGAAGCCCTGAATAGCATTTTGAACTTTGGAATATTGTCCTACATAAGGAACCATGATGTTCATTTTATTTCTTTGAAGTTTCCATAATGGGATCTCTCAGTTTGGAACCTCTCAGAAAATTTAACTGCAGAATAAACATGTGCTTGCGCAGGAGTCTTAGAGGGTGCTGCTCAATCATAATTTCTGGCCCCCAATCCTCATTTCTCAGGAGTAGGTTAAGACGGTGACTGAGCTGGTGATAAGACCCAATCTGGAGGGGGAAGATACATCTGGATAAGATGACTGCTTGAGGCTTAATTTCTCCAGGGAAATGCAAAAAGCTGTGCTGCTAAGGCATTTTCAGGCTGCCTCTGTGGTGCAGCCTAAGCAACATGTAATACAGAACAAGTGCTGTTTGGTTACAGAAAAAACACTGATAAATGTCTGGCCGTTAAGGTCAGACCATGGAGAAGGAAACAGCACACAGCTCTGAAGCAACTGGCTTAGAATTTAGCATCAGACAGGGACACTCTCTTACATTCTGGGGAATGTAGTTTGGATAAAGCTTGAATTCAGCCAATGATATGTTACAGTAAAATATTACAGTTTATTTTAAGCCACTTTTTTTCTTCGCCTGCTAACTGGGTCTACCCACCTGTTTGAAAAGAGTCAGAAGAGGCTATAAATTCTTCACTGTTGGAGCCCAAGAATATTCTAGATTTTGATAATGACATCATTTCGCACTGTAATGTTTTGCATGAGAGGTTTTTGGAGGACTATCTGAATGATAATTAAACCACACAACATCCATGTGAGCTTAGAATTTCTTTTTTTTAAAGCAGTTGGAAGAAGCAAGGGATAGGTAAGACTGATTAGACTAGTCAGTGGTTCTGGATGTGTAGAGATGACTTAGCACCATGACAACTAGACATCTCTCTCTAAACATCACAGCATAACTCCTTTTGATATCCACTTGCCATGGACTGAATGTTTGTGTCCCCCCCACCCAATTCATATGTTGAAGTCCTAACCCCCAGTGTGATGGTGATAGTAGGTAGGGACTTTGGGAGGTGATTAATGAGGATAGAGCCCATATGAATTGGATTAGTGCCCTCATAAAAAAGACGTTAGAGCTTTTTCTCTTTTTCTCTCTCTCTCAGCCATGTGAGGACACAATGAGAAGACAGCCACCTGCAAACCAGGAAGCGGGCTCTCATCAGACACTGGATCCCAGCACCTTCATCTTGGACTTCCCAGCCTCCAGAACTGTGAGAAAGAAACATTTGTTGTGTAAGCACCCAGGTTATTGTATTCTGTTATAGCAGCCTGAACAGAGGAAGACACTGCTCATCCTTCTGCGATGCTTTCTGATCAGCATTTTTCTCTACTCTCTCACATGGGACTGTCATATATTTCTAGATAAGGCTGGAGAGTATTTTTTGCCAAGGGACTCATATCTAGAGCCCTTCTTCCACCCACATTGGACAGGCGTGGGTGGAAGACCTGTCCAGGGCCAGGTCTTCTGGAGCTTAGTAATTGACCCTCTGGCCGTCATTATGCAGTCACGCCTTTGCTCACACCACAACACCTACCTTAAGTGCTATCATTTCTCTCTTCTTCTACTGAAATATTTTACATTCATAAAGCTTTAGTCTCACATCTCCTTTTCTTTGTGAAGCCAGGCCCATGGCCTATGTCACCCATACTATACATTTGTCAATCATCACATCCCATGTTATGACCCTTCATGTGTGTTTTATATTCCCTAATTATAAGACAGGGTGATAAACACAGACTTCATAGCTATATAGGAAGGACTGAATTACTTTCTGTGCAAGTGATGATTGTAAACTGTTAAACTCTTAAAATCTATACAAAGTAAAGTATAAAATTTTTTGAAGTATTCAGTTTTTAACGAGTAGGGCATCTCCCCAGCGATGATCAGAAATTACCAAAGGCAGAAATTCTCTTTTATATTTGGTCTCCTCCAGGGTCTAGTACTGTGTCTCAGAAGAACATAGGCTCAAAAACTGTTGGTTGGTTAGTTGACTGTTTTCCATATTTAAAGTTCTTCCATCTGCTGAACTATTACCAGGCATATCCCAGGATGCTTTCCTGGTTTTTAGATAGACAGGGAGCCCAGTGAAGTGTGGATGAATTCTTTCTAAAAGGTTAGATGTTGATTGACTGATTAGCTCCTTGGCAAAGAAAGTATTTCTCCCTTACATCATTATAGATGCACAGTTGTACCTCTTAGGAGTCTGTTTTTGAGAGGTATAGAACAGTTTAAAGTTGTTTCACAGTAGGAAGGCTTTTATCACCATAGAAGACATTTAGTGGCTTCAAGGCCCCCTCAGATTATCTTGATGCCCAGGCCAGCTGGAAATGGAGTGCTCATAGATTACGCTATGATACTCATCACCTGTGTGAAGCCCAAGCAGCCCAGAGTGGGATACCTTCCTCTTCATTACCAGGAGTTAGTAACATGGGGAGAGGGGGAAATTCTGTAGGAGAATTTCGTAACTCTCTGCATTTGTCTCTCTCTTTTTTTTTTTTTTAAAGTCAGGTTATTGAGGTATAGTTTACATACAGCAACACTGCACATCCCCTTTTGAGGCTTACCTTATCAGCTAAAGTATAAGAGATATGGTGAGGCTAGGTGGTTCCTATGTTCCCTTCTTCCTAGTGAATTCTCTCTGCCCATATAGTTTTCCATGGAATCTCAGGCTCTTGTGAAATTTTTATAGATGAAAAATAATTGACAGATATGTCAATCACTCATTTTCTGACTCCACCGCTGATCTGAGCTGTTTTTAGGCCACATCAGACAGGACAGAGGCACCCCTAAGTTCAGATTTGCCAAAAACGTGTAGGGCGTTCTGCAACTCTGGGTAACAGTCCCTTTCTTTCCTCTGTTCCCTTTTTTCTCGGGAGTATTTAAGACTATTTTTTGTTGTTATTGAGTATTCTTGGTGATTCCACATCGGAGAGATGGGAGGAGATGATGTAATGAGTTGAGCAAATGCGAGGTAACAAGAGAGGGAAATTTTGGTTCCTTTAAGAAAATGTGATGTGCTGGAAATTTGAAGAACTCATCTCAGGAATCGAAGTGCTCCAATTTCTTTATTGCAAGAACCTTACCTCTTTTTTGCCAGCGTGGTCAAATCAGACCTTACCTCACTGCATTTTCTCTGCCATCCCATTTGGTGGTCAGCATCAACGGTAACATCATAAAGCATTTTGGACCTGGGACCAACTGGTCCCTAAGAAGATGCAGAAGTTCCCATTTGCTTACAGTACCTGAAACACCTGGGACCACCCTGTCCTTACAGCCGCTGTTACTGTTATTGTTGCTTCTTGCCAATACCCTTGGATATCTTGTGCTACAAAACACAAGAAATTACATTTCGGTTGGGGTCATGCCTTTTCTTCTTCTTTAGAAAGGTTTCTTGAGTGTGGTGCAGGGGTTTTCAAAGGAAATCACTGGGGCCTCGCTCTGGACCATGACCCTATGTAGCAGAATGACATTTGGCACAATGCAGGCCTGTCATGGGCCCTGTCCATGGGGGTTAGTGACTGCACATAATGCAAAGTCCGCATTACAATGCTTAGTTGCCAGTGGCACAGAGGGAATGACATACAGTGTGGCCTTAAGTTAATGGAGAGTGATTTAAAACAACAATAACAACAAACATAATAGAAGTTGTACCTCTAAATAAGGGTTGTGCCCTTCAAAAGTTGTAGCATGGAAGGCAATGCATTAATCCATCAACGCTTTCCTGAGCCAAGCATTGTTGTAACTTCTGATTTGAAGTTGCCTTCAGGGTCTGTGGCACATTAAAAATATATTTATGAAATATTTGTTGTGCTTTTATCCTGATTACAAAAGTTATATAGATTTGTTGCAGAAAGTTTGGAAAGTACAGGAAAACACAATTAAAAAATAAATCATCCATAATCTTAGCACCCTGAGAAGACCCTTGTCAAAACTAATGTATATCTTCTTGGTAATTGTTTATGCATCTGCACACATGGTTGTAAACACACACACTGACATATGCATGTTTATTCACTGAATTGAGGCAATAACCTTTAGACTGTCATTTAGGCTGCTTAAAAATATGTTGTGGCACATTGCTTTGAACATTCTCAGTGGTCCAAATATTTTTCTTTTTTTTTTTTTTTTTAAATATTTTTCTTAAAGGGGGTGGATTTTATTTTTGGAAACAGCCAGGCGTTATTTAGAGCCAAGCCTAGGTATCTCCATTATCGAACTGGCTAATATGGTTTGGGAAAACCAACAAACTCATGTGACTATAAAGTAATAAATTTGGTTTCCTTGGATGGATCACTCTGACTTAATGTTATATCCAGAAGCAGAGTTCTGCAGATGTGTTAAGCCATGGCAAATCGTTGGGTTAAGTGTATAGATTTCAAAGGTGAATGATTTGAAGGAGAGGGGCACACTCTTTCAGACATAAAACTTCTGGTTTTATATATAAGGAACACGAACCACTTACAAGGCAGGGAATTTTCTCCCATAATCTTGGAGCTTATGGTGGGCATGTAGCATCCTCACTTTTTTGAAAGCCATCTTTTGCAGGATCCTGAACCTGTCTTAGCCTGGCCAGGATGTCTGAGAGTTAAGACTGCTTTTTACTTCATGGATGTTAGCTGGGGTCAGCTCTCCTCTACTTTATGTAAATGTCTGGTTTTCCCTTGCCCTGAGGCAGCCAAAAAGAGGGGCTGAGGGTGATGTCAGTTTTCATAATATTACCAGTTAAATACATTAGCATTTATCCATTCTGAAATAATGAATAGTTTCCAATAGATTAAAAAATATGCATTAATAATTCAATGCAATTGTGAAAGGAGACAGAGTCCATCAATAATTAGGACCTTGGAGTTTGCTTTTCCATCACCATCCGCCACCGTGATCTATTCTACTGATGATGGTCTCCTTGCTGGCCTCCCGGACAATTATCGAGATCCTAGCAGGCCAGATAGGGCTTTATTAATGCAAACACATTAATGGCAGCCTCTCATGTATCATGACTGGTGATTTAGCACCAGAAATTAATATCTTGGTCCCCAACCTTGCCAATCTCTATTTTGTCTCCAACGGATGTAGATAATAACTTGGAAAAAATGGGAGTCGGGAGCTGGCTGGGTTCTGGAATCCTTCTAGACTAAGAAGGTAAATTACCCCTTCCTAATTGAGCAATCAGATTCTCAACAGACTCCTTCAACCAGTTCTCCAGTTCTAAAGCTCCCTGGGCTCCTTCATGGGGCTGATACTTTGGGGGATGCAGATTCAACTAACATTTATTGAGCCCCTATTATGTGGCGGATAGGGTAAAGGATGTTTTATCAGTATTCTTACTTTGTTCCCACATCAGTCCGTTTCTGCACATGAGTATGTACTGAGGTTCAGAGACAGTGAGTAATTGGCCCAAGGTCACACCATGGATTAATGGGGAGGTGAGAGTTAAATCTAAATATTGGGATCATAAGGTTGTATGCATTTGTTACTTATTTATTATCTGTCTCCTCCCGTTAAAATGTAAGTTCTGCAAAGGCAGGAACTTTGTCTTGGTCACACTGTATTTCCAGCACCTACAACCATGCCTTGCATATAGTAGGTGTTCAACAATGGTTTTGTATTGTGTAGTGGAGGGAGACCACCTGCGTTAAAATCCTGGCTTAGCACTCTAGCTGTGTGACCCTGGGCAAGTGACTCAACGTCTCTGTGCCTGTGTCCTCACCTGTAAAATGGCGATAATGAAGTGCCCACTTCATTGGCAGTTGTTAGGATTATGGTGTTTAGAACTTGGTTCGTGTAAAGTGCTTAATAAATGTTAACTGTTCTTATTATCTGTTGAAGAAATAAAATGTTTGAGTGCCTATTATATGCTAGACTTGGGATAGAACAGTAAACAATATGTTCTTTGTCGCAGTCCTCATGGAACTTACAGCCTAGTGAAGGACAGGGTGGAACAGCGAGATAAGTGCTGTGAGAAGGGAAGTGTAGGATGCTGGGGGCGCCAGTGAGAGAGGGTCAGTGACATCTATACTGAAACCTGAAGGATGAATAAGCATCCAGCTGGAGGAGGGTCAGGGAGGAAAAAGGACCCAGGTGGAAGGAGAAGAGCATGTGCAAAGGCCCCAGAGGTGAAAGCAGTATGGTGTGCCTATCTGTTCGAATGCTTTCAGTAGCAAGTAATATAAAACCCAAAGAGAAGTGGTTTTTTTTTTTTTTGCGGCACGGGCCTCTCACTGTTGTGGCCTCTCCCATTGCAGAGCACAGGCTCCGGAAGCACAGCCTCAGCGGCCATGGCTCACGGGCCCAGCCGCTCCGCGGCATGTGGGATCTTCCCGGACCGGGGCACGAACCCGCGTCCCCTGCATCGGCAGGCGGACTCTCAACCACTGCGCCACCAGGGAAGCCCAGAGAAGTGGTTTTAAAAATAAGAAAAATATTATGTCATTTCCAAGAATAAGAAGTCTAGATGTAAGCGTTCCAGGGTTGGTTAATTCTGTGGCGCAAATATGTCTCCAAATCCTTTCTCTCATTCCACTCTACCATCCTTTGTGTCTTGGCTTATCCCGTTGGGTTGGCTTCTCCTCATGGTCTCCAGGTGATCCCAAGATGGTGTCACATGCAGACAGCCACATGCTTATTTTCGAGAGAGAGAAAGCTTCGCAGAAGTGCAGGTTTTCCCCATGGGTTTTACTGGTCAGAATGGCATCACATGCCATTACTAGCAAGGGGAGTGGAATTACCTTGTTGGCTTGAACTGATCAAGGTTCATTCCCTAGGCCCGGGGCCAGCCTTCCATAAAGCTGTGGTTGCCTGATACTGAAACAAAATTGGGCTTTTCCTTAAGAAAGAAGGTGTAATGTGGGGTGCGAATGCTACTGAACAAGCAACTAACAGGAGCCCTGCAGTCCCCTTTGTGCTCTGAGCTGCACTGCTCATGTATCACATAGGGGTAGCACCTTGAATCAAGGGAGACTCTGCTGACCTGGAAGAATATCTTATCCCCCAGTGAGGGCATAAGAACACTCAGATGGTTATGACTGAGGGAAGGAAGACAGTCTCTGCATTTCCCTTTGGACTGTGGAAGATTAACAGGGCTTTTATTTGAGAGGATACATCCTTGCATTTTAGCAGACTTTTGTATACTTGCATTTTCCCTCTATTATCCGACCAATTTCTCTTACTAACTTGATGACATGGGTAGTTGAGGGTAACTATGTGTATGGGGAGGAGGGTAGGGGATAGGGTGGGTAGAAGAGAAATGGAATGGAATCATGAGATCTTGTAGGATTGCTGCTCCCTTGATGTAGAAATCTCTGCCACTCAGATGCTACTTGAATACTGCTATAGACAAGGAGCTCAGTATCTCACAAAGCCTCCTTTCTATTAGAAGTTTAATCTTCTATCCCTTTGTTCTCTGAGTTTCTAGAAAGAAAATCTCCTTCATGTCCCATGATGCTCATCCTTCCTCTAGACCTCTGTAGTCCCACCTGCAAGTACAGTTCACAGGTCCATTAAATCACTGGATCCACTGTCTAACCCCGAGAGTCGACACGTGCTCCGTTCAGTCTCCAAGGCCGGCTGAGTCCACTGTGGAAGGCATTCGACAGCCTTACCATCTGCTTATTTTAACTCACTTGGTCTAGATCTTCCCTGGTTTCAGGCTTGGAGCCCCACATGCCTCTTCAAATCCGCATTTCTGACCCTCAGCTCGTTTTGACCAGGCCACTATGACTCTAAGGTTTCTCCTCTGTTCTGCTACCTCCCCACTCTCAGGCCAGGGGAGTGCGTGTGCCTCCACTTCTCATTTATTCCCCTCTATTTAATGGAAGAGGATGGTGAGGGTACAGTGTGCATTTCCCTCTGTTTCTCCTTTATCAGCCACGGTCCTGAATTGTGTTTCTTGCCTTCCCTGTCCTCAGAGCTCCCTGAAGATTTCACTTTGAGCCATGCCTGGCCCATGGAGCAGAGCTATTGTGGCTGGCCCACCCTGGTTTTCTGGTTTCACTCCATCCTCCATCTTTCTGTCTTGTCCCCTCAGTGACCAGTGATGTGTTTTAGAGGAAGTGGGCCAGGGTGACAAGTACGGTCTGGTCCACAAAACAGAGCCAAGCTCCCACACACAGGCCCTGTGACCTGGGCCTGATGCCTTGACTCACCCGACCCCAGAGATGAGATGAGGTGCATCCTCTTACCCCACGCTCTTTCCTGGAAACATCTGGCTTGTGGCATGTTGGTGTGGCATGGCAGTGTCACCTGGTAGGCCAGAGAGGAAAGAGCCCTCCTGTCACAGGCCAGCTTTGTGCCTTGTTTACAGCATATTTTAATCTCACTTTCACTTTTTTCTTTTTTCCTCCATTTCTGAAATTTAAATATTTGAAGTCAGTTTAGTTATTTTTATGACAATCCTCTTTCCCTTCCAGAAACAGAAAGTAAAAGAGATGCAAAACCCATTGGGGCATCTGTCTCCCACTTTTAAATTTGTCCCTTCTCCTCTTGCGTGACACTAGAAGTAGTAACGGCAGGGTATTCTGTCCTAATACCTGTGCCAACCCCTCACCATTATTTTCTCCCCCACCTGGGGTTCTCTGGTGCTCCCAGCTACCCCTCTGTGGTCCTGCTGAGCTACAACTGGGGCCAAGATGAGGATCCTGAGTCCTTTGAACTGGATGGATGAAAGGCCAGTCCTGTAGCATGAATTTTCTTTTCTGTCCGTTAATTCATTGTAGGCAACCCCATCTGATTACACAGTTTCCCTTAAATGAGAACTACCTCTGAATACCCTCTTCAAGACCTAGGTTCTAAGGGAGGGAGACTGGATTAGAGGCCAGGATCTGGGTGTTCTGTCCCTGGTTTTCTCTCCTGATTCAATAAGCTCTCTGTGCCTCATCTGGTCTACAGAGGGAAGGCTGTCTCTGACCCCCCTTCCAGGGAGATTAGAGATTGTAAGGAAAGAACTCCATGCTGTCTAGTGGAAGGGAAGATGATGACTTTCAGTAAGATCATTTTGATTCCTATTGCTCTCCGGGAGCACATCTCCTCTTTCTCTTTGCTCTTGTTTATTTATTTATTTATGTTTTTGGCTGCGTTGGGTCTTCGTTGCTGTGCTTAGGCTTTCTCTAGTTGCAGCGAGCGGGGCTACCCCTCATTGTGGTGCACAGGCTCTAGAGCGTGGCCTTCAGTAGTCGTGCATGGCCTTAGCTGCTCCACAGCATGTGGGATCTTCCTGGACCAGGGCTCAAACCCGTGTCCCCTGCAATGGCAGACGGCTTCTTAACCACTGCACCACCAGGGAAGTCCCTTTGCTCTTGTTTAGTAGAAGGTCATCTGTTTTCTTTTTCATTTGTCCACTTCTGCTGTACTGCCTGTGTCTCCTGGGCCTATGTAAAAAAAAAAGCCAGAGTGTCCAAGCCCTGGCTGCCCCCCCAGTCCCCAGCTGGGCCGAGCCAAGAGGAAGGTGTTGTATCTGCCGGTGGTGGGCCTTACTTGCTTTCTTATTGCTCAGTGGCCAGAGAAGCTGAGGCCCTTTCCCTGGACCACACCCTGCAGAAGGGCATACAGGCATACCTTGGAATTATCGTGGGTTAGATTCTAGACCACTGAAATAAAGCAAATATTGAAAAAAACGTGAATTTTTCAGTCTCCCAGTGCATATAAAAGTTATGTTTACACTATATTGTAGTCTATGAAGTGTGCAATGACCTTATGTCTAAAAAACAATGTACATGCCTGAGTTAAAAAACACTTCATTGCAGAAATGCTAACCATCATCTGAACCTTCAACGAGTTGTAATATTTTTGCAATAGTAACATCAAAGATCACTGGCCACAGATCATCGTAACAAGCATAATAATAATGAGAAAGTTTGAAATACTGTGAGAATTACCAAAATGTGACACAGAATGAGACATGAAGTGAGCAAAGGCTGTTGGAAAAATGGCGCCAATAGACTTGCTCCACACAGGGTTGCCTCAAACCTTCAATTTGTGAAGAACATAATATCTGTGAAGCACAATAAAACGTAGCATGTATCTTATGTTGAGATGGTATGTTCTGGTTTTAGTGACATTTCATACAACCTGCCTTACCTTGTTTCATCCCCACCATAACCCTGTGAAACAGGAATAATAAGGAAGGACATTTAGTTTTCTTTTATCGAAAACATAATTGAGGTTCTGAGGGGTTAAATGATGTGCTCGGGTTAATGTCTCTCCTTAGCGGCTGAATCTGGCGAGGTGCAGGACTTTCCACTCCAGTCCGGGCCTTTGTACACTGCATCCCGCTGGCTCACGGGCCTGGAATCTCAAGAGTGGTCTCTCTGCTGCTTCCCCTTGTGCCTGGCGTGGCTTGACCTTCCTACGTCCTTGTCTCCTGAGGCTCACCCAAGTTCCATGTCTCCTATCATAGCAAGCCCTGAACTGCAGGCTGGGCAGGTGGTCTAGTGAGTGGACTACCAGGTGTTTGTGCAGGGGAGCAAGGCATGGGTTGTAGGGTGTGTGGGTGGGAGGAGGCTGAGGAACACATGTTCCATATTAATCTTTATTTCAATGAAGTTGTTTGAGTTCATGCTTTATTGTGGTGCTTTAAAATAATGTGTTTCTAATGGTGCCCCCGGGGGTAGCACTTGCACTTTTGAGATCCTATTGCTGGAGTGGCTCATGAGACCAACCACAATAATAGAAAGCGAGGCACCCCCTGGTGCGCCATCTGAATTCATAATGGCAATTTCTATGATGCCCCGAGGCCAGCTCTGTTTGTACTTGAGAACATGTTAGAGCTCGGCACTGAGGAGGGCTCCTCCCTTCCTGCCCCGGTTTGATCAGAGCCCCTCTGTAAGGAAAGGTGCTCCTTCAGCCTCCTGTATCTGGCTGTCATCACCGGTCTCCAAGGAAAGGACCAGCCCTCCCCCTACTTTGGTTTTGGTGTGGGCAGAGAGGGTGATGGAGGGGGCGTGGTCTCCTGTCAGTCATGTACCCCCTTCCTTCTCCTGCCTCTCCACCCTGTGTGCAAAGCAGAAAGGCCCTCTGGGGTCTCCTGTGCCTTCACCGTCAAAGCGGTGAAATATGAAATGACAACATAATGAAATGAACTTGGTCTCATTAAGATTCCAAATGGCCGTCTTTTTTTTTTTTTTTTTTTTCCGTTTCGGCCAAAGACCCACACCATGGCGCAGATGGCAGAAGTGGGTCAGTGCTGCATGGGGTGAGGGGAGCGGCAGGAGAAGCCCAGACGAGGGGCCATCATGGTTCAGGCTGGGACAGCAGGCCCAGGGGCAGACCAGGGGACTTAGGAAGAGCTGAATCAGCCCTCCAAATTCCTGCAGACAAGATCACAGGCTTTGGCTGCCGAGGCTGGAAACACACCCGCACAGCAAGCTCCCCTCGACCCAGGAGAATGATGGGGTGGGGTGGCTGGATGAAGACAGGGGCCCCACTTTCTCCTAAGCGCTTAGTGATGCCCTGCAGGCGCTTGATGTGAGAGATGAGCGACAGCGCCCCCTCCCTTCAGCCAGTGGAAGTACAGCCTGAATTACAGGGTGCACGAGCAGTATTTGCACTCTGGTCATGCATCCTCCGTGGGGCTGTGTAGATCATATAGCCTTATGACAGAAGCCCACGGAGGGTCAGTGCTATTCATTCATCATCAGATGTTACTGACCCCCTGCTGCCTGCCAGGTGCTGTGAGAGGCACTGGAGGGTCGAAGACAGAGAGGTAACATTGTCCCTGCCCTCAAAGACCATGGAATCCTCTGTGTGTGTCCTGTGATCACAACCTCATCTCCTTGCTTGCTTTTCTAGTGCAGAGAGCGTCTTAGGTCAATTTGTCTGTGAGCCGTTCTCATTCATGGAGGAGTCTTCGGTCACTGCACATTTACTCAGAGGCAAAGTCTAGCCCAATGGTTCTCCCCTCTGACTGCATGTTAGAATCACCTGGGCTGCTTTTTAAACATATTGATAATGGGGCCCAGGGATAGGGTTGACGTTTAGTGTGTACATGCAGGTATGACGTCCTGCCAGCAACCATCTGACTGGCTGGGCTCATGCCCTACTGGTCAGTAGATATTTTGATCATTATTCCTACCCTACCTCAGACTAATAAAATAAAAATTTCTGGTGATGGAAGCTTGGTCATAGATAGGTTTTTGAAAAGCTTCCCAGGTGGTACTAATGTGCAGCTAGGGGTGGTTTTGGCAAGACGCATATGTGGTAGGTACACCTTTAAGGCCTGAATGGCACCAAAGCCCCAGGAGTCAATGCTGGGGACAGTTGAACTCCAGCTCTAATACTCCACCTGGGGTCCCTGGCTGTAAGGTGATGTCATCACCAAAGGGGGTCGCACAAAGTGGAGCTCCCACTTAGTACACGGTGAATGAAGGAAAAGCTTTCAGCTTTAGACTCTGATAGGCTTTAGAAGAAGAAAAAGGCCCTATCCAGTCCCCTCTTTTTACATATGATGAAACAGTTTCAGGTGCCTTCATGATTTCGGAGGGTGGACATTTGACACCTGGCCCAGGGTCCTGAGGCAGCCTCTTTGAGAATTATTTTTGCAGCTTGGGAATAAGAGACAAAGAAGCTGCAAGGATGAGCTTTTTAGCAAGTGCCTCAAGACAGGGACATTATCAGGCCAGAAGAAACTCTTAAATCTTTATAGTTTGGCTAAGGGTGTGAATTATTATATATATATAAAAAAATTTCCCCCAACAAAATAGTTTTGCTGATGTGGGCTGCCTTTGCTGAGGCCAAGGAAAACCTGTTTCCAGTGGTGTGGCAGCTCTGAGAAGCCACTAAATCTCTGTAACTGCAGGGTGTTGACCTCTCTGTCTGGCACCGCAGGCTCTCCAGCTGGCATGGCTGGCTCCGTGGTGCCAATTCTCTCGTGAATTCTTGACATCTTGACCTCATGACCCTCTCTTATCTCAGGTAGGCCTCTGTGTACCTACCTGCTCTCTCTCCTGTATTTCTTTGGTAGAGGACCTGACCTGTCTTGAGATGCCTGCTCTTGGAACCTGTCTCCCAGAACCAAGGATTCGGAAGACCTGGGCCTCCTACCTTTTCTTCCACTCCCCCAGTGGCCCTCTGCTGCCCCCACCTGCCACAAGTCCACACTAACCATAGAATCCTTGAGGGCAGCTCCGCAGGGCTCAGGAACAAATTGTTTCTCTTACGTGCCAGGCATTGTCCTGGACATTGTCACTTATGCTGCCTGGTTCAGTCATCAGAGTCCTGGGTTAAGTATGTTGCAGATGGGGAAAGTGAGGCTCAAGATAGGTATGTCCCAGAACTCAAAGAAGTAGAGATAAGTTCAAACTCAGAGTTATACTTCTTGCATTACATGTTGGCTGCTTCTTTAACTCCTTTGGTTCTGGCAGAAATAGTGGCTACTGGGGGAAAACATGAGAGATGATCATGGAGCAGTGGAAATTAACCACTAAGTTTTTAGAAAGTGAGACAAAATGATCATTCAGGATGCAGGACTGTTGCATCTATTAGAGCATGGTGTTACTTTTCCCTTCTCTTCTCATCTCAAGTGCCCTGCATGTTCCTCAGCTTGTCAGGGGCAGGAAAGGTAGTATTCTTGGACGAACCCAGAAGACAGAGCCCACTTACAGCTCAAGACTCAGGGAGCGGATAAATGAAAATCAAAGGACACAGAGTTCAGTGGGCTGAGCAAGATGGAAAGGTCATAATCCACCCATCAAGATTCAGCCGAGAAATCTGAAAGGAATTGAGCAAGATATGGGGGTGGTACCTGAAGAAGCCAGTCATGGGAGGTACATGGAGTGGGGAAACTGGAAAACAAAGCTCAGCACCGGCATCTTCCAGAGGACACCAGGGATGAGGTAACTCCACATGAGACTCGGCAACCTCCACTCTCTCCTCCCATGGTCAGACTCAATTCTAAGAGTGCCAGATGTGGATGATGCAGGTCCTGGGAACTGACAATTGCTCCTAGGTAGAAAGTTTATGAGAGAGGCAGTGGAGGCATTTCTCTGGCATCAAATTTATCAACATTCTTCCCAGGAGGATTTGAGGAGTGCCCTGTTCCTAATGGGAGTATACTCCTACCTTTGTATAATGACACACAGAG
Source organism: Pseudorca crassidens (assembly GCF_039906515.1). Classification (NCBI taxonomy): domain Eukaryota; kingdom Metazoa; phylum Chordata; class Mammalia; order Artiodactyla; family Delphinidae; genus Pseudorca; species Pseudorca crassidens. The sequence continues at coordinate 25,488,352 of NC_090296.1, read as the reverse complement.
TGAGGCTGAGTGTAAACAACTGTACACACATGCTGCTGTGTCTCGTCATGTTCACATCCACACTCACACATACAGCCACTCCGGGCTGATGCATTGGCACTTGGCACAGAGGTGCTTTGAAGGATCCGGGACCTGGGGTTCAGAGCATAGTAGAGAACTGGTAGGAAGGAGTATGAATTTGGGGGGGAAAGCTAGGACTTGTAAAGTCAGAGAGACCATAACTCTTAAAAGTCCAGAAGTTAAGTTCAGATAAGTCTGCTAGGGTAGGAAATATCAAGTAAGCACCTTGGGGTCAAAAGTAGTGTCCAGAATCTGACCATCAGTTGGAGAGATGTCACCAGTGGCACAAGTAAGAGTGGCACAAGTAAGAGCGCTCTGATCTTAAGGCAAAGGCTCCATCCTGTTTATTGTTGGGGATTGTGGATGCAGCCCTAGCCAGGCACACTAGAGACTTACGGTCAATTCTTCTTCCTCCGTCTCCTGATTGCTAAGCTGGTGGAAGAAAATCAGCACCTGGAAGGATTCGACCATTTCCAAGTTATTGTACAAACGTCCAGCAAAAGGTGACTGAGGAAGGTATTCTGGTTTTTGCTGTATATTGTTACATTAAAAAAAATCATTCATTTACTTAAAAATGTATTATGATATACCCATGATCAAGAAACTCCAGTGTGCTGCCATGAATACAAAAGTTTATAAAAAAAAACCTGCTGCTCTCAAGGAGTTTACAGTCTAGAGGGGGAGAGAAACATGCAAGCAAATAGCTCTAATGTGAGTTAAAAATAGCCTGTTGTGAGGACAGAGGTGAAGGAGTGAATAATAATTATGGGGGAGAGTTAGGGGTTAGTGTTGTGGAGGAGGTGGCCTTTGATCTGGGCCTTGAAGCGTGAATATGATTTTAACTGAATGGGGAGATGGAGAGGAGGAAGTAGGAGGGAGTTTTGGGAGGAGGGAACAGCATGAATAAAAACATGCAGGTGTAAAATTATGTAGCAAGTCTGAAGAAAGGCAATTAATACAGTGAGGCCGGAATTTAGGGGGCTGCTGAGGAGACGAGACTGGAAAGACTTAGTACATCCAATTAAGGAGGATCCAGGTAATTATATAATCCTCTCACTTTAACTGGCTAGTGGGTAAGGGACCTGGCGGGTCCAGGTCTAGATGTAATACATTATTTAAAGCGCACACGGTTGCTTCAGCACATTTTGCCTTCCCTCTACCCCTTGCAGCCATGCAATCCTATTCTTTGTGAGAGTCTGTATACCTTTTTTGTGCTTGTAAGCTCACACCGTATCTCCTTACCTACATACTCTCAGGCCTTCCTAACAACTGCATTCTCCCACCTGACCTCCAGTGTGTATACCTCCTCACGCCAGGGGAGTGGAGCATGCAGGGGGCCAGGTGACCATTAAGCAAACATCATTGCGCTTGGTAGGAGGAAGCAGAAATGCATTGCAAATCAGGTTCAAAGTGGTGCATTCTGCAAGTTGGCTAGAATAATTTCAGACCCCAGACCTCCTGCTGAAGTGAAAAACGACATTTATAGGAGGGAAGCTTAGAATTAATCCTCCAAAATGATAGTAAAGTGAATTCTTTCCTGGCTCTGCTGTGACTGTTCTTCCTCCTATTTCTGTCTCTCCTTATTATTGTCATGAGTTCTGCTCTCCAAAGTGGATAAAGTCACCATTCAGATAAGATCAGTTTCGTCTGGTGCAGCCACGTTGATCTGATCACAGTTTGGACTGCAGGTTTTGAATTCACCTTGGGCATTTAACTTTGGGGGGTGGGGGAAAGGGAACTAAAAATGCCGATCTGGCACAAAGTAGCTGCAATCATTAGTTTGCTGTCCTTAGGCCTGCTCTGAGTCATACCGCAGGATAGCAGATTCTCTGGCTATTTCTTGGACTTTGGGACACTTTTTACCCCAGTCACCTTTTACCCCATTCCAATATTTGAATCGCAGTGGAGACGGTTTCACTAGGGGTCATCAGTCTGCAATTCCTGGTGGAGTTCTCAGTGATTGTGAAAGATGGCAAGTCCCGCACACCTGCTGAGCGGCATGAGCGCTCTCCGTGGTCCTGAGAAAACTGAGGCTGCTCTGCCGAACGGGAAGCTGTTGGGAGCTCTCCATGGTTCTGCAGGCAATACACTTCTGTAGGGAATTTGAGGGGAAATTGTCCACAAACTACTCTAATAATGATTGCCCCACAGGAGAGTTGAGATAAAACCAGAGTAGCAAGCTGTTGAGGAATTGCTGAATGAACGTCCACCCTAAAAACTAACGACCACTTTCACATTTGCTCTTATTCTGTGATGCCAACTGATTGTTTTAGAATGCCTCGTTTATTTAGTTTTCCTCCTAGTGGTGAGGGAAAGAAAGCAGATGCTTATATTAATTATAGGGTGTATATTATTGTCCACCTGAAGCACAAACATAATGAAAGAGCCACAATTCATTTATTCCACAAATATTTTGGGTGCACTTTTGATATGCTAGACAATACGCTAGATGCTAAACCTTGGACAAGCTTATAGCTCACACAGGAATTAGATGAGCTGTGACTCTGGGAAGGCTGCCCTTTTCCCCTAACAACTACTGTTATTTGGTGACTGACCACTCTGGACTTCAGTTAATGGTTATAGCCAAGAAGAGACCTGGGGAAAAGTCATGGGAATACTGGGGCTCCATTTGTGACTCCCATGAACCACTGTGTGACTTGAGTGGGTTCTAAAGGAATCAGAGGCCTCTACAACTCTATATGAATTAAATCTCCATCTCTGACTTTGTAAAGAGAGAAAGTCTCTTTAGGCTTGAATCAGCTTCCTGCTGGGATCAGGGTCCCTCAATGTGCACAGGGCTCTCTGCACTGATTGCCCTGAGGAGTGTGCTGTGAGAATGCCTGATGCTGATGTGTGCACGGGTGCTCATAAAAGGATGCACCTGACAATATGATGGTAATACTTATACAGCACATACTACATTCAGTGATTTGTTATGAGTGCTTTACGAATATTAAATGATTTAATTATCATAACAACCTTTTGAGGTAGGTACCATTATTATAACTATTTTATAAATCAGCAAGATGAAGCACAGAGAGGTTACATAGCTTGCCAAAGATCACACAGCTGGTAGATTGCAGAGCCAGGATTCGATACCAGGCAGTCTGCTTCTAGAGTCAATTCTCTTAACCACTGTGCTATAAAAACCTGAAGCTTACAAATTCCTGGGAAGTGGTTACATGTTCCCTGAGGTAAGAAACATATTTGGATGGCTTGATTCTCCCCTGCTCTCATGTCCTTTCTATAACAAACGTCTCTCACCTCATTTTATAGAATGACTTCTAAGAGTGATGCACCTTAATGCTATTTCTGAAATTTTACTTATCTTTTAGCTGGAATTTTACCAAGTAATATTTGTCCTATCATCCTGAAAGAAAGTATTCATTCATGATGGGATACTTCTTATTAGTCAAGATTTAAGTCAAAAAAACCTTTTGTTTCCAGAAAAGCCTTTTAGACCATGCAGTCTAAAACTGTTCTTCTTTCCCCTAGCTACTTTTATAAAATTCTATGATTTTGTTTTCTTCATAGTAGTTATCACTCTTTGAAAGTATCTCATGTGTTTGTGTGCTCTATTATTTTCTATTCCTTATCCCTACTAGAATATAAGGTACATGAGGACAGAAGATTTGTTTGTCTTGTTTACTACTGTGTTCTGTCTACTTGGAATATGATATGGTTAGTAAATGAATCTAGGCCCAAGAATAATTTGGTAGACTCTTGGAGGAAAATCCAGAGAAAGGGAGAGAGTTAATAAAGTCCTCTGGACTAGGAGAGATTTGCAAGTTTAAAAAGAAGTTTAAAAAGGGAAAAAAGTCAACATACAGCTTAAAAAAGAGACCTAGTGGAAGAGACCATTTCCAATCAGCAAGGGTCCCCAGCTCTTGGGAGCCAAAGCAAAGAGGTTTAGGTAGCTGTATTTGTAAGCCTGGTATGTCTCACCTTCCAGCAGAGCTGTTCTGCATGTCAATTCACCCTAGAGATTGACGTGGCGTGTGATTTAGGAGGGTGAGGAAGTTAGCTTGAACCATGGGCATGTCATCATTTTTCCTTGATTTTTCCAGGAAGTAAAAGGGGCATCTTGTCTTTTTTCCCCCCTGGTGTCTAGAGATCTTGCCCATCCTCAGCAACATGGTCTACATGTGCTTCAGGCCTAAGCAATAAAACTAAGAGGGGGTGGAGACCATCAGCTTTTGAAGTGACTCACACTTGTTACAGGAATTAGAAGACAAACTGGAGATAAGGTGATGGGGCGTGGAAGAGCAAAACGGAGGGTTAATCTTCGAAAACTAAAAATGTGAGGCTGTTGATATATTTGGGTGCTTCAGAGGTGATTCATCCATGTTTGGTTGATTTTCTAGACTTTTAATTTTCTTTCCAGTGTTTGGCATTGATAGTGCCAACTTATTACCAGAGGCTGCAAAGAAGAGAGAAGACTTGAACCAGTTAATTCAGAGTTTAGAAGCAGATGCCTCAGAGCATTTGGTGGGGGAAGAGGATGATTCCCTGTTCCCCATAGTTACATGCCAGATTTTCACACTTTGAGATTTTCTTAGTCAACAATGGCCTAAAATCTGTTTTCACCTCCAGTATGAATAGGGCATTAATCACTGAAATCTGTTTCTCACAGTTACGCTTCACATAGGGCTCCAGTTTGCTTCCAGAGCGACCTTTGGTATAAAACTTTTGTTTGCTGATGCCTGTATTTGCCACACGTCCAATGGGCGGTGAAGAATGGGAAGGGTGGGAAGGGTTTCTCAAGGAGTTGTAGACAGGGAAAGGGAACGTCAGAGAACAGGAGAACTACTGATTAGAAAGGAGAGAAAGAAAGTAGGGAACTGAAACTAATCTCCATTTAAATGAGGGATCCAGCGTTGGACCCTTTTGGTGGATACCTTTGTGGGTGCAGAGAGGAAGAGGGAAGTGCACAGGTATGGAAGCCAGAATGCCATAGATCTGAATTGCTTCCCCGAACCTCTTGCCCCAGCCTTATAGCTCTTCAAAGTATTAAACGAGATAATATATGTGAAATGTCCAGCACAGAATAGATGTTAAACAAGTGGAAATCATTATGGGCTTCATAAGTGCCCAAACTTTAAAAAAAAATTCATTTATCACGTATTTATTGAGAACTTTTAGATGCTATGTATGGTTACATATATGTGATCACTGCCCTCCTGTCTAGGGAGTAAAGGAACAGTAGTCATCTTTAGGAATATTTCTTAGTGACCTAGTACTATCGCTTTGCATTTACCTAACCCCTAGTGTGTACCCAGCCCTTAACTGCTTTGTAGGAAGGGAGTATACTAGTAGGAAGAGGGGCAAGTGGGCTTATGTGATGATGTTAAAGAATATGCGAGGCAAGGTTGGCATAGAAGAACAGCAGAAAGAAAGAACCTCATTTATTTATTCAGCAGACATATATAGCCTAGCAGCAAAATCTTAGCCCAAGCAATGGGCTCTGATAGAATTTCTAGGTTAGTGGGGGCTTGGCATGAGAGAGAGTGAGGAAATAGGAGATTGTACGCATGCAAGCTCATGAAGTTGTGGGCTGAGGAGGTGAAAGAATGAGTGGATGAAGACTGTGGAAAGGGAAGAAAAAAGGGAAATCACAAGTTACAAGGAGAGTGGCCCAAGCAGTGGGTTAGGGAACCAAGCAAAGTGCTGGGGGTGGCTGAGTGGTATCAGGAAAGCAGATGGTGATCCTTGAGAAGGAGGGTGCAGATGGCGTTGACGGTGAGGAGGCAGCGTGAGGTGAAGAAGAGTCCCAGCTTGGCCACCCCAGGAGGGGAGAGGCTGGAACACAACTCCCCACGCTGGGTGAGCTCTGTGAGTCATCTGGCCCCCAGTGTGGCATCTGCAAGGGGTACCAGGAGGAAGGATGCAGGAGGCTGTGTGATTCTTTATGATGGGCCTTGGAGGTTAAACATGAACCTCAAACACCCAGGAGCTCCTTGTGAGGAAAGAAAGTTCTCCTTCTAAGGAAAGAACACAAGCACCCTATTATATTCAAATCCAGTCTCCCAGGTTAAGTTTCTACTGTCTGTTTGATCTCGGGCAAGGAATGTGATTGCTCTTGGACATGGCCTTCTCATCTGTAAAATAAAAAGGTTGGGTTAGGTAATACTTAAAATACTTTTAAGCTCCAAATTCTATGATTCTGAGAAATATTTGAAGGTCTAGACTGCAGAGGACAGAGCAGACTTATTAGTCTGTTACTGCTAGAGTTGCGTGTGAAGGGTAACTGTTAGAAACAATGATCAAATCCCTATGCACACTGGTGCTGAAGATAAATTTTAAGCAATTGTTGCTCAAGAAGGAGGATTCCGGCTTAATGTAATAACGTTTTTAAATATTGGAGTCATCCAGCGATGAGTTGGGTTGCTCTGTGTGGTAGTGAGCTCCCTGCTGCAGGAAGTGATCAATATCAGGTTGAATGATGATGTTTTGGGGGCTACTATAAAAGGAACTCCTCCCCCTGCACCCACCTTTACAAAACATCATGAAACATTCTGCTTTCCGGCAGACTGGTTGAGCGTGTGATTGAATGGTTGAGCACGTGACTGGTTGGTGAATCCCAGCTAGTATTTCTCAGAACATGATGTCATTCATATTAACAGGTCTCCTGTGTGGAAAAAAGGGTTTTGTGGTAAAGTAACTTTGGAGAACATTATATTAAACAATGTTAAGCAAGTTTCTCTTCTGCGAGACTTCTCAGAGACTCAAATATATTCGTGTGATTATGGATTTTCTGATCATATTTGACAATAGAGTCTTTCAGAGTATCTGATAGGGATAGTGACCTACTGAACCTACTTGGAGAAACGTTGCTTTAAGCTGTTGTTTTATGTTCTAGGTCCTTTGCCGCTAGAAAGAAAGCATCAGAAATTCTCTGCTGTCCTCAGCTAGTCTGATGATGAAGCCTAATTTGGGACTTAAAGCCCTCGGGGAGGGGATGGAACTGTGGATGATACTGTTAGCCTGACTCAGCTGGTGACCTTAGATGAGTCCTTCCTTGTACCTCAGTTTCCTCATAAGTAAATGGGGAGAAATATGTTGAATCCAATCCTTTTTAGGGTTGAGGTGTCATGACAGAGTTCAAGGTAACACCCATGACATTGGAGTTTGAGTTTGAATCACCTGGGCATTTCGTTGAAGTGCAGATTCTGATTCAGCAGGTCTGCTGGGCTTGGAGTGGGGGTAGGAGCTGAGTGTCTGCATTGCTGACCCGCTTAGAGACAATGCTGGTGCAGCTGTGGTCACGCTGAGCGTCGTGAAGGTCCAGGAAGCCACATAGTCTGGCCCATATCAGGAGTATCTCCTCGTAGGGAGCAGCTCAAGCGTTCTGGTGTCACCACATTTCCTGGAGATCTGGTCTGTGTTTTCAAAAGGTATTATTCCCATGGAGAAATAAGCCAGGCACCTCTCTTATGTCCCTGTGGAGGGTTTGCCTTGGGCCCCTCTGAAGGGAATCCCTCTTCCTCGTCAGCTTCCCCACCCCCTACTGCCTACAGCTCCACAGTCGGTTAAGCTATTTTTTGAGTTTGAGTTAAAACCATTTCAGACATATTTTTAACTGCGGCCTGTTTGAAAAGCTGTTAGCATTTGGCAATCATTCCATCTTCAGCTTGAATCCTGAGGAGGGTGTTTCTTTCTTTCTTTTCTTTTTTTTTCCTCCACAACCGGGCAAAAGTATATCATTTAAGAATAGTCCTGGTGCGTGGGTCCGAGAGAATGGCTGCTGCTGGGGATGGGAATGGAGATGGGGCGCGCTTCAGTCTCCACAAGATCATCACTGTTGGTGCCGCCTTTCCTGCCTGCACCCGGGCTGAGCTGGCTTTACAGTGTGAAGGGGCAGGGATGATATGAGGGCCGTCCAGCAGAGGGAGAGGGAGAGACGATGGGAAGCAGGGGCTGGGGAGGGACACAGGGCAAATGGCACCAGAACTGGGGCTGCTTGAACCTCCAGGAATGATAGCAGAATGGATACCTTTCCTGCCCGTGATCCTGAGATTTTCTAGAACCAGCACATCACCATTGCCATTGTTAGGAAGCTTTTATTAAGGGCCTCCTGGGAAGTAGTGCCCATGGGAAGTTGTTTCATTTTTTATTTAAGTAACACACATAGCCTCTACACTGTGAATACCACTGTTTGAATACTTTAAAAATATTAGCTCACTTAATCCTCCTAACAACTCTATTGAGGTAGGAACTATTGTGATCCCCATTACATAGAAGGGGAAACTGAGGTGCAGAATGGTCAAGCAACTCGCCCAAGGTCCTGTGGCCTGTGGGCTGTAGAGCTGGATTCCAGCCTGTGCGGTCTGGAGCTGGAGTTCACGCCCTTTGCCACTACACTATGCGGAGATGCAAGTCCTGCCCTCTCGGCACTCGATCTGAAAGTGGCCTGTGCCAGCTGTCCGCTCTTACCTAGCTGGTGGGAGGAATGAAGTTTAAAACAGACAAGAACTTCTGTCATAAATGGAGCAAATGATGATTTTTTTTAAAGCAACCATCAAGCGTTAATAGGTAACTCCCTGCCACTCAAACATTCAAACCCATTAAACACTCCAAATATATCTGGACCGTATTAAAATGTGATCCCCAAGCAGGAAATTCTAGAATTGCTCTGAAAATTATCAGCGTGGGAGGAAATAGTTTCCTTCTAGCATTTTTCTTGTAAAGTTTCTGGTGAGATATTCTTGCATCATCAGTCTAGTCAAGTTGCTTGCTCCTGGGTGCTCAGGGGAAGAAGGATGCAGCGCAGGGATGCCATTGCACGTCCTAGCCAGGATCTCCCCGAGGCTGGAATCGGCAGTCCTGTCCCAAAGGCTGGCTCCTCTCAGCTGACAATGGCTGCTGAATTCAGGGAGGTGGCTGAGAGGCTTCTACTGCTGCAAGCGCCCGAGAATATCTTATTTCCATGGAGGAAGCAGGGAAAGAAAATGAGGGTAGAGGGTTCCCCACTGGAGTTGGAAGTTAAAGACTTTTTGCCTTCCTGGGAGCTAGCCTTTCCTGCAGCCTCTTTGGGGGTGGGTGGGTAGGGGGTGCTGATACCCTGGTGGAAGGGATGCCTGGAGTTAGAAACATTCCCTGGGAACTAACCCCCTCAAGGCCTGAATGCTTAGGCTCGCCTTTGGGCTTATGTCCTCACACGCCTGTAAATCCCACATCCACGTGTTCTTCCATCCTGTGACGAACAGTTCTCTGGATTAGGTGCCGCTTGCAGAATTTGGGGAGTGTTGCTCTTGACTCCCCCTGACTCACTGCTGGCCGTGTCCTCTTGCTGGACTGCAGGTTTAACTCTTTCTGTATAAGTTCTCTCCTTGGAGATACCAGGCCCCTCTGTATTACTGTCTACACTGCACAGTGCATGTCTAATAATACTAATTAATAAGCAGTCACTTATTAATACCACTGGAAACACCGTCACGTGGGTGACGGAATGTCAAACTCCAGGAGGCAGCAATGCAGCCCAGCTCTTGTGGGAGGAGAGGAGAGAAGAGGGTAAGGGATATTCGAAAGTGGCATTGGATGAACCGCTTTGAGCCAATAGCATTTGAGGCTGAATTCGCAATCTGCTCAGGAGCAAGGCAAGCGGGGATCTGAGACCTTGACTCAACTGCAGTGCTGGCTGGGGATTAGCAGAACTGTCTAATGTGCAATTTTGGGGACTTGGTCTTGGCTTGACAAGCCTTTGATATTCCTAGGGTGTGTTAGGGTAGAGCAGTGGGAACTCAGAAAGAGAGGACAGTACGTATACCTATTTAATGGATGAAGAAACTGAGGCCATTGACCACTATCATTGTTTCCCAAAGATTATTGAGAGAATCAGTAAGTAAAAGAAAGAACCTGTGTAATGAAGGTAAAAGACTCCCAAAGCAACCTGAAATTCACATACCAAGAGTGATTAGGGCAACAGAAGGGTATATGTTAAGTCTTTTATCTATAACCCTGATTTTATAGGCATAGTCTTATTTATAAATATGCAATTGCATATATTTCGATAAATAACATAAAGCCAACTTGCTGTGAAGATTAAACGAGATAACGCATGCCAAGTGCTTACCTTAGTACCAGGCAGGTGAAAATAATGCTAACGATCAGGGCTGATAGCTGGTATGTCCTGTTAGGATCAAACCATTTGCTTACGGCCAGCCTCCAGTCTGATTGGCTGCTGCCATGCCACTTCAGATATTAAATAGTTTAAATCTCACTCTGATAATGATAACTGATACTCCATTGTGGACCTTCCAAGTGCCATTTACTATTACAGGTGCTTTTGATATAATTGTCACAGGAAATGTTTGAGGATGGTATCATTATCATTCCCACTTCACAGATGAGAAAGCTGAGAGTTGAAATGTTAATAACTTGGCCAAGGTCTCATGGCCAGCAAATGGTGCAGCTGGGATTTGAACTTAGATGTGCTCTTTGCAGAGCCTTGGGATCTTAACTAGGATGCTACCAAGTGGAGGCCCAGACTGGTGGTGGTGTTTATTATTATTACTGTCATTCTCATCATTATATCAACTTGACTTTTTTCCCCAGAATGTCATGGACAACTTATTCTTTTGATTGGTAATAAAATTGTTCCTTGTTCCATTCTGAAAGCACTGGTCTGGCACATTTGAGAAAAATTGGGAGAGTCCCTGTCCCATTTTGTTTTCCTCCTGACCTGAGTGAAGGCAGCAGCCTCAGAGTCAAGTGAAGAAGGTAGGTCCACCAGGGAACCTTTAACCTAATGGCCTCTGACTGTGGTCCTCGCCGCTCAGGACAGAGGTGAGAGCAGTGAAAGGCCAGGGTCTCTGAAGCCTTCAGTTGCTTCCATTGAGTCTTTCTGTAAAAAAATCAGTACCATTGCTGGTGTGGCACCATCATTTGGGCGGACACCTGATGTTGCTTTATGCTTATGGTTGCATTACATGTCTTATTGTCTTTATTGTTGTCCATCTCTGCTCTTTTGTACGTATCCAGCCTCATAAATCCAGAACTATCTGAGGGAATGCTGGATCACTGAGAATGAGCGGAGTGGTAGTTAGCTAAAATGCTGTAGAGGAATGGGATAAAATGAGCCCAAAGATTTCAGAATAAAAGGCAGACTAAAAGGATACCCCAGAGTAATTGAAAGGTAAATAACACTTGAGAAGCCCAAGAAACTACTAAATGGAATAAAGTGATAATGACAAGTATACTCAAAGTATACAAGGTGAAGTAGGTAAAAAGCAAAAGGACTAAAAACAAGGAAATGATAGTACCTCAGATGTCAGAGTAAGCTAAAATATTAAAAATTAAATGATGAAATAAAGGAATGCTAACTATAGGGGCAGTCCAAAGTTAATAACCCCATGCAGGGGCAGAGGCAGACCCTTGGGCCAAGGTAGTGGACATTTGTTAAAACATTTCAGTGGGGCAGGTGTTCTGCATGTATTTTATCGTTTAATTCTCGAAACAATCCTATGAAGTAAGTATAGGCATTATCTCCATTTTGTAGGTGAAGACACTGAGACTTGGAGAGGGAAAAAAATTATTCACATCACACGAAATTTAGGTGGTCAAGTTGGGATTGGAATCCAGGTACGTGTTTTAACCCTAGGTCGTCCTGTAGACATGCAGTGGACTTCTTGAGGGAATGTCCTTCCACAGCTGCTGTTTGCTGGAGGAGTCCCATGGGAGGTGACATCTGCAGGGCAGTGAGTCCTCAGACTCTCCCTTTGGGCTTATACCCTCATATTCCCCGGGGGGCCCCTTAGGTCTCTTCCTGCTGTTCCCAAAGGCGAGTCTATAGCTGCCCTGGCTAGTTCCAGTGTCCTGCTGGATCATGGTGATCCTTTACATTGTTCTTCCCACAGGAGCTCTAGACAGCTTGACCAATCCCATGCACTGTGTCCTCTGAAATTCCCTTCCACATTCTGAAAACAAATAAGGTACATGGACTTCAAGGAAGGCCAGGTAAGGAAGATATAGATCAGGAGACACGGCATTTCAGGTCTAGCATAAACTGGTGAAAGGTGAGGTGTCATACATGAAATTAATCGATTATGTGCTGGGTACCATTGAGGTATTGAAGACTGGGGACCCAAAGAAATATAAGGAAGTGAGATTATTATCTGAAAGGTAAAACAGACGGAAATGTAGACTGGTAATGCTGGAATTGCGTGTGTCCATTTAAGCCCAGCCCAAATGCCGCTTTAGTCTACCAAGCTTGCCTTTATACCCCCAAATCGCAAAAAAAAAATGTTATCATCTGCTTCTTGACAGTCCCATAGAGCTTCCTTTACGTTGCTTTCATGACTGTTACTTTTCCCTTGCTTTATAGGAACACATCTCTGTCTTCCACCAAAGCATAGAAGACTCCTTGGGGCAGGAAAGTTGACCTACTTGTTTGGTTTTCTGTGAGAATAAGGCTGAGTACACATGCCCTCAAGTTTGCTAGGATGGTTGGAAGAATGTCCGGTAAAGGGCAGAAATAGAAGGACTACTACCCTCCCTGAAAAGGAGGCAATATAACGTGAGGCTGAGCAGGCAGGCTCTGGAGTTGGATACACATGAGTTCAACTTCATTTTGGTTATTTCCTGCTGTGTGACCTTAGGGGACCCTCCATAAAGCTTTGATTTCCTCAACTGTAAAATGGACCTCAGTGGTCAACAGGCAGCAAGCTCACTGGACTGAATGACCTGACCCATGTGCTGGCACGTGGTGAGTGTTCAACAGCTGTTAGCGGCTTTTCCTGCCGTTGGCGCTGGCCGGAGGAAGGACCATGTGCCATGCAGCCCTCAGAAAGGGGAGGCAGGAGAAGAAAGGGGCAGGGCTGGTTAGCCCACTGTGAGGCACCAGGGCCTGATGATGAACAGAACCTTGTGTTTGGTGCCACTGACAGCCATCCCTTGTTTAGGCTTGACTGGGGAAATGTTTTCACAAACGTGGACTACTTTGGCAAAACTGCTGATGGACTTTGAAGGGTTTGGGTGTGCAGTGGCAACGCCCTGAGCTCAGGGTGCGAGCCACAGAAGGGAACCATCCGCCTGATCCAACACAGAGCCTGATTCCTGCCTCTGTCTCTTTTAGCTCTCTGCCCCCAAAGATAGGGTGGGCTGTGCCTCTGTCTGCCTTCCCTGCCAGGAGCCCTTGGAGGGGAAGCCCCATTTGTCACCTTCATGTGTGTCCCCAGTCCCCCGCGCTATGTCTTGTCTTAAGCAGGCATTCAGAGGGCTTGCAGAGGAATGGCTTTGTGTCCTAGTTACAGCCTCCACCAGATGCACAGGGCTTGCCCTAATTTTGTAAGGAGGAGTGACTGCTCAGGGAAACTGAGGCACACTGGTAGGTCAGGGTCCTCATTCTGCAGTGAGACACATGCATCTTCCCCAGTGAGGAAGTGGCTTAGGCTACTGAAGCTGTAAATGAGGATTTTGTCTTTAATTCCTGCTCCAGATCCAGCGAAGACCCTTCCTAGGCTGGGATGAAGGGAGAAATGAGCTCCTGACACTGCCTCTTAGTCGCAGGGGGCTGCACAGTGCCCCTCCCAGTTGATATCTTCTCAGCTGTTTGAAAAACAGTCAGGGAGGAGGTGAAGTCCTGAGCCAGGCAGCCTGGCTGTCTCTTTAAATGCCGGGGTCTGTGTGGGAGAGGGAGGGGCCGGCTCTGGAGTGCGTGAAATTCCTGGGCTCCTCCGGCAGTCTCAGGCTTAGAGCGCAGCCCTACACATCTCCTCTCGCATGCAACTCACTGAGAGCGAGAGGGAGTGTGTCCTCCCCTCTCGAAGCCGCCAGCATCTCGAGCCACCAAGGACCTGCTTTTCGCACCTCCAACACCCCCTCCCTTCTTCCCCGCCACTCCCTCCCAGAGAGAAAGAAAAAGAAAAGGAGACCGAAAGATTCCGGGATCTGAACCTCCCCAAAGAGGAAACATACCCAGCAAACTCAGTTGATTAAACATCAAACAAACAAACAGACCCCAAATCTTCTGCTCAACTGGAAAGGTAAGATGTGGGGGGAAAGGAAGGCAAGCGGCATGTGAAACAACTCGGGCTTCTTGTTGGTTCTGGGAAGAGGTCGCTCCTGAGAGGGTAGAAGTTTTCAGCTGGGAGCGACCAACCTAGATTTTTTTTTTTTTTTTGAAGGCTGGATCGGAGAGCCTTGGCTGACCATGGGAATGGCTTTCCAACTGCCTTTCTTTTCCTTCAGTTTCTCCTGGAAGTTGGGTCCTTTTGCTCCAGATGTTGAAAAAGTCAGAGAATGTTTTAGATTTTTAATCTTTTTTAAAGTCTTTCTCTTATTTGCTTGGATTGTTAGTCTGCAGTGACGTGTACCTGTCACTTCATTTTGGGCAGATACTTTTTTTGCATTTTGTGATCACTTTTCCCCTCATTTTTTTTTTTTTTTTTTTTTTTTTCTGGGGAAGGGGCTAGTTCAAATGAGAAAGAGAAGAAGGGAAGCTCTGAGGATCACAAGAAGAGAAAATTGAACTGAGATAGGGATTTCCCTAGCTGTTGAGGAATTGAAGGGTGTGTATGTGTGTGTGTGTGTGAGTGTGTTTTTTTTCTTTTTTTGGAAGATGTGTGAGGAGGTGGATCTTGAGTCTGAAGATTCAGGCTGGAGTCCTGCTATCTTGCTGTGGAGGTGGGCATACTCAGAGAAGGTGAAAAGGGAGTGTGTGGCGTGTGTGCGAGCACTCCTGTTTGGATCCGCTAGAAGGGAATCTTCCTTCTCTGCCTTCCATTTGTTTATATTAATGATTTAGTAGCAGGCTTGCCTGAAAACTTCCCCTCTGTGTAAGCACTGTGGGTTTTGTAAGCTCTCAGTGACCTTAAAGGCTGGTTCGATGTATTTTTTTCTAGGCATTGTGTTGTACCCAGAGTTTCAGCTCTTTCCCTCTCTCTTTAACCACAAAACTTAACTGCTTTAGAAACATCATCTTGATGACAAGGGAAAAATATCTGTCGCCCCCCCATCCCTTCCTAGGCCAGTGACGTCATACCAACCTATGGGCTCGGCTGCTTTGCAGGTGACTTACCCTGTGATTACTTGTTAAAAGAAATAAATTTCTCCCTTCTTCCATTAAATGCATTCTTCTTTGGATTTGGATGTAGAAATATCATCATGCTGTGAGAAAATTTTATTTTTGATAACCATTATTGGGGTTTAGGTAAAGTAGGATTTCTCTTCCCTGATCATTATTAAAAATGTTTTGTTTGAATACAAAGGTCAGAGATCATCCAGAGCTAGGCTAGGATGGAGCTAGACAGAGTCGGACAAGATAGGAGAGCTGGGAAAAGGGGAGCTGTCATTTCCCCGCTTCCTCCGGTCATTCCCGCTTGGGGAGATAGTTTTCTTTTACCTCCACAATCCACCCCAACATTCTTAATTCCTCCTCTGCTCTGGGTCCTGTGGACGGCCCTGGAGGGAGAGAGATGCTCCTTGTCACACCTGGAGGACCGTGTAGTTTCGGGGGGTCAGATGACCGTTTGCCTTTGTGATGAAGGTTCCAATGGAAATTTGAACTCCCAGTGCGCCGGGTGACTTAGTACCTGGGATAGTCTATCTGGGGGCACCTGGAGGTTATGTTTGGGGAGCCTGAAGAACTAGCCTTTATGAATTTGCCATTCTGGGTAGAGCCTCCCATCATCATTCAAGGGCTTGCTTCTGCATCGCCTTTCAAGTTAAAATGGTCCCGCTGGTTATGATGGGCAAGTTTACCTAAGGGCTACTGGGTACGTGGCTGAAGGATGGAGGGAAGAGAGAGACACAGCAAGGCTGGTATTTTTTTTTTTTTAACCTTCTGGCTTAATCTGCCTCAGTCATATTGGGGCGAACGATATTTCAGACGGGTGCTGGTTGTGCAGAGACATTCCTATTGTTTGATTTTTTTTTTTTTTTTTTTTTGGTTGGGGAGTGGAGAGTAAGGGCTCTTGGCCCATTTTCTGCAGCCTGGGGTTCATCTGGCGAGCCAGTCTTCCTTCTGGAAGAGGGGAAAAAGGCTGGACGCTGGAAGTTCGCTATTAAAGTGAGCAACAGGGCTGGGTTAATTTTTTAAAAACAATCGGACTGTGCGAATGGTCTTTTCTGGAGCTTTCCGGTCCTTTCTAGTGAAATAATAATTTTAAAAAATTGCTTCTTAAGATGCGGGGGCCAGAAATCAAAGGGATGCTAGATTTTGAGAGACAACTGCATCTTTGCTGCTCTGGTAGCTCCCTATTATTAATTATTAGGGGTCTGATGGAGGTCTGGCCTCCTTTTTTGTTGATTTTAATGCTGCGTTTCTACTGAACGTGTTGATGATTTGCTGCTTATATAAGGGAAAGGATGTATCGAGGTGGTTTGATGCTTGGGGTTTTGAGATCGGCTACTGAGATTGGGTGGCGGTTGATGTATTTGTCGATGTGCATGGTAGGAAGGTCTTTTCTTTTGGGTGGTGGGGGGTAAGGGGATGGTTGGAAAATGGTAGATGAGATGCTACAGCAAATGGGGACATGAGGAGAGACGGAGGTGAGGTCGGAAGTCACCGGCTTGCAGAATTTCTGTCCTGCATCCCCCTTTCTCTCGTTCCTTGGGAAAAAAAAATCCATTATCTCTAAAAACACATTATTCTTCAATTGGCCTTTTAGAGAAAGAAGGAGAAGGAGGGGAGGGGTTAATTTGGTGAGGGGGCTTGGTTGTAATTAGCCCACTGCTGCAAAACTGAGATACAGAAATCCATCGGCGCCAGCTTTGGGGGCACAGAGAGGCAGCAGAGAGATGGGGGACGACGGGTTGTCAGTCTTGGATACACAGTGGAGCGGTGGGGTTGGCGTTTGGGTATTGTGTGTGTTTGTGTCTCTGTGTGTGTGCAGTTTTTTCCGCCCTACCACCAATTTCCCCCTCTATCCTCCCCTAATTCTGCTGTTCTCTTGCTTCCATTGGCACACACACCGCTCTCCCCTACCCCCATATACCCCCTCCCCCTTTCCTTTAGTCCTTTCTGTCTGGATGAGAAAATTCTGATTCTGATGGCTCTGCGGCTCTTTTTTTTTTTTTTTTCAACACAACAGTGGTGCGATGGCCTTTCCTACATGCCACACGGATGCAGCCTTCTGATAGGAGGGCTAAGTCGGCACATCTACACACGCACGCACTTTGCACACGCTCTTGCACACACACTCTCTCACACAGACACAGGCGATCAAGGGCTTGATTTCGTTTGGTTTCGTTCCCTTTTACGGCTGTCCCCACCCCTACCTCCACCATGGCTCCTCTCCACCCGTCTTCATACGGGAAATGCAGTAACGATACCCACGTCTTCTCCCCACACCGCTCTCTTCTTTCTCCTCGCCATTATTCTTTACCAAAAGCTGTGGTGTGTCGCAGTTCATGGGATTAGCATGTTGGAGTCTTTGGGGGAGGGGACCTCATAAGAAGGGGGTTGGAATGGGGGTAGATGACATTAATGATTTTTTTTTTTTTTTTTTTTGGCCAAATAAGCACCCGGTGATAATGATCCAATTTAACCATCCGTGTAATATATGTTTGCGGCACATCAGAGGAAGGTTACACGGGGAAAGCAGAGTCTGGACTGGGTTACCTCTGGGGAGATGTGATGCCTGGACAATAGAGAGACAGATGCCCCCTCTCCACACACACATATGTATGCTCTCACACACACCAACACCCAGCTCTGCTCAGTGGGCTGTGTCAAGCCAGAGGGCACTGCAGAATCTCCCAGAGTTGTCGTGGCTCGTGGGGAGTCTGGAGTGATGTCTTTGTCCTACCCAGCCCTCGCTCTCCGGCTGATGTCTGGTCTTAAAATTCTTGGTGGCCTTTGTGTTGCCTTTTGGGTGAGGGCTGGAGGGGTGTTTGTGTTTTGTCAAACGCCGGTGTGCTCCCAGTCGGACAACACGGATTGTCCACATGGTGCGTGCGGTTCAAGCAGGGGGTGCCTGCCTGTTCGTGCTGCGTGAGTGTGCTTGGTGGGCACGGACGCGCGCAGGGCTCTGGGGAGGTGTGGGGGCGACAGGGAAGGGAGGCTCCCCTTCCCTCTCTCGTGGGGGAGGAAGGCAAAGAGCGGCGGTGTTTGGTGGGGGTGAGAAGGTGACGGAGTTTTCAGGGTAGCTGAGAAGACGGTGGGGGGAGAAGGCGCCTGTCTCCGGCGGCAAGCCTCGTGGGAGAGCCGCGCTCGCCAGAGCAGGCCCGTGGGTGGCTGTGCTCATGGAGGACGAGCGGGCGGCTGCGGACGGAAAGGGGAGAAGGGATGAGGTGGGCCAGACTGAGGGCTTCCCTGGCCACCTCGGGAGCCCTGGGCAGAGTGGGGGAGGACGGCCCTGCTCGCCCCGGCCTCAGCCACCCGCGTGGGAGGGTGGCCCGGCCTTGTGGGAGGCTCTGCAGCCCCTGAGGAGCTGCGCTCGCCCTCGGCCAGGATAGCGGCTGTGCCCCTGTGCCCTCCTGGGCTCCAGCCGTCGTAACTATCGGACGCCATTTTCCCTTCTCCTTTGGTTAAAGGTGTGTCCCTCTTTATGAGCAATTACATGTGAAATTGGAAAACGTTTTTCCTAAGAGAAAAAAAAATCCTTGGGGCAAAATGCTGGTTGTTGTACGTAGCTTATGTCCCTCTCCCTTCCTGGGGCTGACCTTGAGGGGTCAGGGAGAAAGGGTTACGTCATTGCCAGAGAAAGGGGACAAATGGGGGGTAGGATGCCCCAGGGGCGAATCATTGTGCCAAACGCCGAAAGGAGAAGGCTCTTGGGATCCCCCTGCTGTGTTCTCCTTATGTGACCCTCGTGTGTGGATGGGAGACTTGGAAAAGTAGAAACGTCCCTTCCAAAGCTCGCCCCCTAGAAATGTGCAGGCCTTGGTTCCTGCTGCCACCAGGCCCTGCTTGCCTCAAGCACGTACCTGCTGGGGGAGGAACCACCAGCCTCTCCACAGCTCTGACCCTTGAGGGCCAGCCCTGGCTGCTCTGCAGATGATGAGGCGTGACTGGGCCAGCCACAGGTGGCAGTACTGGGCTCGAGCAGGGCTCTGCAGGTCTGTGCTCAAGTGAGGCCTCTGCTGAGTGGCCTTCTAAAATAGCGCCCCTCACCCTGACCCCCCGCTACCTTCAGCCCACGTCTCTGCCTTTCATTCCAATCAGCTGCTCACTACCTAACACTGCATTACATACCGAAGTGTTAAGGTAATCTTGTCTGTCTCTCCCTCTGGAATTCAGGTTCCGTGAGGTCAGGGTCTTTGCCTGTTTTTGTTCATTGCAGTGTTCTCAGTGCCTAGGACATTTGCTGGCATGTAGTAGGTGCTCAACAAATATCTGTTGATTGGAAGAAAGAACCATATGGATTTGGTGTTGGATTTGGTGTCGGCTCTAACCTTGGAGCCTGTCTTCTGCGAACGCTGAACTTTGCCTCTGCCTGTCCCTGCCTGCAAGTCCAGATCTGCTAGAGGAATTGCAAAGTGCGACTTTCGAGTTCAATAGAAAGGTCTCCTCCATGCCTGGCTCAGACTGACTCTGCCTGCTTCATGGTCCCACTAATACTAGTTAATCATCATCATCAAGTAGTAGTAATGGTAGTGACATAGCTACCGTTTCTGAGGTACTTAATATATACCAAGTTCTGTACCAAGTTTCTTTTTTTTTCTTTTACATTCAGTATCTCTTTTAATTTTCCAGACAACTCAGTGTAGTATACAGCTGGCCCTCTGTATCCGTGGGTTCTGCATCCTCGGATATGGAGGGCCAACTGTGCCACATCATTTTATATAAGAAACTTGAGCACCCGAAGATTTTTGAATCTGCGAGGGATCCTAGAACCAATACCCCATGGCTACCGAGGGATGACTCTGCTATTATTCCCTGCCTTTGACAGAAGAGGAGACTGAGACTTAGATAAAATAAGATAGTAAGATGGCAGATCAGGGGTTTGAGCTCAGATCTTTTTTATTCCAGAGCCCAAGTCCGTGACCCTTATGTTACCCTGTTAGAGGTAAAAGGGAGATGAGCCATTATCTCATTCAGTGCTCTCAAATACAGATGAGAAAACTGAGGCGAAGAGAGATTAAATGGCTGGTCCAAAGTCATATGCCAAGTTTGATGCAGAGACAAAGCTGGAATCCAGGTTTTCTGGCTATCCGGGCAGTGTTCTTTCTCTACCATCTTGCTGCCTGTGGGACGTGGGCCCTCTCTCAAATGGGATTGTACTGGAGGCTGCCAGAGGTGCCCTCTTAGCTTTCCTTCTTCCTTGGTCGGTGGGGGAGTGGGGTCTTGGTGAGGTGGGAGGGAGTAGATGTGCCTTTAATGAGGGCAGACTCTTCCTGCCGAGCTGGAAGGAGACTGGGGGCTATTCTCCAGGGTCATCAGAATCACTGGGTGCCGGTCAAGGTCATCCCTTGAGTGTGCTGGAGGAAGAGACCCCAGTGGAGTGCTCCAGGTTCTTAGTCCCATGTAGCCCTGCCCATCATGGTTACTCTCAGATACAGCAGTGGCTCCATTCAGAGGTCCAAGCAGCTGGTGTCTGGATCCTGATGACCTGGGAGCTTGTGTGCTTCTCCCAGACTGGCTTAGCCCTTGCTTCTCAAGAAAGCAAGGCGTGGAGCCAGACACTAGCCTCAGTGTGTTTCATTTCCGTTTCCAGAGGCTGGCTGGAGAGCTTGAATTCATGGACTATGTGGAAGGGTCCTTACTAGTCCTTCTGCTCCAGCTCTAGGGTTGGCCTTGACCTCGACTCAGGGAGGGGATAGACATCCTAGCGTGCGTGCGTGCGTGCATGCATGTGTGCATGTGTGGGTGTATGTTATGCTGGGGCCAGGAAGGTAGGGGAAGTGGGGGACCAGAGTAAAGTGGGTTCTGAGAAGCAGGGAAGCCTTACCTTCTTCCAGGACCTTGAGACAGCGTGAGAAGCCTTTTCTGTGTGACTTTGAGGTGGGGTGACCAGATGCCCTGGTTTGTAGAGACAGGCCCATTTAGGCCTTTGTCCTAGTGTAATTATTAGCTCTCAGAAATGTCCTGGTTTGGATGATAAAACATATGGTCATCCTTCTTTGAGGTGACATTACCCACTTTCTGTTCATGGGACAGAGAGAGGAAAGGCGTGTCAGATAGGGAAATCAAATTTTAGGCCAAGAAGATGGTTAGGAGAAGAGACTTCCCCCAGAGATGCTTCCATTTGTCCCCTATTTCTAAAGGATTAAGACCTTAATCTTCTGACTACTCCTGCTACCAACATGACGACTACTAACCTAACTACCTTACTACAACTACTTCTTCTAGCCAACATTTGAGTCCTGTGTGTCAGATACTATGCTAAGCACTTGACACGCATTGTCCCACTTAACCTTCCTACCACCCTACGAGGTGGGTACTGTTAACATCTCAGTATGACAGATAAAGAAACTGAGCCCTACAGAAGTTGAATAACATGTGCAAGGTCACGCAGGTAGGAAGTGACGAGGTCATGTTCAAACCCCGTGGCCTGGCTCCAACGCTCTGATAGCCACACTGTGTCGCAGCACCTCCGTGGGCCTGTCCTCTGGTCCCCACGTCTGGGAACTTGACTCTGAGAGCCGACCCGCTTGCTGGGCTGGCTGCTCACAACCCTGGGACCTGCGGAAGATGCTGCTGCCAGTCAGTGGCCCGTTAGGCTTAGGGAGAGGAAGCCGCTGGCCCAGCAGTGGCGCTGCTGCTGGTCTTTCTGATGGTACTTAGAGACTCTGGTTCCCACGGTGACTCAGTTACCTTCTTGCGACTTCAGGCACCTTGTCGGGGGAGGGAGCTTAGGTCGTTTGGGATGGTGGTGGGTGGGCAGAAGGCAGAGAACCTGCCACCTGCCTCTGCTTTGCTCTGTGGCCCCGATCCCTGATGGGCCCACACTCCCCTTGGCTGTTGCAACAGGGGGTGGCCCTCAGTGGAGATTCTGGCGAATGGACAGCCACCTAGCACCTGCTCTTAGCAGAGCGTGGTGTTCTGGTGTATTTCCTGTAACGGGCAGTGTCCTCATTTGTCTGATGAGGAAACCGTTGGTCAGAAGGGTTAACTAACTTGTCTAGGATCACACAGTGAGAAGTAGCAGACTTTGGACCCAAGCTTGGGTCTGACTCCAGAATTCATGCTGTTTCTGAGTCCTTGCACTGCCCGCTATGCTGAACCCTGGAGAAGAGGGGGTGGGAGCCAGAGGAGGAGACTCCCCAGGAGGAGGTCTTCAGATCAGCTCCTGAGTGTGAGGGCTGCGGAGGGCGTCTGGGGCTCATCATCTTGCTGAGCCACCCCTGGGCCTCCTTCCCTCCTCCAGCCAGGGGAAGACAGCTGCTGACCTCTCACTGGATGAGTGCTCATTCTGGTCTGGAGGGAATGGGGAGATGGGCCCACCCACGCTTTGCAGGTACCTCTCTCCCCCATGGAGCAGCGATAGATGCACTGACACCTAATCCCTCTTCCTTCCCCCTGTGTCTATGTCATAGGGTCAGGGGTGAGAAGGGGTGGGTGATCTCCCCGCCTAGAGACTGGAGGGAGGATACACAGTGGGAGAAGCTGGGATTCCCCTGCTGGAGGACTCCAGGGAGAAAGGGGAATTTTTTCTTGCTTGAGAAGCAGAGAACATGAGAAGAGCATTTTTCTCACTGAGGGGATGGTCTGTGGCCCCCAAGCTGAGCTGCATTAGCTTCATTGCAGTCCCATTGAAGACTGTGTTTATTTTTTCAATAATGTGTTAATTAAACATCGATTTCCAGGTAGAAGAAAGGGAATTGGATTGCCAGAGCTAATGGGGTGTGAGGAGGGTGGGAAGCTGGTGAGAGGGGCCCAAGCTGGAGTCAGCGCTCTTCAGCGTCACCCCGGGACGGGTGGAGGGGAGGCAAGGCTGCCTCCTCCCCTGGCTCGAAATTTGGAATTTTCAGCTCCCCATGAGCCTTCAGGAGGCGTCTTTTCTACCCTTTGGCTGCCAGAGCAGATGGAGATGGCTCTTTGCTGAACCTCAATTCAAGGGGGGAGAAGCAGTCATTCTTCACCTTCTCCAGCATCTTTGGTTTTTTTTTGTTTGTTTGTTTGTTTGTTGAGTGACCCTGTGCCAGGCCTTTTGCTTGGCACCCTACATAGGTTAGCTCATTGGTTTTTAAAATAAACACAGGGGTAGTACTTTTTCTATACCCCCACTTTGGAGATGAGGAAACTGAGGCTCAGAGAAGTAGCAAACTCAAGAGCAAAGAGCTGGGCAAGCTTGGCAAGAAAAGGGGGCCCTAGAAGAGTAAAAAGTATCTGAGGTCAGCAGAATAGCCGCCAAGGGTCCACGCCCCTCTAAAGGCAAAAAAGAAAAGGATGAAGCAACAGAGAATGATTTGTTATTTTATCACTGGCTGAGATGGATTGAGCTTTTGCTACGTGCCAACACCTGTGTTAAGTGCTTTGCATATACGGTTGTGAGGATGCAGTGAGTAAGTGTTAAGTAATGTTATTCCCATTTTAAAGATGAGGAAAGTGGGGCTTGAAGAGGTTAACTAACCTGCTGAGGTTGCAGAGTTGGTAAACGGCGGAGCTGGAATAAAACTTTGGTGAACAGGACTTTGGGACCTCTTTACAGTCATGTTCTGTTGTCTCATCCACACTGAGGACACGGATGCCTGCTCAGCAAGTCACCTATAACTTCTGGGAGGTAAAAACTTGGGGCCTTTAGGGTGGATTCTCCGACTAGATCCTGAGCCCCAGAAATCCCAGAGTCTTGCAATGTGAACCTCACTGTCCCTTCCTCTCTCAGCCCATGACAGCTCAGGCCGAGCCTCTGGTTGGGTGAAGGCTGTTCTGGCTG
The DNA here is from genome assembly GCF_039906515.1 of Pseudorca crassidens. Lineage (NCBI taxonomy): Eukaryota > Metazoa > Chordata > Mammalia > Artiodactyla > Delphinidae > Pseudorca > Pseudorca crassidens. The sequence continues at coordinate 25,464,533 of NC_090296.1, read as the reverse complement.
CCTGTGGTGTCTGGAGCCTGCATTAGTGAGCTGGGTGGGAAGGGCAAGTTAGAGTAGTAGTTCTTAGACTTTGCTGCATGTTAGAATCACCATGTTAAAAATCCCAAACCTGTGCTGCAACTCATCCCAATCAAATCAGTCTTTAGGGGTAAGACTCCAGGATCAGTATATTTAAAGCTTCCCAGGTGATCCATCAGACTTATAAACTGGTGGTTCAGAATAGCCTCTGCTGCAAAGCAGGTGTTTGCAGGCTAGGCTAGTTTCTGTTTCCAGAGTTAGAAGTGCAGAATTAATTGGTTACACAGACCCAGTATCCAGTGGGGCAATGCTTATATTGGTCAATTTTCTTCTCATTAGAATAGTAGCTTTCAGACTTTGGTATGCATCAAGACATCTGGGGAACTTTTACAAAATGCATATCCTTAGGCCCCACTGCAGATCTGATTCAGAAGTTCTAGGATGGCCCAGGAATCTGCATTAAAAGCAAGCACTTTCTGTGACTGGGTGAGGTCATGATATCCAGGGCCAGCCCCAGAACCCCCTTTGTTTCATGCACATACATGTGAAGTCTTCTCTCTTTGCAGGGGTGAAAAGGTGAGGACAGAGACTGCTGTGGTCACCTGTTGATCCGTGAGGTTTGGTCGTCTTTGCTTAGGGCTGACTGTCCATTGCTAACACGAGAAGGCCTGCCCCCCTATCCTGGATCCCTGCTACTCACCACAGAGCCTTGTTTCATGTCCTGTGTGCAGGCAGCCCTGAGGGAGGAGAAGATGATCCCAATCTGGAAACCTGGCAGCCTTCCTTCTCAGGTTTTAAAAAAATCAGAGTAAATCTCTGCACAACTTGAGTGTTCGGGAGTCTGTCAGCGGCAACCATCCCGAGTCTTCCCCCGGGATCGGTGAACAGCTTCTCTGGGGCTCATTTTAAACTTTTCTTCCAAAGCTGTCAAAAAATAGAGAATAGTCAGAGACTCTCAGAGCTGGAAGGGACCTTGGTGATCTTCCATGCCAGCGTTAATATTCTGTTCATTTATTCACCCAACAGATATTTATTAAACACCTACTATATCCAGGCACTGTACCAGGTGCTGGGAATACACAGGCCACAATCAAGAGAGATACTTGGTTTATCCCTCATGGAATTTAAACTTGGGTGGAGGGGCAGATATTATATAACACAAAGAAATACGTAATTATAAATTATGGCGAATGCTCTGAGAATTATGGACACCTAATTTAGAATGATGGGATCAAGGGGGAAGATGATAGCTAAAGTTCTCACTATATGTAGACCCTGCTGTAAGGGTTTCATATGTATCACTAGACTTAATCCTCACAGTGAGTCTTGGAGGGAGGGAGGTACGTTATTATTGTTCCCTTGTTACAGATGAGGAAACTGAGCCGCGGAGAGGTGGCCAGGCTGGACCTAACACTGAGGTCTGTCTGACTCTCCTACCCTCTCTAACATCCCATCTCAGAGTGGGGAGGTGGGTTGGAAAAACCGATGTTTGTGCAGAGAGAGAGCTGAGGGATGAGGTGGGGGTGAAGCAAAACCAGAGAAGTTAAGAAAATGCTGCCAATCCTGGCCACGTATGGAACGCTTAGATGCTAAGCGCTGTGCAAAATGCGTTATTAAAATTATCTCACTGAATTCTGCAACAGCTAGGAAAGGTAGGAATCCTTATTCCCTTTTTTGCAGGCAAGGAAACTGAGGCTTTGAGAGGTAAAGTTCCCAGACGGTGGACACTCTGAATCTTGCCCTGTCTGGGCTTCTTGGATCTCACCTGTTGGGTTTGCTAATCATGAACAGTGGGTGACAAGGGGGATTACTTCAGAGCCCTCAGGCCTGCTTGTCCTGGCTGGGGAGAACCCAGAGGAAGGAGGAACAAAGGACTTCTTTGGGGCATGGCTGCCCCTCTGTGCTGTGAGCCATCTCCATTTTTCTTTGTCTGGCAAGAGCCCCCAGGCCAGCCTTCTTCTAGGTCTGATGGCCCAGGACCTCTGACTTGTTGCTAATTAGTTAGATGCTTGTCACCTGCAGTTCCGTCCTTCCTTTTCTGTCTGGTGCCTCCCCGAATACCCTCCCCGCGTGTTCACCTGAGGTTGCCTCTGCCCTCGAGGCCTGTGGTCCCACTGGCCCACCTTGAGCTGATCTGCACTGGGCCGATGTGAGTTGAGGTGGGAAGAAGGACAGGGACTCAGGTCACAAAACTGGTCTAGAGCCACGAGAGAGAGGCAAGAATATGTGAGAAGCGGAAGGAGATGTGTTAATGGGTCATTGATAAAATACTAAATTCCTGAAAAGCTTGCCGGGACACGGGAGTTCATTTCTTCAGCATCCTTTCCCTGACCTGCAGGTGAGTGAATGTGCCCATGTAGACAAGTGCCCCACGAGACGGCGGCTTCTCCGTGCCCTGCCTGGAATCGCCTCCAGGGTTGACGGGATGGTCTGGCAAAGCGGGGGGAGCACCCTAAGGGAGCAGAGTAGCTTTTTGCCTGCTTTTCTCCTGGCCCTGGAGTAATGGGGATTGCCTCAATATTGGGCTCTGCTTCTGATGAGGATAACACTTGAAGGCAGTCGCTTGACTCCCCAGATGCCTGGAATCAAGACACAAAAGGGAAGGCGGGGAAGCTTTCTCCGAGAAGGGGTGAGATGTGTGGGAGGGAGGAAGGGTGGCTTGTGTGTGGGTTGTGCGTTTGGATGACAGTCACTCTTTCTTTTTTTGTATATGTGTGGTTCTTTTTTTCTTTTCTTTTCTTCTTCTTTTTTTTTTTTTTTACAACAATTAACTCCTTATAAAAGTGACTTAATGATTTTCTTATTGCAAAATATTACTTGTTCATTACAGAACATTTAGAAAATACTGGAAAAAAAAAAACTCACCTGTAAGTCCCCAACTCCAAAAATAACCAATGGGGAAATTTCGATTTCTATTTTCCAGCTTAATATCTAAGCATCCACAATCCAGGGTGTGCTATTCTGTTTCTAAAGACATTCCTTCACTCATTTAACAAGTACTAATTGAGTGCCTGCTCTGTGCCATGCACTGAAATCACATTTTGGAGGCTGTCACACTAGCTCGATTTTCACTTAAAGATACATCATGAGCACTTTTCCACAACAGCCACTCGTGCTGTTGAGCTTCCAGATTTAGATTTTGGGTGTAACGAGGCAGTTGGCAAATCTTGGCATCTGAAGTCTCATGTCTTAAGAAGGAAGGAAAGATTGCTGAGCCTCTCTCCTCAGCACATAAGGCAGGTGCTGTGTTAGTCTCCTTGGGGGGAAATGTGTTCCTTTACCTTGGAAATAAGGAAGGGACAGGTTTGGAGGGTGGGAAAAACTCTAACCCTTTATTAGTGTTAGAGTCTGGGATTTCTCCAAATGAGGGGTTTGGAAAGGAGAGATTCCATTCTCTTGTATAGAATCCCAGCATCTTAGATAGTGGGTGGCATGTTAGAGCATGGCTAGCTCGCCTTCTTCAATGTATAGATGAGGCCCATCAGCAGTCAGATGATCTGCCCGAGGACGCACACATGGTTGACGGCACAGCTGGGACTGGAGCCTGGGGAGCAGTGCTAGGGAGAGTTGCACGGCGGTTGGAGATGGATTTGGTAGAAGTGGTTCAGAGAGACCCCTTGCTGGGCAGATGGAGGGACTCCACTGGCCTTGCTTGAGTTTGGTTACTGTGTTTAAAAGAGGTTTGCAATACAGGTTTGATTTGCTGATCTCCTACCCCATTCCTTATCTACAGTATACTCCATGCCACCATCTCTCAAATGCACATCTGTGGTTCCACAGAGGCCTGGGGCAGGGTGGGGGTGGGGTGGAGAGAGGAATGCCCTCTGGAAAGTCAGTACTGCTCATAGACCCATCTGGTCCAGTGCAGGCTTCCATGCACTCAACTCAGCAAATAGCTCCTGGACCCTTCCTTTGCCTGGGGCATTGTGTTTAGTGTTAGGGATACAGAGGAAAGTGATAGTTGACATTCTCTAGTAAAGGACATTATGAATGTATACATCGTAGCGGGAGGCCTGGATCCAGGATAGAAGGGGGTTTCCATGGAGGGGATGCTTATTTTTTGCCAGAGAAGGGAGTGTGAAGAAGGCTTCACTGAGGTGGTGGAATTCATAAACAGTGACATCAGCAGATGGGGAAGAAGGACCAAGGATGATAGGCCAAGGAAATGGCATGAGCAAAAGAAAGAAAATGAGGAATTCCCTCCGATAAACAGGAGATTGACCTTTATAGCAATGGGTGGAGGACTGAGTGAGCGTGGGGCTGGAAGGTATGTTTAGGCAAGTTTTTGAATAACCTGAAATGGTAGGTGTTTCAGTTAGCATGATCCCTAGCAGGGGGACTCCCAAGTCATTCAGGCTTAACCATGGAGGGAATTTTGGGGGGTAGGTTCACATAACTAAAATTTTAGAGAATGGATCTCAGCTTTGGTTCGGTCTAAGGCTGTCCAATATTATCAGAGGCTCAGGCTGGTTCGCCCATGGTAGTAAAATGCTCTGCAGCTCTAGACCTCAGGTCAGCAGCCTGACCCATAAGAGCTAGAGAAAACTTCTCCCTTAGCCATTGAAGAAAAATCTTGGGCTTCACTTGGGTTGGACCAGCTTAGGTCACATGCCCCTCTCCGAACCAATTGCAATTTGATTCCCTCCCCTGGAGCTGGGGGTGGAGCCAACACACCCCAACCACACGGCTGCTTTGCCATGGGTGGGGTCTGGTGTGGGTGCTGGGAGATGCAGATGGTAGGCAAAGGCATTTGGACTTTAGTCTGTTTTTCCCCGGGAACATGGGATGAATTAGAGCAGTGGTGGCTTATTCACATGTGGTGTAGGAGCAGAACTCTGGAGGCAGGATGGAGAAGTCACTGGATTTGGCAGAATCGGAGGCAAGGAGGGCACTACCTGGCTGACACTGGCTCTATTGGCCACTGAGCCAAGTCCAGACCATGGTCCATGTGGGTGCATCTGATTCATCCTGGCACAGGGCAGGAAGGAGGAAAGGCGGAACAAGGGAGTAACTACAAAGGACCAAGCCAGTCTTCATCTGTCAACATTGTTCTCCTGCAGATTTTGTCATTTTTCAGAGAGAAAAGGCTAAGAATCTTTTAGGGAAGCCTGAGGGTTGGTGCTTCTTGCAAAATACTTCAGAAGGGCCTGTGGTTTCCTAGGTAGAGCCTGAGGTGCAGGAACCTGAGTTTATACTTTGTGGATCTGAGTTTTTTATTCCTTTTGCAGCATGGACATGCATGGCTCCTCTAGAATCAGCTTTGACTGATAGGTGCCTTCGCAGCATCACCATTTCCTCAGGGACCTGATGACTTCAGAGCTGCTGTGCTGGTTTCCGTTTATGTTTAGTTGGACCTTGCTGAACTGTTTGTGCTCTGAACTGTGCTTGGAGAATTAATTGCTTTATGCCGCAAAGTCAATAGGATGCTTTTTGTTTCTGTTCCTTGAAATGGAGATAGAAGCCTTTTTACTAGGAGGTCCCTTGTGAACTGGCAAAAGGGGGTCTTTCTGACTTGGTGATTTTCCTCCTGTGTGTGAATCTGTATAGGTAGCTGAAAATTGAGCTAGAGTAGAGGGGAGAAAAGGAGCAGGCTGGCAGTGAGAACATGATGCTCTCGGGTTTCAGGATGGTCATACTGCTCTGAGTTGGCTTTTGGGGGAGCCCTAGACTTGGGACAAAAGAGCTGTGTTTGAATGTTAGCTTTGTCATTCATAGCCACATGGCCTTGGACACTTGGCTTTGAAGTTTCAGAGGACAGCTCTGGAGGACCTACTGTATCACAGGGCTGCCTTGAACGTGTGATTGCTTCTTATTTTGAAGTGGCCCTGAAGTAACAGTGAGAATGGAGCCCTAGGTTCTGAGGAGCTTCTCTGTGCAATGCACTGTGCCTAAACTGTTCGCATGCTCTCCAGATCCTCATGACGGCCCATTGAGACAGGTAGCGGCGTCTTCATTTCAAAGATGAGATAAATGGAATCTCAGAGAGGTTAAGTAATTTACCCAAGGCTTCTCAGCAAGTGAATGAGATGTAAAGCCAGTGGTTTCTGACTTCAAAGCCTGTAGTGCTCTGAGTATCAAGGTACGACAAGGGAAGCATCATGAGCTTTGGGGTCACACATGCTGATTTAGGGTAACTCCCTGCTTGTTATTTACTAGCTAAGTAGATACTTCACCTCCGGAGCCACTTGGATTTACAGCTCTGTTGTGACTCCTGCCTCAGGGCTACTTCAAAATGAGAAAATCCACAGGTCCAAGGCAGCCCTGGAACACAGTAGGTCCTCCATAGCTGTTCTCTGAAACTTCAAAGCCAAGCGTCCAAGGCCATATGAATATTAATAATGAAGCTAATATTCAAGTGTCATTATCTATAACTCAGAGGTAATAACATCATATTTGTAGTTGGGGATGGCTTAGAATCAAGTGACTTGTCTGAGGTCATCTAGTTGGTAAGGTGACTCGGCCGAGATTAGAACCCTTTGTGGTCTAATCCACATGCCACTCCCCTTTCTATACTACTTTGTGGTTCTGCCTGGTATATAAGAGCCATTACCACAGTAATACTGGTGGTGATAATCGTTATTTTCTTTTGGTCAGATTCTGCTAATAGAAAGCTTCTGCTTCCGGTGACAGATAGGACAGGCGAGGAGGTTTTCTTTTCATCTTTCCCTTTCCCTCCAGATACATCTCTCAGGGTTTTCTTGGGAGTAGGAGTTGAAGAAATGAGACTAGGGCCAAGTGGAAAGGTGAACTGTTAGGATGTAAAGTTTTGGGGGATGTGGCATAGGTCAAGGCAGGAGGTGAGAGAGATCATCAGATAGCTCGGTGGAACGTGCTGGAATCTTTTATGTGTGCTACAGAGGAAGAGAAGTCCCTAGGAGGTGGTGTTGGGGAGCTTGGGCTCACCGTGTGTTCTTGGACTTTTCTGAAGTATGTATTCAGTGAACTAGCATGTAGAGAGCACCCGTGTGTCATATGATTGTGTTCCTCACACCCCGTAAGGTTGATATTATCACCCTCGTTTAGGGAAGGAGGGATTAAATTGCTCATGACTCCCTAGCCAGTGAGCCTCAGAACCAGGATGCAAAACAGGACTACAGGATGCAAGGCTTTTCCACTATAGAATATCTGTATTTAGAAAAACTTGCCCTTTCGACATGTTTCACAGACTCCTAAAAGATTCCATTTTAACTTCCACCCTCTGATGGTTGAGGAAACAGAGGCTTAGTGGCCAAATGATTTGACCAAAGTCCCACAGTGGGAGGAGCCATCTGAGGTCAAGGTCATGAGATCTCCAGGTAATGGTTACTTCAAAATGTATAGCAGATACCTGGGGTGCCTGCCCACGCAGGGAACTGATGAGAAGTGATGGGGCATTAGGGCTACAGTGCTGTAGGCTTGTGTTTAGAGCCTGATTTCAGGTCCCTTGGAGGATCTGGGACAAATCAGGAAACCAAGGCAGAAGCCCATGCGTAAGAGCTAGACGTTACTTTGGGCCCTTGGATGCTGAGGCAACAAGAGCAATTGAAGATCTCGTAAGGAGGTAGGGCTCAGCTTACTGAATGGGGAAGGTACAGGCTGCCATGTTCCTGGATTCACTGGCCATGTGGTTATTATAATCTGGATTTCTTAAGGCCTGATGCATGGGTTCTCAATCAGACTGACCCAGATGTGAATGTGAGTGAGTCTGTTCTATGAGTACAAACTTTGGGCAAGTGACTTCCCCTCTCCGAGTCTCAGATTTGTCATTTACAAAACAGGAATAAAGTCACACCCACCCCACAGGTCAATTGGGAATATTAAGTGAGGAATTATAAGTAGACTGCCTAGTTTAGGGCTCTCAGAATTAATTATATGTCTGGCCTGGACCTTGCACTTGAACTCAAACTTGTACATCCACCTGCTTGATCATCAGCTCTACCTGTTTGTTTAATACTAATTCAACTCAAATTTTACACGCTTTAACATCTTTTGATTATACGTTCTGCTCCCACCTACTCTTCCCAGATGGGGAACTCCATCCTCTTAGTTGCTCACCGGGACACACTTAGAATTGTTTTTGACTCGTTTCTTGCTCTCACATCCCACGTTCAATCTATCAACCAAGCCAGTAGCCTCTCATTTAAAAGCTAAATCCAGAATATATCCAGACTTCTTAGCCCTGTGGTCCGAGCCACCGCTACCACCTCTCACCTGCACTATTGCAATGAACTCCCTACTGGACTCCTGCTTCCACTCTTTTTTTCTTAACATCTTTATTGGAGTATAAATGCTTTACAATGGTGTGTTAGTTTCTGCTTTATAACAGAGTGAATCAGCTATACATATACCTATGTTCCCATATCTCTTGCATCTCCCTCCCTTCCACCCTCCCTATCCCACCCCTCTAGGTGGTCACAAAGCATGGAGCTGATCTCCCTGTGCTATGCGGCTGCTTCCTACTAGCCATCTGTTTTACATTTGGTAGTGTATATATGTCCATGCCACTCTCTCCCTTTGTCCCAGCTTCCCCTTCCCCCTTCCCGTGTCCTCAAGTCCATTCTCTACGTCTGTGTCTTTATTCCTGTCCTGCCCCTAGGTTCTTCAGAACATTTTTTTTTCTTAGATTCCATATATATGTGTTAGCATACAGTATTTGTTTTCCTCTTTCTGACTTACTTCACTCTGTATGACAGACTCTGGGTCCATCCACCTCACTACAAATAACTCAAGTTCGTTTCTTTTTATGGCTGAGTAATATTCCATTGTATATATGTGCCACATCTTCTTTATCCATTCATCTGTCGATGGACACTTAGGTTGCTGCTTCCACTCTTGACTCTATACTTTTTTTTTTCTTCACACAGCAAGCTGGAATGAGCCTTTAAAGTGAAAGTCTGATTATGTCATTGCATTCAAAAGGCTCCTATAGCTTCCGATACCACTCCGAGTGAGCCCCAGAGTCCTAAGTCTGACTGGCAAGCCCCACCAGATCTAGTCTCAGCATCTTTCTACCTTCCTCTCCTTCCACTTTCCTTCTCACTCGTGCTGTTCCAGTCACACGAGTCTCCTTGCTGCTCCTTGGACTCGACAAGTCCAGTACAACCTCCAAGCCTTTGTCCTGGCTGTTTCCTCAGCTGCTTCCCTTCCCCAGGCCTCTGCAGAAGTGAACCTCATTGGAAAAACCTTCCCCCTGACCCTTTCCAGAACAGCACTTCCCTCCCCAGCACTCTTATCCCTCTTATGTTACTTATTTTTCATAGCACCTACCACCATGTGACAGGTTACATATGTGTTTGTTTTGCTCATTGTCTGTCTGCCCCAGTAGGACATCCTCATCCCAAGGGCTGGCTGGGACTTTGTTTTGTTCACAAACAGCACCTTGCATGGGGATGAATGAGTACCGTCCTTCCTGCTTCCACAGTTCAGGTCCCTTGTTACGTCAGGCCACTTCTTGCCTAGTCCTTGAGGGTCAAATGAGAATGAATGATTCATCATCCTTAGTTCTCTATCATGAACTACCTTTGGAGACAAGGCCTGGAACTTCTTGAAGTAACTTTATATTTTTTCTCATTTTAAAAAGGAATACATGTGCCATGTACATTGTGGGGGGAAAAAAAGAGAATCAAAACAAAATTCTGTAGACAGAGAAATGCATGAAGAAGAAATTGAAGATCACCTGGAATCCCTCCTCCCAGAAGGAACCACTGTCACTGTCGAGAGGCGCACCCCTCAGGCTTTCCTCCAACCCACAGGTTTTCTTTCTTGGGGAGAGGGATGAATTGGGAGGAGTAGTCTACAAATGAAGGGTATTATTAAGGAAATGTGTAACGAAATGACAGTGACACTAACAGTGTTGTCTGGTGGAAAGTGGTGTGACTAGGAATTGGAAGAATTTGGCCTCCATCAGTGACTCTCTTTCATATATTGACACATCAGTTTGTTTCTAATCAGATAAAAGTCTCTACACAGGGAAGAGGAAGAGACACCGCAGGAAAGGTAAAAGAGAAATTCGTTTCCCTTTATTTTGCTTATATTTCAAAGCATCTACTTGCATGGAGCTTTCTTTAAGGCCATGAGAACTGTGTGTTTCAGTGCAATCAAAGTCATAATTGGCGGGATTCGTGGAGCTGGGTCAGGGGCATGGGAGCTGACAGCAGTGGAGGGACCCCTTACGTGGTGTCAGGAGCTCTACGGTAGTTAACTCACTTAGTCCTCACGGCAGTCTTGTGTGGTAGGCGTTGTGAGTCACCTTATGTGCTCTTGTTATGGGTGAGAGCACTGAGGCTTGGAGAGGCTGGGTGACTTCTCCAGGTACACCCCTCGGGAGTGATACATGATCCAAACCCAGGCTGTTGGACTCCAGAGCCTGTGTTGGTAACCAGAGTGAAACATGCTCCCAGGGCAGTCAGAATGGACAGGCAGGAGGGCCAGCATGGATATGCACTTGATGAAACTGAGGGAGGAGGCTGGGGCTTTCTGGGGATCTGCCGGCCCCCAGAGTTGCTCTGCCATGTGGCCAGATGGGCTGCGAGAGCCCGGCTCTGTGTCTTTGGCTGGGAGGTTGGCTCCCAGGCAGGTGCGGTGGCGGTGTGCTGGCGTGAGAAGGTTGGAGGCGGTGCCACCAGGTGAAATAAGGAGGACAGTCTTGAAATGGGCGTGGCAGGGGAGCCGCAGGGCCACCCACATCGCTCTGCAGCTCAGGGCTTTTGTGGCAAGTGGCTCCCTACAGATGAATGTGGGACTCTAGAAACTTGGAGTAAACAGGGATCTTAAATCATCCCTTCTCCTCTTTGAGCTGTGAGCAAACTTTGAGTATCTGGCCCTGATGATAGGGACTGCGGGTAGGGGTCGGAGGGCTGCTTTTTGTGTTCATGAAGACCACGCCAGTGCCAGTGAACCGAGGTGCAGATTCTTAAAATTCCTGTGGGGACGGGACCATGAGGCCCCAGCATTGGATCCGAGTTGTAGCCGTGCTCTCTTCTGCTGCCGGAGTGTTGTGTGTGTTTGCGTGTGTGTGTGCGCGCGCATGCACGTGAGTGCGTGCGCACAGGCTGTGTGTTGTTTGGATATTGTTACACCGCCTAAGGGTAGGAGATGGCTCCTGGGAATTAATGCTGCTCAGATGTTAAACTGATACTTACGCTCAGATCTTATCCACAGAGTGAGGAGATGCCTGTGGTTTCATTGTCACTCCTGAGCCTTGAGACCGGAGCGAGAAGGAAGGCGAGCGGGATTCTTCACTCAGGTGGTGGTGCAGGGTTTGTTGTGGCTGCTTATTTATGCTTTAGCTGGGTTGGACATGTTGAACTCAGTGTTGCCCTGCAAAATACCCTGTTTCTCAGGGAAAAAGAAGTCCTCTTGGATTCCATTCATTCAGCAGGAGCACCTGCTGGGTCCAGACACTGTGCCGGGTGCTGGAGATGGAGTGGGGTCAGCGGTGTGGGTGACAGCTGGCAGAGCTGAGGCATGTTTTGGTGGTACCATTGACTGGAGTTGATGATGAATTGGATATGGGGATGAGGGAGAGATCCGTGTGGAGAACAACTCCCAGGGTGTCGATGTGAGTCGCCATCAGAAGCTTGGCACCGGAACTCCTCTCCCAGGGAGGGTGGCATGGCTCCAGATTGCTAGGGCAGATTTCAAGTATTTCAAAAAGGGGAGGGGTAGGAGAGGCCCCGAAAGGTGTCAGCCACTGAGCCTGAACATGTGCATTTTTCTCTTCCTTACAAGAAGTTGGCACTCAGCAGTACTTCCCAGTTCCTCCTCAGTGTGCCCAATGCCTTCTGCCTTCCTGATCCCCCACCTCTATATGGAATAAGAATATGAGGAGGGGAAATTGACTGACCGAACATTTACCAGGCTAAGGGAAACTTCAGAAAGCCTGTTCAGCTTAGGACCCAGGCAGGTCCCAAATAGTTTCAAGTCCAATTCTGATAAAGTAGATACCATTATCACAGATGACTCCAGCTGATAATCGTTCAAACAGTTATGAAATAGTGGAATATTAGGGCTAAAATGAAACTTTGGAACTTGTCTAATTTAACCCCCTATTCTAGGGATACACAGACTGAGGCTCAGAGAGGTTAAGGATAGCATAAAGTCACACAGTAGCTTGGTATGGCTGGACTTTGGGACACAATATCGCTTAAGTCATTGTAAAGCTGGCGAGAGGAGGCCCGAAAAACACCAAATGAAGCGATCTGAGAGTCAGCACAGTGTTATTTAGGAGTTTCAGGCTACCCCAGGAGTCTGCTGGAGTGGAGGGTAAGGACTCCTGTCCTGTAAAAGAACTGGCTCTCTCTTTTACTAAGAAACTTGGTGTCAAGTGGAAATGGGACTGAAGGGGTCAAGGATACAGCTGAACTGGTTTGAAGACAGAGTTCAAGGTCATCTGTCAGCCCATGCCCTTGGGAAGTCCTCTTCCCAGGTACTGTGGCCATTGTTGTGTGGTGGCTTGAGGGCCACCTTCTTTGTCTCTCTCCCTGCCTCACCCACCTGTTCTGCTAGACTTGGTATCATAGTGCCCGTTTTCTGTAGCTGGCTCTCAGGCTAATTCTAGCCCCCTGCCTTTGGAATATGCCCCATAGGAATGGGGAGGAGACTCAGCCTATGCTCTAGTCCAGTGCAGATGATGCAAGCTGGGTTTGGGGCAGAGGTGTGATGCCCATGTCAGTCCATCTCCTCCACGTGGTAAGGGTTTTCTGGGTGAAATGCACTGAGTGCAATGGTTGGAAACCACAGATTATCCCCATTGTGGCCTTGCTTTGGCCTTTTGATAGGCAGTGTGGTATTGAGTATAGAGAACTGCAGAGCTGTTCTTTGACACTTGAAATGGAGGTTCACATCTGACACTTCTCACATCTTGTCCCACAGAGGTGGGAGAGGGTCAGGGCTGTGAGTTCTGGCTGGTATCTAGGCTCAGCCCATTGGGAGAGAGCCCACTGGGGAGACAGCCCTGACAGCCACCGGTGTGAGCCTCTTGACCTCTGATGTGTTGCTTCTCTGACCTCTGGGGCAGCTGTGGCTCAGTCGCTCAGAATGTAGATGCCTAGAATGTGTGGACAAGGTGAAGTCATTGCCACCTTTGCCCCCTCGTGGTCAGGGCCTGGCCTGGGATAGTCTGGCAGCCTGTGGCAGGAGGAGGGAGGACAGACATCTACCATGTTGGCCTGGGACCTTGGGCAGAGTAGGGGAGCCACCCCAGCTGGTGGGCTAAGAGGAGGATAGCGTGAGATGTGCCAGAATGAGCAGGGGGCTCCAGAGATGGATGGCAAGGGGAGGGGACAATAGTCACAGAGCAGGGCAGAATGCTGCAGTGTCCTGGGGTGACTATCTTGGGCCCCATCCTGGTCAATGCCTGACTGGGCCTGAATTTCAGCCCCCAGCCCTCTCGGGGGCCCAGACTGCGATCTGCGCCCTGGCTGATGCTGCCCCCGTGGCACTGGTTTGAGCGCCATTTGTCTTTGTGTCTGATCTGCAATGTGTGCAGATGCACTTATGGCTCAACTGATGACCTGTCTTCTGGAGCGCTCAGGGGATCCTGGGAGGCTCAGTCGCTCTGACGTTTCAGAGGTGTTAAGAAGTTCTTGGTGGAAATTTGCGTGGGGAGGTTAATTATGGCTGCTCCCCCTCCCGTCTTTTTATCCCCCATCTGGTAACCTTGGCTCAATTTAAGTAAGTACTCAAGCTGAGATAATGTTTAAGGACTGTAGTTCTTAAAAAATAAGTTCACAGGAAAAGCAGGGAAAATGAACATGAAGAGGCTACTATGAACCAGGCACTGTGCTTGGCACTTTCATATGCATTATCCACTTGTATCTTCATAGTGATCCTGGAGGGTGTTCATTGGTTCATTCATTCATTCATTCAGTGTTTGTTGAGCACGTAATACGTGCAAGGTAGCATTCTAGGCTCTGGTGATACAGCAGAGCATAGCACAGACCAGGTTTTCTGCTCTCATAGAGCTCAGGTTCTAGTGAGAAGGGTAATAGACAATCAACACATAAAAATTAGACAATTTCAGACAGAAGCAACTGTCAGGAAGGAAATAAAATCAGATAAAGGGCAGGTGGGTGACTTGGAAGGGCTGCAGGGAATGCCGTTTGTGAAGATGACATCTAAGCTAAGACCTGAATTATGAAAGAGCCGTGGAAATGCTGGGGAGGGCCCTTCCCACAGGGAGCAGCAAGTACAGGTGTCCCGGATGGGTGGGAACTCGGCCAGTGTGAGGAGAGACAGATTTGTTTCCTCCATTCTCCAGACAAGGATACTGAAGCTTAGAACCCAGCTTGTCCACTATCAGCCAGCTAACTGGAGTAGATTTTGTCAGTTCAAACCCGTGATCTTTCCACTGTAAGCTGCTGCCGTCAGTAAATGCCTAGCTGTGTTTATTTGTAACAAAGGCCTTTTCACTCATCATCTTAGTCCATACCCGTAAACTATCGTTAGCCCTATTTTACAGATGAGCAAACTGAGACTCAAGTCTCAGTCAAGTACCTTATCCAACGTCCCAGCTGAAAATCCGAGAAGGTGGGACTCCAACTTGGGTCTGTATGACTGGCAGCTGTACTTAGTCACCACAACATGGGATGGTAGATTTGATACCTGTGGGCCAGGGGAGATTTCTTCCACTTTAGAGATGAGACGACTGCACACCAGGAAGTCTGATGCTTCCTCTGCGTCACCAGCCAGAAGGTATAGGGGTGGGGGCTGATACTCAGCTCTCCCACCCACTGGGTGGGCTCCTTCTTCTCTAAATACTGCCTTTGTCCATGTCGGGTGGCCATGAGGGGCTGCTTGGCAGTGTCACCACCACTCAGGGCTTACTTGCCACTGTTTGCCGTAGAGAATTGATTCCCAGTCTTAGGTGTGGGCTCCGTGAGAGGTAAATCATCTGAAAATAGCTGAGCACCTGTTACAGGTTAGGAATTATGCTAAGCACTGTGACAGAACATGAGGTGAGCTGTTTGGTTCATCCCGGTGATGGAAAATAATCGCCCGAGGGTGCCAGAAACGCTTGACTCCAGCCCCTTCTTGTGGTGTTGGGGAGAAAAGACCAGTTAGACACTGTCCTTGCCCCAAAGACTCTCACAGTCTAGTTGGGAGGAAAGAACAATAAACACAACCATAATATGTTGTAGTAGGACCCACTTATCTATTTATTAGGTGATTGTTGAGTTTCTACGCTGGCCAAGTACTGTGGCAGGTCTGGGGGTACAGTGGTAAAAAGGGCCGACAAGTCCTCTCCTTCATGGAGCTTACATTTGCAGGGAGGGAAAGTGAGCAAAGAGGTACTGAAAATCCAAGTACAAACTGGGATAAAGCTATGAAGGAGGGCTTGAGGGAGCTGTTTGACCCTAATGGGAGGTTCGTCAAGTGCATTGGAGAAGGCTTCCCTATGGAAGAAATGCTTTGAATTGATGGGTGAGTTAGTTAGAAGGTTCTGATGGAGGCAGCCATAGGTTATCAGAGGGACACCAAGGAGGTCACCTAGCCTGACGTCAGAGTAATGGTCAGGTGGTGACACCCCCCTGGGCTTGAAGGAGTCTGACTAGGAGATTCAGGACCGGAGGGTATGTCATGGGCAGTGGGAGGTGCATCCTACACACACACATTTTGGCATCACGCTGCGTGATCTCCTTAGGAGACCTTTCTGCTCCACCCACAGGAAGCTGAAGAAGTGTGGCAGTTTGCTTAGGTCTTGAATGTCTGTTCTCTGGCTCTTTCCTTTGAACTTCTCCCGCGGCTCTGTGAATGCTAATGCCAGGATATCAATTATCCAATAGGCTTCGGCCCTTGCCCAGCCGGTCTGTTCGCTCAGCGGCCCCCATGCATAATCGATACGGGAGGCTGCCACTGCTTTTAGCTGGGGTGCTGGAGACCTTCCACTTTCACGGAGCTCAGCTGTATGCCAGCTCAGCTGGCTTTCTCCTCCATGCCGTGCCCCTCCTCCTCTCTTCCTCTGGCTTCCACCTAACTCTGTAAGGCTGCACTGCAGGATTTTGCAGGTGGGCCACAGTTCCTGTAACTGTACCGAACCCTCATATACAGCAGCTGGGGAGATGCTTGGTTGTACCTCAGCTCAAGCACTGCTAGGCTGCTGGCATGCGGGCCTTTCACTTGGCTTTTCCTCTTGCCGTTCTTGGTACTTCCACGGGCTTCTGACCACTTCTGAAGTGTCCAAGTCTTGGCAGACAGGCTGGCAAGAGAGAGTGTGAGTTCCCTTGTTTCCTTCCTGGCTGGGTGTTTACTAGGTGGGGCAGTCTTACCTCCCCCTCTCTTGGTGAGAAGAGCTGGGTTGGCCCTGACATATCCCTTCTTGGGGTACCCATGACCCAACATTATCCCTCTGAGACATTGCTGTGGTCATTTCCTTCCCATTGCTTCCTCCCCTCCTGCCCAGATCAGGGAGGAGAGGGGATGACTTCTAAAATACCTCCAAACAGTGGGAGATGTTGTTGTCTCATCTGACACCGTCCCCCTCCATCCCATCCTATTGTCCCTCCCACAATGTCAACGGAGTGCTGACTGTATAGTTAGAGAAACATGACCCACCTTATAGCTTTTCCAACCTAGAGCAAGGGACATTTGACAGTGTTTCCAGTTGAGGAAAGAATATGACTCAGATTCAATCTCTGTCCTTTGTAAAACCCTGGACCCAGGTCCACCCTTCACACTTGTTCTTTGGCTGCTGTTCTGCTGGTCACAAATCTAAGGTTTTGGTACAGCTCTGGGCTAGGAAGTGCTCTGCTGGGCTGGATTCTACCTGGAACATGAGTTTGATTTTCTTCTTTTGTTCCCCTCCCAGCTTAGCTACACCTTGTTCTGAGAGAAGCTGCCCTTCCCATCACCCCTGCTGAGTGGACAACAGCCCTGCTTTGTATCCTGTGACCTTGCCCACCCTACCCCATAGCCATGGCTTTCTGTGCCAGAGGTGAGCCCCCATGGCTGCCCAGCCACATCCTGGCCTGCAAGCTAGAGCTTAAAATAGATGAGTCAGGCTGACGGCTCTGCTCCCTCAGGAGTTTGGAATTGGGAAACCGAGCTGGTAGTAGGGGTTTCTGAGCTAAAACATCATGATTTAGTCCTAACTGACCTTAGGAGACGGTGACCAGCAGAGAGTGAAGATGGAGCACGATGCCGAAAGCAGAGCAGTAGCGCCCTGAAGGAAAGGAAAAGGGAAAAGAGGGTGTAGCTCCTCCTCTGCTGATGGCTTTGTGGTCCCAGCCTGCCCTGCTCCTCATATCTTCCCAACAAACCCTTATCCTAACCATACTTGGAGGGAGACTTTGTTTCTTACAAATCTAAGGTTTATTAAAACGTCCAAGTCCTCTGAGTTGTCCAGCACTTAGGTGAGGGCAACAGAACAGACTTTTGTCAAATGGTTGGCTGGGAGTAGAGTTTAGAGTTGTATCTCATTTCAGGTAGCGTCTAGCAAAATTTAGATGCCAGCTCATTTCCTGTAGTTTGGGGAAAATTCCTGGAAGATTCTTTTTTTTTTAATTTATTTATTTTTGGCTGCGTTGGGTCTTCATTGCTGTGCGTGGGCTCTCTCTAGTTGTGGCGAGCGGGGGCTACTCTTCGTTGTGGTGCGTGGGCTTCTCATTGCAGTGGCTTATCTTGTTGTGGAGCATGGGCTCTAGGCGTATGGGCTTCAGTAGTTGTGGCACATGGGCTCAGTAGTTGTGGCTCGTGGGTTTTAGAGTGCAGACTCAGTAGTTGTGGCGCACGGGCTTAGTTGCTCCGTGGCATGTGGGATCTTCCCGGACTGGGGCTCGAACCCGTGTCCCCTGCATTGGCAGGCGGATTCTTAGCCACTGTGCCACCAGGAAAGCCCCTGGAAGATTCTTTAACTTGGATTATAGCTGGCAGATTCCTGTCAGGGCCAGGTGATGGGCGTGTGTTGGTCAAATGGTGACTGAGGAAAAAAACCTCTGGCTGATCCCCGGTTGCAGGATGGGGTTCCTGGCTCCAGGGAAAGTTCTAGTGATGCCCAGCAATGGGAGAAGCATTGAAGTCCGCAGAAGTATTTTGTTGGAGCCTGCACTGTGGCTTAAAATGGACGTTGATGAGAGGCCAAGATGAACTATCTAGAAAACTGCCAAAGAGGCCTCATGTGAGAGGAGCAAGTGCACCACCGGCCAGATCCTGGCCAGACCTGCTGGAGGTTGGATGAGCGATTGGGTGCCCGGGGGGCCCACAGAGGTGTCCAGCCAGTTTGTCTACCGGGGCCTGGTTGAATCTGAGGTCACACTCCCAAAGGCCTTTGAAATGTGGCAGTTGAAGCCAGGTGTCATGCCTTCTGGTTTTCCTTAATCGTAAACAATAATAAGAGCAGCTAACATTTATTGTGCCAGGTGCTCTGTTAACTATTTCACAGGCTTTTGAAAAAAAATTCCTGTTAACAGAGCTATAAGGTAGTTATCATTATTTCCCTTTTTTACGGATGAGAAAACTAGGGTGTAGAAAACGGAACTGACTTTCCTAAGGCCATATGACTAGCCCGAGGTGAGCGGACCATGGATCCTGGCGTCTGACCACACGACCATGCTCTTAAGCCTACTCTGGAACTTTATTGGTTAATATGCACCCCGGAACCTCAGCTGGGGTCCCATTTTCTTTCTTTGGCTATGTCCCACTGAGCACCCCAGTGTCCCAGGAGGTTTGCCAAGCCCCAGAGGCTGGAAGACACCTGTTGATGTGAGCAGCTGCCTCGCCCTTTCTGAAGCAGGGCCAACCCAACCTGCTCTGAGCCGGGGAGGGACTGAACACATTATGTAGGAGTAGCTGTCCCCCCAGAATGATGTCATAGACTTTTGTACCTGTAGCTTCTGGTACCAGCTGCTTCTGGAAATGAAGCAAAGCCCTGCAAGGTGGAGATGGATGGAGGAGACCTAGGGTGTGTGCTGACTTGAAGATTCCCCCCTTTGGATTGTGATAACTCCTGGGGTTCAACAGTTCCGGGCAAAGCTGGTGTAATGGGGGCATTTCAGGAATGGTTTGCTGTCAGGACAGTGGCTGGAAACCCCTCGCTGGTTCATCTGCTCTGTCTAGATTGGGGGAACTTGTATAGCACAGCGGCAGGCGATCTTGGGAAGGAGGCCAGCCTGAATCTTCAGCCATCTGTTAATGGAGCAATAGATTATGTTGTAGCACGAGCGCGTCACCATAATTGGGCAAAACCATCAGATAAAGTGGCAGAGGAGACTGAGAAAGTGTATATTAGCTGTGGACGTGTAGCTTGGGAGATGGAGTGGGGACTTTGGAAATGGAAATGTCCATCTTAGCGACGCTCAAGTACATGGTTCTCAATGTCATGTCATCTGGGAACGTATGTGAACTACACATTCTCGGGTCCTGCCCTAGACTTCCTGAGTCTGAAACTCAGGTAAGGGGCGCAGCGAGCTGCATTCTAAAACACTTTCCAGGTGATTCTGATACATGCTAATGATTGAGAACCACAGCGGTACAGTAAACTAGCGCAATTAAACTGTAGTATCCTGGACACAGCCTACAGCTCTCAGGCGGAGAAAACCTTGAATTTATATTTATAAATTGCTGGGTTTATATTGTCTAATGAAAAATATACTTAATAAATCCTCTTTGGATTCAATCGAATTAACAACAGTGGTTCCAGTGATTCAGGCAAAGTTCCCCATGGTCCACCCACCCTTGTCACACAAGATCCTTCACTGGACTTGAGTGGGAGGAGATCTGTGGTTGACAATGGGTGTTTCCTTAAGGTGACTTGGTGTAGTTGAAGGAGAACCTGCACTGGGGTTCTGGCATTAGTCTCAGGGGCTGTGGCATGGCTCTTCCTGCCTCCTGGGCTCAGGCTCTTCATCTGTGAAGTGAGGATAGATTTGGAACTCTCTAAGGTCCCTTGTGGTGACAGTCCACGGTTCTTAGAGATGTCCCAAGAAAAGGCCATGGTTACGTCATGCTGGCAGCAGAAGTGTTGATGCTGTCATATTTTAAGCCTTAATATTGGAAGTGACAGCCTGCTGACCATCTGGAAGAATCTCCCAGGGCACCAAAGGCCCTGGACCCTGATTTGAGAACTGCATTTTAGGACAGGTGCCTCATTAATAGAAGTGACTTCCCGAGAATGTAGCCAAATAGCCTCCCTGACTTTGTACCGGGCTAAATTCTTTACACTGTAGCCTTCTGAGCACAGAGGTCAGTCTGCTCAGAAGGGTCCGTCCCCAGCCCCAGGTCTCTCTCCATCTGACCCCTGATGGCTTCTGCTGTGACTTGAACAGATGTGTGTGCCGAGCTCTGGAGCTCAAGCTTTTCTTTGCGAGGAAGGTGGTGGGAGCGCTCGGCCTGCAAGCGTCTGTCCTTGCTTGGCTGAAGACACCGTTCAGGCATGGGGGTGGGGGTGGAGGAGCGAGAAGCTGGGGGTGGGAGCAAGGGGGAGCCTGCCTTGAGGACGGCTTGTTCTCCCATTGCTTTCACGGGACTTTGGCGTCAGAGGGGGAGAACACGTACAAATCTGCTGCAATTGACCTTTTAAGCCAAACCCACTTGTATGTTTGCTACATGAAGGGGCTGCTGACAAGTTGGGCTGGAAGCAGAAGGTGGAGGAGAAAGGAGAAATATCACTGCTTCGGGAGGGGAGCTCATGGGCTGGTGAGAGATGGAGCAGCGGGCAGAGCCAGAACGGCCATGACATGGTTAGACACTCCGACATGCCGCCTTCCATCTTCTTAGAGGCTGCACATCTGAAGTGTGACTCCAGGGCTGCAAGAAGAAAGTGCCATTGAGCACGCACCATTGAAACCTCTCTCTGAGCGAGGTCACCAGGGCAGAAGTGGGTTACAGGGACCAAGACCATTTAATCTAAGGTCCATTTCAGGCTAGGTCCCCGACCTAGGGGAAGGATGGGTAGCTGATTCAGATACAGCTCTGAATGGCAGCCGTGGGGGTGGGAGAAACACCCATAGCAACACCCTTTTATCCCTCCTGGACTTTTTTCTCCACCATTAACATGGAAGGTGTGTTGCTGCCATGGGTGAGCCTCATCACAGCTTCTAGGATCTGGGAGCAGAGTACCATCCTGGGTAAAGCAGGAGGGGAAACAAAAGGCTGTGTGATTCGAGACTAGCATGACTCCATTTCCCTGCCTGAAAATGCAGGGAACACCTGTTCTTGTCTACAGCCAGAAAGGATTTGACAGAATTTTTAAAATAAAAAGTGAAATGAGGGAAATTTAAATCAGCCTCTGTGAAAGGACTTTGCGGATTCCCTGTCATTTAAAGATGTTGCAGCATTATGGTTTCTGTTTCTGGGAATGTCAAGAGTAAAATGATGTGACATTTGTCAAGTGCTTGGGCTAATCGTAGCCAGAACGTTCCACTGGAGGACTCCTCTGGGAGGTCACCTGTCAGGGCTGGAAGGTTGGAGGACAAAGGGAGCAGTGAGGGGGGGAGGTTCAACTAGGTAACCTTAAAGTCCCTCCCAACTCTTAGCTCTAGGATTCTTGGGAAAAATAAATGACGGTGATGGACCTTCTTGTTCAATATGTGTTGATCAAGTGGGCCTTATATCAAGCCCAGTCCCCCTACTAACACCCAGAGAGGGAAGTCTTGGTTGCTAAGGGTGGGGAACATGTCCCTCTCAGCCGATAAGAATCCCTGGCTTTTTCCAGGGACAAAGGCAAGTGAAGGAAATGGAACCAATTTCCAAGTACCATGTGTATTATTCAATTTAATCATCACAATAATCCATTGGATAGATAGGATTACCCTTCACCATGTTCCAGAAGAGGTGCAGAAACATCAAAACACTTGCTTATTGTTGCACAGACAGCGAGTGGAGACATCCAGTATACAGCCCTGGTCTGGGCCATGACTGCCAAACTCTACCTGTCTGGCTGGGTTGAGGGCTTGTCTCTTTGAAGATATACATGAAGAAGATATGAGCATGCAAAGCTTCATAACTGAGTCCCTGGTGCCTTTCTCTTTACACATGATAATGTTTCCTCTTATGTCTGTGTCCCAAGAGAGAGGGTGCTCTGAGCAGTGCTAAAATGGCTTCCGGAGTGCAGCTTGCGCTGGGGGCCTGGGGTTGTGAGTTACTGGGCAGGTGTGGGGCGCCAACCAGGTGCACTGTGGAAGGCTCTTTTTGTGAGGGAGACCCCTCCTCTTTGCTTCAGCCTTTCCCTGCATGAAATGAGGCTTCCTGGGGCCTGGGGAGTATTAATTACTCATTGTTGGTGTCTTGGAGCTGGATAAAGTGTTCTCCCAGTGTTACTGTTTCAGGGTTAGACATCGGCAACTTGTAGCATGGTGTTTGGCTCCAGCTCCCAAGTCTGATTGTTTCTTTGATCCCAGTTTTTCTCAGTGACTTGGCTCAGTTTCAGAACTGGCTGGGCAATGTCTCCGGCTCACTTTCTAGTTGTTGTTTTTCTTCTTTTCCCTCTTGAGTATGGCCAAAGGTGGAGGTTGAGAAAGGAGACGTGGTGAACTGAGCTGACCGCCTCGGAGTTTGGAAACCCGAGTTAATTTTGTTTTATTTTCTTCACTGATTTGATAATTTTTAAGTTACCACCTTAACACACAGTATTTATGTAATGCAAATAGTACATAATTAATACTGAAAACTTTAAAAACTCAGAAAAGCACGAAGGCCAAAGCAAAAATCACTATTTTCCTACCATGTACCACGATTTACATTTTGGTGTAGAGTCTCCCAGGTATGTGTGTGTGTGTGTGTGTGTGTGTGTGTGTGTGTGTGTGAGTGAGATACACTTATTTTTAATTTTTTACAGAAATGAAACACTGTATGTGGTCTTTTTTCCTGCTTTTAGTGTTATAATATGAGTGTATTACTGTGTCAAAAATATTCTTAAACATTTTATTTAAAAGGTTGTAAGGATATAAAATATTCTATTATATAGATGTCACAATTTACTTTATCTCCTATTGTTGGATATTTAGACCCTACATTTTCTTTTTTCTTTTTTAAAAATGAATTTATTTATTTTTGGCTGTGTTGGGTCTTCCTTGCTGTGTGCGGGCTTTCTCTAGTTGCGGCGAGCGGGGGCTACTCTTCATTGCAGTGCGCAGGCTTCTCATTACAGTGGCTTCTCTTGTTGCGAAGCACGGGCTCTAGGCGCACAGGCTTCAGTAGTTGTGGCACGTGGGCTCAGTAGTTGTGGCTCACGGGCTCTAGAGTGCAGGCTCAGTAGTTGTGGAGCACGGGCTTAGTTGCTCCATGGCATGTGGGATCTTCCCGGGCCAGGGCTCGAACCCATCCATGTCCCCTGCATTGGCAGGCAGATTCTTAACCACTGCGCCACCAGGGAAGCCCAGACCCTACATTTTCTATGATTAGAAATATTACTATTTATCCCTCTAAAGGTTAGGCCATATTACATTTCTACCTGTAGTATATAAGAACAAACATTTTCCAATACCATTATGATATATTTTGCTAATCTTAGCTCTTTGATAGGACCAAAAAAAAAAAAAAAAGCTATTTCATTGTTTCAACCTTAAGCAGTTCTTACGAAAGAATGTGAGTATGTGTAGATGGGTTTGTTGGGACTATAAGGGAAAAAAAGAATGTCAGCCATCTCAGTTTGATTTTCTGTATTTGTCTCCTTTGATTTTTCTTTTACCAATGTAACACAAACACACTAGATCTCTACCCTAAGGAAAGAGGCATATATAAATATCTTTTAAAGGGTATCTGTCACAGTTTTATTTATAAGAGCAAAAGTTGAAAAAGCCTAGGTGTTTAAAATGAGAAATTAGTTAAATTAATAATGATAATGGAATACTATGCAATCATTAAAATAATTTAATGGCATAGGGAAGAATCAGGCTGTAAAATAATATGTACATTATGATCTCAATTAAATAATGTGTGCATAAGAGAAAGGCTATAAAGGTGAATGTTAGCCATTTCTGTATGTTATAATTACACTTTTTCCCCTATGTTTTCCAAAGCTTTTAACAGATGCCTGTAATACTATTGAAATCATACACAAAACAGATGTTAGCAAGTAAACTCTAAAATGTTATACATGGAAATAAAGAGCTCTGAGTAACTGGATGCTGGGTCATTTAGATTCCCTCCAAAACTTTGTGACTTATTGAGTCTTTTTACGTTCTTTGAGGGTCGTGGGGCTCT
The DNA here is from genome assembly GCF_039906515.1 of Pseudorca crassidens. Lineage (NCBI taxonomy): Eukaryota > Metazoa > Chordata > Mammalia > Artiodactyla > Delphinidae > Pseudorca > Pseudorca crassidens. Next base: position 25,440,398 of record NC_090296.1, on the reverse strand, counting down.
TTGGAGTTTGCAGGACCGTTTTATAGCAGGGGCTTCTAATGAGGCTAGAGCCAAAGTAGGGAGACCCAGAATAGCTTCCATCTGCTCTTCTGCCCTTTGTGTGGACTTGGGAGCACAAGGTGGCGGAGGGGGGAAAGAACCTATCTATGATGCCCACTGCCCTGGACCACAGGGTGTGTAGGACATGTCATCCAAGGCATCAGTTGCTCTCAGGACCGCTGGGGTTGGTGTTTGGAAACTGAAAGGCAAGGAATGCCAGAAGATTGATATCTAAATGTCATCTGGAGGGAACTGATTTGTTTGTGTTTGGGTATTTCTGATAATGACACAAATACTGGGGACTGAATGCTATGCTAATCCCCTTACTCACTGATAAAGAAGTGGAGACCTAGAGGGGTTAAGTCACTGGCCCAAGGCAGTGTCTTTTTTCCCCCATCACAGTGTTCCACTGGGATGCTGCAGTATATCATGTGTTGGGTATGTCTGATTGGCTGAGATAATTCACAGCATACTTGGATGGCTCTTAAGTACTTGAAGTTGCTTGGTTAGAGTTTGGATGAAAGAGGATATCTTAACTCTCTGAGTAGTAGGATTGGGCATGGGGGGAGGTCAGTGTCGGTCTTTCCTCATTATAAAATGATAATTATTAAATGATATTCAAAGGAAGAGGAAATATTGAACTTTGTAATAAGGGGAGATATACTAGGAGAGCTGGCAGAGAGATGAGTCAACGATAAAATGGATTTATTTTCCCCAGACTCAGGTTTCCATGTGGAGATGCCCTTATTTTTTGAGTTTCAGGCACTCAGTGGCATGGGTTTTTCTCCTATTATGTCTTTCATCCTGGATGTTTGAGGAGAGCTCTGAGAACTGGAGATTTCACTCAGCTTTATGACTTAAAGCCCCATGCTCTGTTACCTTGTTTGTCTTTGGCTATCAGTGCCCCGAGTATGAAGACACTCAGTTCACTTTGGGCATCACTCTTTAAGTCTGAGGTTCTGTCCGGAGCAGGGAGTGGTTAGGGTGGGAGAGGACTGGAATTCCTGGCCAGGGAGGAGCTCTTAAAACAAGTAAAGAGTATAGTAGAAGAAAAGGTAATTGAGGGAATGAGCAGAGCATGACAGCTGCCTTCAAATATGTGTGGAGCTGTCACAAGGAACAAAGAGTAAACTTGGTCTGTGTGACTCCTGAGAGCAGAGCTGTGATTGATGAAGTCTGAGATGTTCTGGGGAGACCCATTTCAGCTCAGTATAAGGAATACCCTTCTAGAAAGTAGAGCCTCTCAGCAGTGGTCAGTGGAGCAATGGAAGGGTTCAGCAGAGCCTCCAAATGTTGGTCAGAGGAGATTCCTGCACTGTGTGGGAGGTTGTTCTACGTGACCACTAAGAGTCATTCCAAGTCTGCTCTTCTCAAACTCTATGTTTTTATGTGTACCTCTTGGGTATATAATCTATTCATTGCTCACTATTTATTAAGCACTTATTATACTTGTCATGTGTTCTGCTCGGTGTTGGAGATATAATAAGGAACAAACTGTTAGATCCTTGAGCTTACAGTCAATTGGAAGAGTAAATGGTAAATAGATTATTGCAAATATGTGACCAGCCTAGTAAAGTATAGGGTGCTATGAGCTCACACAAGAAGGGCACCCGGCTTAGCTTGGGGTGAACCATGGAGTCTGCCTGGAAAAATTGAGATGGAAGATCTAAAAAGTGACTATGCCTAGGCCGAAAGGGTAAAGAAGAGTATTCAGGGAGAGGGAACAGCCTGTACAAAGGTGGAGGGACAACACAGAGACATTGATTGCTGGGGGAGAGGCAAGTGATAAGAGTGGTGACAACGACGAGGCAGACAGGCAGATGATGAAGGCCCTGTCCTGCCAGGTCGGAGTTTGGATTTCAGACTGGAAACAACAGGGAGTCATTGAAGAGCTGTGAGGAAAGGGGTTGTGTGATCTGCCTCAACTGTTGGAAAGACCCCTCTGGTTCCAGTATGGAGAGTGGGTTGGAGGGGACCAAGACTGGCTGCGGGGAGACCAGAGTCTATTTCAGTAATTCCAGCAAGAGATGATGGTGGAATTAACCCACTGTAGTGGCAGTGAGGCTAGAGAGAGGGAGGGTGGGAGGGAAGGGAAGGGTGGGAGGGAAGCATTCGTATTGAGGAGCTGGGAGGTTGGGGGTGCATTCATTGAGGCAGAGAAACTAGGGTAGACAGCAGATTTGGGGGCTGGTGGGATGCTGATGAGTCCAGTTCGGTACATGTTGTGTTTAAAAGGCCTGTGGGACACAGAAGTGCAGACACCTTTTGTTTCCAGTTTGTAAACTACCCCAAAGAGGCTCACTTTTTGCCTCCTGGTACCATGGAGGGGTTTCTTTATAGACAGTGGGACTTTTCTTCCAAAACACCTTCATGACTACTTCTCAGGGATCCCCCCACCGTTAGTGTCCCATGAAATGGTGTCTGCGTGTTCTTAGAATATAGTCACTCAGGTGGTTTTTACTCTCTGGTTAGAGAGGCAAGGCCGGACGAGGTTGCTTCCATTCCCTGATGGTAGCCTCTTTGGTTGGTTGGCCTGCACTCCCTCCATGGAGCCACCTTCCTGAATGTTCCCAGTTTGGTTAAATAGACCCCGTTCGGGGGGCACCTTATGGGCCTGCTGCTGACCTGTTCCATAGATTCATAACAGGCAAAGACTGTGCCTCAAAAGGATGTAAAGAGGTTTCTCCAAGGTCAGACGATGAGTTGGTCTCCTGGCTTCTTTTCCTACTTCATCACATTGAACTTTAAAGAAATCTTACTGAGCTATAAACATCCCTTCTTTTTGATTCATTTCTTCTGTGTAACCCTTAAATGTCTGGATTCTCTAGAGCCCTGCCACTCACCCTCTTCCGTTATACTCTACTTCCTCTTTCTGTGTGGTCCTATCTACTCCTGTGGTTTTCACTGCTATCCAAGGGTGGATGACTCCCCAGTTGGTACTCCCAGCCTTGAACCCCCTCCTACACCTTAGATCACCAATCCTGGTCCTCTCCTCCCACGGGTACATCAAAATCAGCAGCTTATAAACAAAAGGTGTTGGCTTCAGACCTACATAGGTGACTGCCTACTGGTTCTTGCAATGGAGAATCAATAGTAAGTTGAGACTAAAACTTTACACACCCAAGTCTGCTTTTCATCTTTTCCTGCATATCTTGAGTGGGCAGCAACCCTGTCTACCCAGGAATGTGAGCTGGAGAGGTGGGAGCCAGCTACAATATCCCTTTCTCTCCACCTCATTAGCCATTGCACCCTTTGGTTCTACCTTTTCAACATCTGTGGACTCCGTCTGCTCCTCTGTGTCTTTCTTGCCGACAGACCATCACCAGCTTCCAACTAGAACACTTGGTACATTCTCAGGTGGTCTCCCTACTATCCATTCTTTTCTTCCTCCATCTTCTCTTCCCCTCCCACATACTGTTGGAAGGATGTAAGGGAAATATAATACAAACCTGATCAACCCATTCCTTGCATCAAATACTGCCTCCCCTGTAAAATCTCTTTAGTATACCATAGATAGTGGCTGAGAGCCTGGACTCTGGAGTCAGGCTGCCTGGGTTTGAATTCCATTGACTAGCTGAGTTATCTTGGGTAGATTACATAACGTTTCTGTTTCTCAATTCCCTCACCTATAAAATGGGGGATAATAATAATATACCTGCTTCACAGTGTTGTTATAAGAATTAAATGAGTTAATATTTATGAAGTACTTAAAACAGTGCTTAGCACATAGTAAACCCTGCATAAGAGTTTGTTAAATAAAATAAATATATAACTCCTTAGCTTGGCATGGAGGCCTCTCCAAATTGGGTCCCTGTTGGCCTCTCCAAGCTCAGGTTCTTAACCCTCCTGTCCTTGGCACTGTGCCTCCAGCAGTGCTCAACAATTTGCCACTTTTCGTACCATTATGCTTTTCCTCGTGTTTCCTTTTATCCCGGGATTCTTCTTCTTCCCTCTTCTTTCCAATGTCTCCTCCCCCGTATGAACCTTCAAATAAATTATTCATCTTTTAAAATTCAGAGTAAATGCTTCCCATCTGAAGCCATCCCCATAGTACTGGACAGAGATAACATATCTTCCCCTGAGCTACTTTCATTGTGGGGTATATTTCATTATAGTGGTTAGTCCGGAGGCTCTGGGGCAGAACAGACATTGTTCCAATTCTGATTCAACCACTTATCAGCTGTCTGACCTTGGGCAAGTTACTTAACCTCTCTGAGCCTCATCTGTAACATGGGAGTAATAAGTTACCTACCTCATGGGGCTACTGTAAGAATTACATGGTACTATGCATACTAAGGGCTGGGTCCAACTCCCAGCACATGGTAAGCTGACATCAAGTACTTTACTATGATGATGTGTTTCCATTAATACAGGCATCACATACTACTTAATTTATAGTTTACATACGTGTCTCCATGAAGGTTGGGGCCCTGTATACTCAGCTTTATAATCCCAGCATCTCCTTTAGTCGATGATCACGTACTGGTGGTTATCTGAACCCCTGGACCATCTTGCTTGGGATGAAGTCAGTGTCCTGGCCACCATACAGTTGGTTTTGCTTTCTTGGTGGATCCTGTCTGAAGGAGATAAATCCACACCTGAGAGGTGGCAAGATGTTCTAAACTGAGCAGGTGGTATGAAGTAAGGTGTGGAGGCTTGCCTGGGAGGTATGTATGGGGTGGGGGTCATAAGCAGAGGGAGGGAGAGGGGGACCTGAAGACCTTAGTGGGCAGGACTGTGCCAGCTGGGGGAAGAAGAAGAGGGAGACAAAGCAAGGGGAGTCTGGAGAGCGTGAGGTAAATGAGGTAGCAGCCTGGATACATGTGTTCTTGGGAGGCAGCTTTGGGGTAGAAGACTGTGGAGAAAGGCTGAGGGAGAACACAGAGGCCCGATGGGCTGGCTTTCATGGTAGGCATGATTATCTCACCTACTTTCCTATCTCTGCTCACATGCCTTGCTGGGAAGGTGACCTTGCCTGAGCCCCTTGTCTTAAATTGCAACCCTCCCTCCAGCACTCCCTATTCCTCCTTCTCTGCTTAATTTTCTTCCAGAGTACTTATCACCATAGGGCACACTATTTGTTATACTTACGTATTTGCTTATTATCTATCTCTCCCCAATAGAACTTATGATCCACAAAGGAAAGTTTTTTATTCTGTTCACTGATATGTCACCAGCACCTGTAACATTTCCTGACACCTAGTAAGTGCTTAATATTATTTGTGCAATGAATGAATCCCACCACACATGGATAACTACCCTTCATATTTTTGTATTCAGTCATTCAGTACGTAAGTTAAAAAAATTTCTGTTAGCGTTTTAAGTTACATACAATAAACTGCACCCATTTGAAGTGTACAGTTCAATGAGTATTGGCAGATATATTCACCTGTGTAACTGATACCACAATCAAGATATAGAACGTTCCCATCACCCCAAAAAGTTTTCTTGTACCTCTTTGTGGTCAATCCCTGGCCCCAGGCAAACACTGATGTAGCTTCTGTCATTATTTACTGGCTTTGCTTTTTCTATAATTTCATATAAATAGACTCATACTCATGTCTTGTTTTGCTCAGGGTAAAGTTTTTAAGATTTATCTGTGTTGCATGTAGCAGTGGTTGATTTTATTGCTGATTGGTGGGGAATAGTTTCTTATTTTGCTCTGTGGTTTCTGTGACGATGAGTGAGCGTGGACTCTGGATCCAGGCTGACTGTTTGGAATTCTGGCTCTTCCACTTACCAGCTGTGTGGCTTTGGGCAAATTTATCTTCCCTGTGTTTCAGGCCTCTCATCTGTTAAATGGGGTAATAATCATACCTACCTCATAGGATTGCTGGGAGAAGAATTAAATGAGGTAAACTAAACTCATAAAGTGGTTAGAATGGTGCCTGGCACAAGTGTGTATTCAGTAATTGTTAGCTGTTATTGCTTCCATTTTGCAAATGAAGGAAAAAGCCCTGAGGCACAGAAAAGTAAGGTAGTTTGACCAGTGTTATTTGGAATGCAGGAAGAATCAGAACTGAGTCTGTCTGATTTAACCTCTTTCTACCACCTCCCCCATTCTGGTCCTTCCCCTTCAAGCCAGAATCCTGTGTCGTGCACATACAAGAAGGAGAAGAGCTAGCGCTCAGCTCTGGGATGTCTGGCTTCCCTACCTCAGTGTTCCCTTAAGCTACCCCAATCTATTTCACCATCCCTGCCCCTGTGAGTAGAGTTTCACCCCCTTATCTGGCCTGCAGAGGGGGTGGGATTGGGCCTTCTCGCCCTTTGCTTCTCTCCCGGGCCCTCTCAGGCAGCTGAGCTGTGCATTAGGAACACCTCTTACAATCATACAGCATCAGCCCTGCAAGAAGCTAATTTGATAAACCCCACTCCAAAGCTCATTGAACCTGTCTATAATGGTGCTTAATTAAAGTGCAGAAACTTTGAAGAGGTAGCAAGTTACTGCTTAATCCAATACCAGAGTGCCACGATTCTACCATCTGCCTCCTCTTTGCAGTAATTGCTTCCTGACATTTGTTTATTTTAATTAGGAGAGCGGTCTTGACCAAGAGGGAGAGCACGCAGGGTCAGAACTATTGGAGAGAAGAAAGTGGAAAAGTGGGGCAGTGATGTGTTGGTCATGGGCTGAAAGGAAGGCACTGTTGTCTTTATGGTGTAAGTGATTCCATCTTCCCACAGGACGGAACTGTGAAACTTTCTCCCTGTGGTGAAAGCCTAAGGCTGACTCTGGGATCATATGTTCATGTTTTCGGTGTGTCCTTTAGGGAGTATGGGAGCTGAGCTTCTTGATTAGAGAATGGAGGCTCCCACATTGTTAGAAAGGAGATTATAGATTGGGCTGGTCAGATCCCAGGGAGTAGTCCTAGAAGAACTCAGTTACTCTGACCCAGTGGAGATCTAGTACCAACAGGGTCTCAGAGCTGAGGGAAAGCAAAGCTCATTCATATGTATTAGTGCTTTGGTTTCTCAGTCATGGTTTTATAGTCTGCCTGGTTATCTTTGATTGTGTGTTGGTCATTGTACATGAAATCCATTTATAACTCTAAAGAGCTGAGATGAAAACGATGCTTTCCTCTAGAGAGAAATTTTGCTTTTTTCTGGCAGGAATCTGAAGGTACTCTAAATCTAGGACTCCCCTTCCCCCCAGCCCTACCTCCCAAATCAAATTAAAAGCTTAAGGTGCCCTCAACAACAGGCAAATTCAAACCTTTTCTACAGATCCTTTTCAGGGCTAGTCAGTTTCTTGTTCCTTCTCACTCAAGGGTCACAGCTTATTGTGAGAAAGGTCACCTTCTGGTCCCCCCATCTTATGCAGGTTCTGGGCATTGATTTCTATCTCTCTAACACTGCCAGGCTTTCAAAACAAAGTTCATATTTGCTAAACTCAGAAAATACCTTCATGGCAAAAGTGATGTCCATACTTCTCTGGGAGAATCTACTCTGATTCCCTTCAGTGTTAAACTAGTATTTCCTTACTATGTAATCTTCATTCTGATGATTTAAAAAAGATATATTGCATATTTTATCCAGATTTTTAGTTGTTTTCAATGGTAATAGCCTGCAATTACCAGAAAGTCCTCAATAGTGGTTTTTAAATTACATATATTTCTACTTAGGGCAGCAGAACCTTGTTTTTTTTTTTTTCCAAATGAAATCTTAAATAGGATCTCAATATCAAAAACAAAAGTAAACAACAACAAAAAGAAAAAAGTGGAGCAGTTCTGGATAAAGTGGGGCTAGAGGCCCCCAAGATCAGCCAACCAGGCCTCCCCTCTTTTAGATCCACATAGAGTATTTGTAAGTACCTGAGTATCATAGGTATGGTTTGAAAAGTTCTTCTGTAAGGAACCCTTTGGTTTGACTGCTTGAGAAACCATAGCTTTGGCAAAGCTCATCTAGTGATTTCCCTGAAGGCAAATGATTCTTGACATTTTAGGAGGGCTGGAAGCCTGGATATTGGGCAAGATGCTGTAAGAAATTACAGGGTATGCTATCTGAGTCCCAGAAAACCCCTGTGAAAGCAAGACCAGGACAGTGAGGATCTTTTCAGTTCTCTTAGGATTACTCATCTGAGGTGGGGGGAGGAGAACGAAAACAGAGTGAGGATGGTAGGTGTGTCAGTTTCGGTCCTCCAAGAGGCTGACATCAAGACAGGATTAGATATGCAAGAATATTATTGGGGGAAATGCTTGTGAAGGATAAAGGGGGAGGGGACAGGTGTAGGCATGCAGAGTGTTCAGACCTTGTTGCAGATCTGACACCTGTGTAAGGAGCAAGGAAGGAAGGACTGGGGAGGAAGAGCCTCGCTGCAGCACAGCTCTGAGAAAACCTCAGTCAGGCTGATGGGAAGTTTCCAAACAAAAGCTGCCTATTAGAGGAATTCTGCATTGCACAGGAATGGCCACCACCAGTGCTGCTATGAGCTTGGTCACTGACTGGGAGCAGCCCTGGGGAAGTGTGAGCTCAGTATGAGGGCCACGATGGATCCAAAGGGGTGGCCCCTGGGGCTGTCTATCAGCTGTGCTCCCTGTAGCAAGTCCTCCTGCAGGAGATCTGAGTGGTGCCCCTCCATGGCCACCCCTATAGAGGAGGGCCACCCAGAGAGCAATGAGGTGTTTGCTGAAACAAGGGAATGAAGGAAAGTAAGGCATATTTTCCTGACCAGGGGGACAGCCATAGTGGGATTCTGTGCAGCTTGTGTGAGGGTATTATCTGAGCTTGTTGGGAGCAGGCCTGCAGTAACAGATCCCTCTTCCTTACCTGAAGCTACCCTGATGTGACTGGTCATGTCATCCTTGCACCGTAGCTTCCTAAACCCTCCCAATGGTTTTCAGGTGCACTTAGGATAAAGACCACTCCCTTGATCCTGGGCTTTCTGGCCTGGCCCCAGGCCCTGCCTACCCCTGCATCCTTATTACACACCACACCCCCCCGTCCCTGTCCCTGTTCCAGCCCCGCTGACCTTGCCGTCCCTTGTCCTTGCCTTGCTCATTTCCACCACAGGGCCTTTGTCCATGATCTCCCTCTGCCCAGGATGCTCTTTCCTTCCTCTTCTCTCTTCTTTCTACCTTGGTTCAGGCTCACTTCCTCAGGGAGGGTGCGAGTCCCCTATAGTGGCTCCCACATACCATGTTCCTTCTCTGGGTGGCATTTGTCACAGGCACAGTTTTGCATCTTTTCTGGCTGACTGTTTATTCAATCCCTGGCTCTCCCACTAGACTAGAATAGAAGCTCTACAAGGGCAGGGCCGCCTCTGTCTTTGCTGATCATTGTACCTCTGTGCCTGGCACACTGCAGATGCTCAATCACATGTTTCGTTCTAGTGACTAATTCACAAAGGAGGAGGTGAAAAGAATACTAGGATATCCAGTAAGTGAAAGTAAAATAGGCACAGCAACAAAATAAAAGGCAGGTAAGACAGACTCCTCCAGAGCTGGAAGTGACTTCTAAGGTCCTTGTTTGCTCAACCTCCTTGTCTCACTTCGGAACAGACCGAGCCTGGCTGGTGGGACAGCTTCTACACGTTCACACGGCTAGTGGGTTCAAGGGCCGGGGCTCACACCTTAGTCTCTCAAGTCCGAGTCCCCTGCTCACTTTGCTAAGGGAGGCTGTGTGTGGGCACTTGGCATACGATTTGAAGATGGATGCCCGGCTTCCGTATAGGCTCGATGCACTCTCACCTTTGACCTGACCGTGACTAAGTCATTAAGCTGTTTGGCTTAAAGTGGGGATGATAAGGTGTATTTTAAATAAGTGGAAATGTGAAGATTAAATGAGATAATATGGGAAAGACTGCTTTTTGTAAACTCTGTAGTGTTTTACAGGTGCTATTCCTGTATCATGTTTTAGTTCTGTTCTGTTTGGTAAAAGAAAACTAAAGTCACCAGTGATGGGGGTGGGTGAGGATACCATCCAGGCCCTGTCACCGATCATGTGCCCTGAGCCCACTCCAACCCCCTCTTCTTCAGAGGAGCTGAAAAAGTTAAATTTTTGGAGCATCAGCTCTATGAATGGTAGAGTAAGTTTGAGGGATGATTTGGGTCAGTTGCTTAGCCTCCCTGGGCCTGGGTCCCTTCATCAGTGACAGGAGGGACTGTGGAACTGACGTCTAAAGGTTCCTTTCAATAGGAAGCCCCATAGACCCTCATGAATAGGAAGGGCTCAAATAGGGAAGGAGGAAGCTATTACTGGACAGACTCCCAACCACAGGGCACAGAGCAAGAGTGGACTGTCATGGCCTCTAGCTTGAGAGATTTGCTGAATCCCAGAAAGAACTTTCTGGCATTGAGGGTAGTTAAATGCTGGAAACGGAGAAGGCAACCAGGTTTGTGGGAATTGCTTTCTGGAGGTCTTTGCAAAGAAAAGAAAAACCCAATTATAGTCCTGTTGGAATGGGGGAAATAGACTGGGAAGCGTTTAAAGTGATACCCACCCTACGGATAACTGACACTGCAAGAGATGCTGTGAAGTTTCGGGGTTGAGATGCCCTTTCCACACACTCTTTCCTGTTGTGCACACCTGTTTCTCGCTGCTGCTGTGTTTGTGCTCTAGGGTTTATGTACCTGGTGAAAGCTCTACTGGGCCTTGCACCGCTGTCCTGCACTCTGAATTTGTGGCCCTTGCACCGCTGTCCTGCACTCTGAATTTGTGGCCTTTCCTCTCTGTTTACCTTCCTCCTCCTCAGGTACAAACTTCCAAGAAATGGCGCTGGTGTCAGCAGCCACTCCAGATCAGAAAAGCTCAGCACGGTGACTGGTAACCACTCTGGGTTTAAGGATAATGTGGGGAATTTTCGGCCAAGATGACCAACTAAAGAGAAAACAGAGGAGCAAGTGTGATTAAAAATTTTTAGGGAACATGAAGTAAAACCTTTAACCGGTTTTATTTTTGATTCCGTTTTCAGCATGTATCTGTTTCCCTTCCTCATTTTTAACCCTCTTGAGACTGGATAGAGATTTCCCAAGCAAGTGTAAAAGTAATTATAGTCAAAGACAGATTTTTTTTTTCCCTACAGGGATCAAGTTAATTGTCTTTTCTGGGGCTAATTGTCTTTTTTTTTTGGTCTAGATGTGAAATGACTGCTTGGGGCTAATAACAGTGTGAATTTGTGTTTTTCATGTACATGATCTCATTGTGTCTTCCTGGTGTCCCTGTGCCCGGTAGTTGTTTTTGTTCCTGTTTCGCAGATGTGCACACTGAGGCCCAGCTTGGCAAAGTCCACGGAACTAGTGGCAGCTCCGGTATCAGCTCTGCCCCTTTCCCACCTTGTCCCACCACCTCTCGCAGCCCTGACTGGAGGTGGCAGAGCCATAGGGCCCCTTGAACTCTAGCCAACCAGACCCTGAAACTTCTGAGTGGGTGGCAAAGGCAAACCTGCTGGAGACAGAGTTTTCTCTGGGTGGTGGGAGAATGAAGACCCTGCCAGGAATGCAGTGAGTTTGAAAAGGTGAATAGCCTTCCTTTTATGGATTAGTTTCCTACGGCTTCTCTAACAAAGTACCACAAACTGGGTGGCATAAGACAAGAGAAATTTATTCTCTTATAGTTCTTGAGGCTAGAAGACCAACATCAAGGTGTTGGCAGGGCCGTGCTCTTTCTGCAGACTCTAGGGAAGAGTCTTCCTTGCCTCTTCTTAGCTTCTGGTGGCTACTGTCAGTTCTTGGTGTTCCTTGACTTGTAGCTGCATCACTTCAGCCTTTGCTCCCATCATCCCATGGCCATCTTCCTGTATATCTCAGTGTCCAAATCTCTCTCTCCCTCTAAGGATACCAGTCATTGGATTTAGGGCCCACTCTACTCCGGTATAACCTCATTTTGACTTGGTGACATCTGCAAAGACCCTATTTCCAAAGAAGGGCACACACTCATAGGTACCTGGGTTAGGATTTCAACTTATCTTTTTAAGGGACACGATTTAACCCACAACACCGTATTTTAGCCCGCCCTTCCTGCTTGTTTGATTTTTAAAATGCCATTCTTTTTTATGAAGTTATGGTTTTATCATAGATGGTAGCTTTTTACTTTATAAATTTATAATATTCAGAAAAGTAACCCCCTCATATTCTTATCACTCAAATGAACAACAAAAGGCACGTATTTGACTCAAGCACTTTTTTAAGAATAAAAATATTACAGGCATAGATTTTTAAAATTATTTTTAACCATCTTCTCCTCAGTTACATTGTCCTCTCCTTTCTCTTGGGGAAGTGGTTCTCAACCAGGGCAATTTTGGGCCTGCTCCCATCTAGTCGGGAGGGGCCAGGGATGTTGCTAAACATCCTACAGTGTATAGGACAGCCCTCACCACACGTAACACACAACAAAGGATTATCTGGTTCAAGATGTTAATAGTCTGTAGGTTGAGAAGTTCTGTTTTAGAGAGAAGCACTACCGTGATATTGATAGGTATCCTTCTAGAAATGTTTTTCATACTTTTGCATACATTTACAAGCCTGAATAAACAATACATGGTATTGTTTTGTTGTGCATAAGTATTCCTCTAATTTATATAAACAGTATCATAACATATTCTGCATCTTGCTTTGTTTTTCCCTTCAACATTTTTTAGATCTAGCCATATTGATATAAATACATATATAATACACATATGTGTTTGTGTGTGTATAATTTTTTAAACTGATCTATAGTTTGTTGTTTTAAAAAATGTCTTTAGGGGCTTCCCTGGTGGCGCAGTGGTTGAGAGTCCACCTGCCGATGCAGGGGACACGGGTTCGTGCCCCGGTCCGGGAAGATCCCACATGCCGCAGAGTGGCTGGGCCCGTGAGCCATGGCCGCTGAGCCTGCATGTCCGGAGCCTGTGCTCTGCAACGAGAGAGGCCACAACAGTGAGGGGCCCACGTACCGCAAAAAAAAAAAAAAAAAAAAAAAAAGTCTTTACATGATGAAATAAAATATTGATAACTCTATGTTCCATATTAGGCTAGCTCTCTTTTTTGGGGAGGATCAGGTTTTATTCCTCCACAATATCTGTAAGTCTGAAAACCCAAGACTAGATTCCCCCAGTCCTGGTTGGAAAGCAGGCCCATTATCTGGGATGTTAATTCTCTCCAAGAACTTAATCTTCCTAGAATATAACAATAATCAAAGGTCACAGGAGCCCTTGACCAGCTGGTGGGAAAATGAAATTGTGTCACAGCTCTAGTTTAAGGTTGGTAGGACCAGAAAACCCAGGATTAAAGTGAGGTCCACTCAAATTTTGGTTTCCAGAGGAAATTGAATAGGGTGACAAATTTGGAAGAGGGAGGCCACTTTTGAGGAGCTCCATCAGCTATACATAGACTATCATGCAGCCAAAGTCCAAGTTATTAATCTCAAAGGCTAATCACTAAAGGACTCAATGGAAAGCACCCCGATTTGAGTAAGAAGGCTTGTGTTTGATCTTAGCTAATTCCTAGCTATGTGACCTTGAGCAAGTTACTTAGCCTTGTAATCTCAATTTTCCCGATCCCTAAAATTGAAGTAATGACATATCAGTGGGTTTCTGTAGGAATAAAATGAGAACAGTGCTTGGTATCTGGTAAGATTTCAAAAATGTTAGTTGATCCTGGAGTCTGATTCTACGGAGATTGGACTCTTTCCTTTTGGCAACAACGGAGGCTTTGGAATTTCTTTAGAAGCATGGGAGTGCTATGTTTAAATGTGAGTTTTAGAAAGTTAATTCTGGCTTGGAAGCAGTGTATAAGGAGAGTTGGGAGTAGGAAGAAGCTGGAAATACAAAGGTCAGTTATTAGGATTATGAAATAATCCAAATGAGAGAGATGTGCCTGAACTGAGTGAGTGGGGTGGGTGGGGAGGAAGGGAAGGAGGAGAGAGGGATACGGAAAGATGACAGGAGAGAGAGAAGGAAATGAGGGAGATTTGAGAGACGGCATCAGAACATGTGAAGGCTGATGGGATGTGGAGTTGTGAGATGAGGCTAATGGGATAACGCCCTGGTTGCTAGCTGGGTTTAGTGAATGGATGATGATATTAAGAAAGATAAAAAATCAGGAGAAACTGTTAAGGGAGGATGAGAAGGAGGGAAATAATGAATTTGGTTTTAGTTATGTCTGAGTTGCCTGCGTGACATCCTGGATCAGAAGTGGGTAGTTTATGAGACCTTGGGACACTGACATCCAGAGGAGGAGGGGAGAAGAGCAGCAACTGCACTGAGAGTGACTTTCAAAGGTGAAGTGGCTTTGAAAGAGTGGTTTTCACAGAAGGAAGTGGAGGATAGAGGCAGGAGATTCATAAAAGGGGGTCCAACAGGCTCAAAAGCAGCCAGAAGTCCTCAGAGGGTGGGAGTGGAGAAGAAGCTCTGGTCCGGGTATTCCCAGAGCCACTGGTAACCTTGGGAAGAGCTTTGTGAGTCGGGGACACATGGGAGACAGAAGCCAGAATGCAGAGGATTAGGACAGAATGGGAGGAATGGAGATTTTGAGTTTTAATGGAGAAAAGAATTACAGAGATTATCTCAAAGGTGGGGGAAGAGGGAAGATTTTTGTTTCATTTTCAGATTACTAGAATGCTGCTGAGCAGTGGGTAGGTGGGAAGGGAGTGGAGAGGGTACAGAAGAGAGGGAAGTATTGATAGAAGAAGCTCCTGGGAGGTGGGATGGCTGGGAGAAAGCACTGACGAGGAGGCAGTCTTGACAGGACCAGATTTCATCGAGACGGGAAGGAGCAAAGTGTAGCTGAAGGGTAGGGGATTACAGGCCTTCATGACTAAAGGCCTCCATTTTTCTCAGTAACACAGGAGCCCCTGTAGCACCTGCTTAGTGAAGAAGGTGGAAAGGGTTTAGAAGAGCTGTAGAAGGGAGAAGATTGGGAAAAAGTTTAAGGCTTGCTGAGTCACTGAGGGTGACAGGGACAGAATTGTAGTTGAGCTCAATGACACGGATGGGCTGTTGGTTTCTGGTACTGATCAGTTGCTCAAGGGCAAGGGAAGTGTGTGCTTAGATTTCCTCAAGTGGGAGGACTGTTGGTGTGGATGTGTTGGGAGTCCAAGGGGTGAGGGAATGACTGGCCATGAACTTCTAGGTAAGATGTTAAGCGAAGGCGGTGGGGAAGGGGCGATATACTGTGAGAGTGAAGAGATCGGGGTGCTGTGGCTCTATAAGTTTAAAGAAGAGGATTAGGACAGGATGCGAGATAGAAATAAGATTTTTCTGAGATAGGTGTTTGGTGGAGAAGTAGTTCCGGATGAGGTCAAAGTCCAGGTGGGTATGAAGGGGGTAAGGATGAAGGGGGTAAGGATGAAGGTGAAAGTTATGGAGCAGAAGAGAACAAGGGCTATGAATCTAGGGCACTGTGCACATGGGAATTGTACACAGTGGTAGGAGTCAGGGTGCAGGAGGGAACTGTTGGCCAGTTAAATGTCTCAGCAAATGTGACAGAGTAATCTTGGGATGATGTATTGGTCAGTTTTTACTGCCTAACAAATAACTATAAAAATCTTGCTGGCATTTAACATACAGCACACACTGATTTAGCTCCACATCTGGAGATCGTAGATTTGGGCCAGACTCATCTGGCTAATTCTGTTGATTTTGCGTCTGCAGGTTGTATGGGATCTGGTTGATCTGGGTTGGTCATGGTTGAGGGGGCTGGCTGAAATGGCTCTGGTCATTCACCTCTTGAGACTGGCAGGCTAGCTCAGGCTGCTCTTCTCATCATGATGGCAGAGGTGTAAAAGAACAAGCAGTTTGCAAACCTTTGGTCATGTCATGCCTGCTAACATTTCTTTGGCTAAAGTCAAGGGGTGGGGAAGTACACTCTACCCATGGAGGTAGTTGGGTTGGTAAGTGAATATTTTTAAACAATAACCTAATTGACCACAGGTAGTAGATAAGCGCTATGAGGATAGAGAGAGGATGGGGTTGCAGATGGCATAGGACCCTTGAACGACAATGGAGGAACAAGGGTGGGAAGAAAGGACATTGTCTACTCAGCTCCCACCCTGAGATAGAAGTGGCCCCACCTAAGAGTGTTTGGCAAAGAAATCATTCGATTAGAGAAGATACAGTCTTTTGTGTTGTGAGAAGTCAAGTATGAACAACAAGAATTCCAGAGGCCACAGAGGGAAGAGTTCAAAAGAGGCACAGCTGGCTACCCAGGGTCGGAGAGCAACTGCCTGAGTGGGGAAGTCCAAGCCTCAGGAATAAAATGGGCAGAACACACACACACACACACACACACACACACACAGCTGCTAGAGGAGCTTGGGCTGACCCAAGGTAAACTCTCTGGGAGCCTTATTATTTGGGGAAGGTGTTGTAGAGACCAGCCCCCACGTTGCCTTGAATGGGGCTCTGTGTGCTGGCTCTTTCTGACTAACTGAGAAGGGCAGATGCTTCCTGGGGAGGAGATGTTTCCATGGAGAGGCAGTCACAGCTCCATATATACTTGGGATTTCACAATTACTTTTACTCTGACAGTGTGTTGGGAAATTTTCTTTTTTCCTTTTTCTTTTTCCTTTTTTTTTTTTTTTTGTACTACAAATAAGGAAGCAAGAGGGTGAGTGTGGGAAGGAAACTATTTTAATGGTGATACAGTAATAGAAATAACAGCCATCCTTGGAAAGAGAGACTCTAGGAGAAAGATGGAGGGGGCTGGAGCACCTCAAACCTATACTTTATCTTTGCAGAGCCTGTCACTACCTTTCAAGCGTTCTTGATCTTCCCTCCCTGATGAGGCTGTAAGCTCACTGAGGGTAAAGGCTGGGCCTGTCTTATTCATAGCTCTTTTCCCAGGGCTAGCAGCACACACAGAACATAATAGGTGCTCAATAAATATTTTTGAGTGGATGAATGAGAGAATGATAAAATATCTAAGGCTTGCGTACTGATCTCCACTCAAAAGAACTCCAAATTTTCTTTTGTCCACATCAGTCAACAAATATTCAGGGACCTCTTGAATATCAAGCAGTTGACCAGGCTCTGGGCATTCATAGAGAGTAAGGCATGGTCCTTGCCAGATGGTCGCTTATCTTCACTTGCAGCTTAGGGAACAGTAACTAACAATGAAGAGCTATGAAGAAATGTTTCAAGCCTCAGTTTGCCCATCTTCAAAAGGGGAAGCTCAACCAGATTCATTCACATTTCTTTCCCACAAGGCTCCTTGGAGCCTTTAATATTCTACTGTTCATTGCAAATCTCTAAAAAGGGGGAAACAGTTTGATGTCTAAGTCAGCTCAGGCTGCTATAATAAATATACTGTAGAGTGGGTGGCTTCAACAGCAAACATTTATTTCTCACAGTTCTGGAGGCTGGGAAGTCTCGGATCAAGGTACAGGCAGATCTGGTTTCTGGGAAGGAACCACTTCCTGATTTGCAGATGGCTGTCTTCTTGTATCCTCACATGACAGAGAGCAGAGAGAGGGGGGGAAGCAAGCTCTCTCGTGTCTCTCCTTATAAGGGCCCTAATCCCATTTGTGAGGGCTCCACCTTTATGTCCAATCACCTCCTAAAGGCCCTACCTCCTAATACCATCACATTGGGTATCAGGCTTCTATATATGAATGTTCTGTCAATAGCAATGTTTCTGAAACGTATTTGACCATGAAGACTTTTCTTTCTTTTTCTTTTTGTTTTTAGAGCATCTCATAGGATTGGTTTTCTAAGGAGCACACTTTAGGGAATGTGGGTTTAGGCTAATTCTGGTGGACTAATCCTTGTAGAATTTCTTCTGAAGGCCATCCCTATCCCACCTTCATAGGCACACTTTCACCAGACTTAATGTGTTCTTTTTTTCTTTTTCTGTGCTCAGGATGGGGTTGGCTTCCTTTTAGAGCACCTAGTGGGTTCAGACATGTGGTCATCCTTTGTCCTGATGACGTTGGAGGTGGGTATTCAGGTTTCAGAATTGAGTCGTACCTGCTAAGCTTCTATTTTGGTCCACTATTCCTAGAGCAGCCCTGGCTCACCCCTGAGCACCCTGCACCCCAGGGAGGATTTGAGGCATCAAATAACTATCTATCTGGAGGCTTGAGGACAAAAGCACTTGGTTGTGTAGGCATGTGACCAGAGGTTGAGAGGTCTGGACATGTCAAGATAGAGTCAGGAATTCTGAAAATCAGGCAGTTCCAAGGGAAAGCACGGAGTCTAGAACAGGGACTATTAGCTACTTTCTCCCTCTTTTGGATTATCTACATGGATAGGATGTGGTCTCGGGTATTGGATCAACCTGGCTGTTCAGGTATGTGGGGTATGGCCATGGATGGTTAAGAACTAGGTATAGGGATCAAGTTCAGGATCTTTCCCTGTCTTCTGGATAAGAGCAATGACCTCTTAATTGGTTTCTCTGTGTCCTCATGTATTCCTTTTAAAACTAGTTCCCACACTATCTAAAATGCAGACTTTATCCCATCATTCCCTCTGTTTAAAGTCTCTCAGTGGGTCCCCAAGGTCTCTTGAGCTTGGCATCCAAGCCCTTTGGAACTCTGCCTCCAGCACGGCTCTCGAGCTTTACATTTTTCCCCACTCTTACCTCCCACCCACCCTACATTCCAGCCAAATAGAACTTCTGATTACTTCCTGAGTATCCCACAATCTTTAACTTTTCCCTGCCTTCATTCATGCCTTTCCCTCTGCTGGCATACCACCCCCATGGCTTGGTCTAGCAAAAACCCTCATTCTTTGAAGTGCAGCTCAAAAGTCTTCTTCTCCCTCTTGGCTAGTCATTGGCTCCATCTTTTGTGCTCATGTAACAGTTGTACATTTTTATTAAAGTACCATCACCTCCCATTATGACTGTTGCTTGCACGTTTATCTCCCCTCACTCCCTAAGTGGCTGGGATCTTTGGGAGTCAGGGCCTTACGTGGTGCCTGGTAAGTAGCAGGTATTTATTGGGGGTTTGTTGAATGAATGAATAAGTGTGAGTTGTGTTGAATGAAGTGAAGATTGTGACTTCTTAGCTCCCTCTGGTCACCGTCTCTTAGGCACTCACCTTTCTGTTTATAAAAAGACTTCCTTAGTTTAGAATAACAAAAACCCATCTGGCTTAGAGAGATGGAGTTATAGGATATTTTACAGAAGAGGTATAATTTTGTTACCTTTCAAACATAGCACATTTTTTAAAGCTAAGATATAAATGGGTACTAATAAGTAAATTGGGAAAATTAATGCAAAATTACAGGTAGTCCTGATTATATAATAATGTATCATAAACAAAAGACCTTAAATATTACAGAATTATTCAATGAGCCCTAAAGTTGAAGTCATGTTGATAGACTAGTTAATATTTTGAGCCATGAGTTTGAAAGTGACACTGATTTTTTATTTTAGAAACTTCAAGATATTTTTACTATTAAGTTAAACCTAGAACTTTGTAGAGAAAGATGTCATGGGAACTTTCTACCTTTTGAGGATAATGAAAACTGTGTTTGAATGATTGCAAACTTTGGATTGGTAACCTAGATGGAAAGTTTGTCGTTAGGTAATAAGTCACTATCTGTTATAAGACAAAGTCTGGCATAGCTGAGTCCATTGAGTGCCATCCAATGTGTTTAATTACTGCAGGGTAAGCCCAGAGGTTTCACTTTCAAATGTTAGGGTGTGATTGATGTATGGGTAGTATATGCTTTGACCGTTGGTTTGAGAGGGAGTCTGAGGCTCCATCTGGCTTAATAGAAAGTTTCTATGATTGATTATGAAGTGTACTGCGGACATGTGAAGGGAGGATTCATGTATTCACCTTCCTTATCTAACAGATCCCAGAAATAATGATCTAATGCTAATCAGTGTGACATAATGATAGAAACATAGGACTTACTGTTCAAGGGCCTGAATTTAAGATTCAGTTACATCACTTACTGGTTCTGTGAACCTGAACAAACCACGTTGTCTCTCTGAGCTTCACTTTCTTCATATGTAAAAGAGAGTTGAAAAAATTGACATCTTGTCACTATGAAGGTAAGATGAGAGTGTTTTGTAAACTCTGAGGTACTCTACACACATTAGTGCATACTACTTATAATGAACCTTATGAGGTCATTGCTATAGGGACTTAGTACCTGTTTGTTTGCTCCATGCATGTTACGTATGGCGGTTTCCATGTGTATTGCTGGTTTTACATCCTCTGCTCCCAGCGTACAGAAGCTGTGCTGATCCACTGACTTTACACACCACCTAGCTTCTGCTCTCACAAGGCTCCCACCTTTTGCTTCTCTGTGGTGTTGTCCTTCAGAAAAGGCAGTGACACTGAAGCTGTTGAGGCTGGACCATATCATGGGGTTCATAGGCTTGGAGGTTCCATGTTAAGGGCTCACAGTAAATCTGGAGCTAAGAACTTGGGCGTTGTTTCCTTAGCTGCCTCGGGATTGGGGCTCTCTGCGATGACTCACTTCCCTTTTACATGCCTCATCCTCTAGGAGGTGAGCTTAGGCATGGTCTCATGGCAGAGGAGCAAGGGTGAGCCATAAGAAAAGGTAAAATTACTTTCCAAGCCTCTGCTCATGTCATGTTTGCTAACATCCCATTCCGCCAAAGCCAGTCACATGTCTGAGCTTGGTGTCAAGGGTTGGGTGCAGTGATGTTAGATGGTAAAGTGCCTAGAGATAGAGAGAGGTGAAGAAGTTTGGTCATTAACACCAGAATTATTATGTGCATAAGGCCAGCAGAGAAATAGCAATGATGGTGATGGTAACGGCTAACAGTCATTGAATGCTTGCTGCGGGCCAGTTTCTGCTAGGACCTTTATGTGCACACCCCCACTGCCCCTGAATCCTCACAGCAGACCTTTAGGTACTAGTATTACCTCTCCTGTTTTACAGATGAGAACCCTGAGGTTCGGAGGAATTAAGTACCTGCCGAAGTTTACACAGCTCCTAAGTGGTGAGCTGGGATCAGAATCTGGTTCTGTCTGACTTCAGAGTCTAGCTCTTAACCAAACCTCAGAATACCAGGGCAGAGGGCAGGGACACTGCTTGAAATTGACTGGGGAGAAACTCAGGACAAATAATAGGCAGACCCATTTCATGCAGAGGGTGGCAAACTCAAGGAATGTGTCCCTCTCATGAGTATTCACGGATGCTAGCAACTGTAAGAGACGCAAAGGTTGTAAGACTCAGTCCGAAGCTAGTACTCATG
Organism: Pseudorca crassidens; assembly: GCF_039906515.1. NCBI lineage: Eukaryota > Metazoa > Chordata > Mammalia > Artiodactyla > Delphinidae > Pseudorca > Pseudorca crassidens. Next base: position 25,419,270 of record NC_090296.1, on the reverse strand, counting down.
AAGAGGCAAATCTGTTCAAGAGAGATTTGTGTAAATGACAGTCTCTTTGTAGCTTTTGGAGGGGAAAGTAGGAGATCTGAGCAATAGCCCTTTCTGTGTTGAGGCTGGTATGGTACAGTGGTTTTGAAACTGCCCTTTAGGACTCTAGAGGTTTTGATGATACAATCTTGAGAACCACTCTGGAAGTCAAGGTGGGGGAAAGGGAGCTTTCACCTCCCACTTCTACAGAGCAGCTCTGCTTTTCACTGTCATATTTTGGGTTTTGATGCATTACTTCTTCTTTTGGAAGAAATAAGTGTCTCAGTGACCTAAGAAAGGAAAGCCACTGGTCTCATGGAAAGATCCCTGGACAAAGGGTCCAGATCCCTGGGGTCTAGTGTCACTTCGGCACTGCCCAGTTGTGAGATCTTGGACACTAGCTTGACCATCCCCAGGGTCCTTCCTCCCTCCCCCGCCTAGAATGAAGGGTTTGAATCAGGTGATCTTCACTGTCTTCTCCATCTCTGACGTTCTTCATCTTCGGGGGTGCGGGGCGGCAGCAGTACCTATTATATTGTCGGGAATGAGATACTAGACCTGGTCTGCCAGTGGTCTGACCCAGAAGTCTCTCCCTTGAATTCTTCTAACTTCCATTTGCTTCCTCACCTTAGTTGAGTCAGCAAACATTTATCTCAGCAAACATTTATCTATGACTCACTGTGTGCCAAGCACCATACCCACATTCCTGCAAAGCTTGTAAGCTGCTAATAACTTGCCCTGATCTGGGAGAGTCCCAAGAGTGCCCCCTAGCTGTGTCTTTTCCTTGCCACTGTCTTCCTTTCTTCTCTTTCTCCCTCACATGTTTATGCCTCTCTGCAGGACAGACTATGAGGGTTGGCAACAATTCATAGTCTGTGGGAATTGGCAGTGGGGACAGTGACCAGTGGGATCTGGGGGTGTTGCAACAGATGTGGTCATCGGGTCATTGTGCCCTGCCCAGGCCTCCTCAGCCACTGACAGGGATGCTCATCTGACAAAAACACTTTTCTGATTTAGATCCCTTTCCTCTGGCCACCTCCCTCTCTCAGGCGATGACTTCCTGGGAAGGGTCGGCGCTAAGGTCTGGTTGTTTCTTGGCAGTACCTGCATCTCCTTTTCAATTCCTAGGCAACAGATAGGATGGGAAGATAAGGAGGCACACAGTTTCCCCACAAAGACGGAAGGTGAGAAGACTGGAGAGTGCTAACTGGTACCCCAAAGCTATTTTAGAAAGAGGAGATGCTGGAGTGGAGATCTGGAGGAGAGGGAGTGAAACGTGAGAAGGTTTGGGGAAGGGCAGTCCAGGCAGTGGGAACAGCCCACGCAAAGTCTCTGAGGTTAAACTGTACTCGGTGAATTCTGCAAACTCCAAAGAGGCAGCATGTCTGAGGCCCAGTAAGTAAGGAGATGAGAAGTAGTAGATGAGATTGGAGAGGTGGCCTGGGGACCAGACCATGTAGGGTCTTGTAGGCCACAGGGAGGATGTTGGATTTCATTCTGAGTATGTAGAGAAATTATTGGAGGATTTTGAATAAGGAAATAATGACGTCCACTTTACAAGGTCACTCTGACTACTGTGTAGAAGATATCCCATAAGGAGCAAGGATGGAAGCAGGGAGACCTGTTAGGAGGCTGGTACATGGTCTGGGGAGAGGGAATCATTGGTATAGTTAAATTGATCAGAGTGTAGCCAGAGCACTCCCCTTTGAGATCTTGGCTCTCTGGGCCAGGACTGGAATGTCCTGACACAGAGTCAGGGAACCCTGGGCAGCCTGAGTGTGGAGAAGAGGAGATGGCAGAGCCGCGGCATGGAGTTTGGAGCCAGACCTGGTTTTGCCCCTTATTAGCTGTGTGACTCTGCGATAATTATTTGATCTCTTGGGGGGTCTCAGTTTACTCATCTATAAAATAGGAATAATAATAGTTACTACTTCTTAGAGTGTAAGATACTTGGTGTATGCCTTGCACAGAGTGCGTGTGATAGGAGTGCTTGCTGTGGGTGCCGCTTCTCTTTTATAAGATGTGTGTGCTGGGAGAACAGTGCGGCTTTCCAAAATCACGGGAGGACCAAGCTGCCATTGCCTTGGTCCTGAACACACTGATCAGCTCTGCCTCCTTCTTAGAGGCTGCCCTCAGCCTGCCCCAGACCCCCAGGCTCAGTCCACACTCCCGCTGTAATCCTTCCTAGAGATGGCATTCCCTGTCCCTGCCCGCACGTGCTCCTCTACCCTCAGCCATCGCATCACACTGCAGGAAGCGTAGCCTGCACCTCACGCCTCCAAGGTGCACCCCACAGATGGGCTGTGTCAGGCCCTGCGTTTGCCCCGTAATGAAGCTGGGGACTCACGGGTCTGGGTCTGCGCATCTCGAGTCTGTGCAGAGCCCCGGTGAGTCCTTCTGCTTTACCCCCGTCAGCTCTGGCACCGCTTGCTTGTTAATGGAGAATTTGTCAAGTAATGGGAGTAGTTAACACAGTGGGGGCCTTACTGTGCCCTGGAAAGAGAACAGAGAGAGCCATCCCAGCAGCCCCAGACATGACTGCTGGGCAGGCTTGTTTCCTCTTGTCTGCATCTCTCTCTGCATCTCTTGCATGTTTGATTTTTTTCTCTTTGTGTAGAGAGAGTTGGCTAGGAGAAAAGACCGTAAATTGCACTCTTTCTGGGCTGGTGCTGCGCAAGCTGGATAAGATTGTCTTCCTGAACTAAATAATTTCCCTCTCCCCCTACCTCAGTTAGGTGGAAGGTCAGCTGAGCACCTAGTTGATTTTTCCCTCCCTTTCTCTTCCCCGTTTCCTCCCCGCATCCGGCCCTCCCCTCTCCCCTTCTCCCTGTCCCCTCATGTAAAGAACTCACTGACTCTCAATGGAATCCTTTTTAATGGTCCCAAGAGGCGAGGATCTTGAAGGGTGATTATCTTCACTATAAATTATTAACTCTTCCAGCAGCCAGATGGCTTCCCAGCCCATGGCTTGGAACTCCGGACTGGGAGGCCCGCTGTCTGGGAGAGGAGGGGACGGGGGAGGGAGGAGGATGAATGAGGGAATGACCACAGCCTCTTGAGCTCCTAGCTGCACCTAGGATGCTGGAAAGCCTGTCGGCACCTTGCAAGGCCTGAGTTCTGTCATCTGCGGGGAAGCGTTTGTCGTGGTTACGTTTTGCACACTAGAAAACTCAGGACACCCTTAGGATGGAGTAAAAGTGATAGGAGGGGCAGAGACTAATGCCATGAGTTGCTTTTAGTATGAACCTTAAAGGATTGTCAGGCATGACGATAAGAAGGCATGATTATCACCTTACGTTGTGTAGTCTTTTACCTCCTTAGGTGTTCACGACATCCTGGAAGGTGGATTCATTGTTTTCCCTAATTTACAAGAGAAGAAATAAAAATTGGATAGATCATAGAGTTTCCCATAAGGTCACTTGACCCATAGTTGGAAAGACAGAGCCTCGTTCTGACTCCGGTCTAGCGGTCTTTTCCCCACAGCAGACTTTTCCCCAGTTGCCTATGCCTCGTATCCTTCAAGTTTCCATTAAGTTCCCCCTCCACTGAGAATTCTTCCCTGACCACACTGGGCCAGAGTCATCTTTTGTTCTTCTGGACTCTATTGCACTTCATGCAAAGACCTATTTAGTACTGGACATGCAACGCCAAAGGGTTTCTAGTCTCTTCTGGGATATCTCCAGTGACGGGGTAGCCCACTTCATCTGAAGGTGGTCTGTGTGTAAGATAAAGACACAAATACTCTTTCTAGAACTTCCATTCACTAGACAGAAACTCTGTCCTTGAGAGAGCCTGTGGGATCTCCCTTCCAATTTAAGACTGCCTCAGGCCCCTGAAGATACTGCTCTTGCTACTGTCGAGTTGCCTCTGTATGTCCAAACACCCCTGTACCTCCAAAGGTTCCTCACACGAAGACTCAGATGTGACTCTTACCATTGTCTGTGTCATTGGGATGAAGTTTAAAAGATGTCCATCTGTCCATGTTACTCTCCCCGAGCAGGCCAGTTGAGGCACCAACGTCAGCCATGCTGCTAGGAGGAGATACAAGCATCAAGGGCAAGTAGCGGCAGCGGCAGCAGCGGTAGCTAGCATTCACTCGGTACTTACCTGTGCCGAGCACTGCTGTCTAAGGGCTTTACCCTTATTAAGTGCCCTTCCATGGTAACTCACTATTAACTCCATTTTACAGATGAGGCAGCTGAGGCTCAGAGAAGATAAGTGACTTGCTCCAGGTTACACAGGTAGCTAGTGGTACATCTGGGATTTGCACTCAGGAGATCTGGCTCCAGAGCCTAGGGGTTTAACCTCCCTGAAATGGGCACTTACTCTAATGCCTGTGTTCTGTTTGGACCTTAGAGACTGACACAGGGAGGGGGAAGGGTAAGCTGGGACTAAGTGAGAGAGTGGCATGGACATATATACACCACCAAATGTAAAACAGATAGCTAGTGGGAAGCAGCCGCATAGCACAGGGAGATCAGCTCCGTGCTTTGTGACCACCTAGAGGGGTGGGATAGGGAGGGTGGGAGGGAGACGCAAGAGGGAGGAGATATGGAGATATATGTATATGTATAGCTGATTCAGTTTGTTATAAAGCAGAAACTGACACACCATTGTACAGCAATTACACTCCAATAAAGATGTTAAAAAAAAAAAAAAGAAGGGCTTCCCTGGTGGCGCAGTGGTTGAGAGTCCACCTGCCGATGCAGGGGACGCGGGTTCGTGCCCCAGTCCGGGAAGATCCCACGTGCCGCAGAGCGGCTGGGCCCGTGAGCCATGGCCACTGAGCCTGCGCGTCCGGAGCCTGTGTTCCGCAACGGGAGAGGCCGCAACAGTGAGAGGCCCGCGTACCGCAAAAAAAAAAAAGAAAGAATATGTGCTCTTCTGTGAGATGCATCCATGTGGCTCTCTGAAGACCAATCATTCTCAGTGCTGTATGGCATTTTGCATGAATAGATGACAGTTTTCTATTCCATTCTACCGCAGATGGACATTGGGTTATTTTCTAGGTTTTGGCTATTAGGACTAATGTTGTTATGAAGATTTTTGTGCATGTCTTAGGTTGGACATAGGTAAGCATTTCTGCTGGTGTATACCTAGGAGGGGAATTATGGAGTCATGGGACAAAAATATTTAGCTTTAGTAGCTATTGCCATGCAGTTTTCCAAAAGTAGTTGTACCTCTGTGCATTTTGAAAGTTAATAAAGTCCAAAACTACCCTATGAGATAGGTATTATCATTCCCTCTCTCTCTTTCTCTCTCTCTCAGATGAATCAAAGACTCAGAGAGTTGCCCAAGGCTAAATAGCTATAGTAATGACAGTCTGGGTTTAAATACAGCCCTGCCTGATGCCGAAGCCCATGCTCTGCATCCCTACCCTGAACTACTTTCATATTTCAGAGAGAATTCATGCCTTCACCCTCCCACCCCCCCACCCCCACCACCCCTGCCTGCAGTAGAGCCTTTGCTGTTGAGTTAAGATAGAGAGTACTGAGTGTGAGGGGCTGCCCTAGTGGTGTAGTGTCAAGAGGGGCATAGTTTAGGTGACAGAGTGAATCTCTGAGGCTGTTGTGCAAGGATGAGCCTGCATCCCCCTCCAAAGCACCTGGGGATAGAGCATGCCCAGGGACATGGGCAAGAGGGGTGTAGAGCATTGGTGGTAGGGGTGCGACATCTGACATGTCTCTCAAGTCACAGGGAGTCCTGCCAGGTATGAGTGGCCATATGAAAGGAAAGCTTCTGTTGATGTGTCAATGACAGTATTTTTTTTTTTTTTTTTTTTTGCTGTACGCAGGCCTCTCACTGTTGTGGCCTCTCCCATTGCGGAGCGCAGGCTCCGGACGCGCAGGCTCAGCGGCCATGGCTCACGGGCCCAGCTGCTCCACAGCATGTGGGATCTTCCCGGACTGGGGCACGAACCCGTGTCCCCTGCATCGGCAGGCGGACTCTCAACCACTGCGCCACCAGGGAAGCCCAATGACAGTATTTTTTTAAGGTTTAGTATTAGGAGTATATCAGTCAGGACTCTTGGTCACAACCCAACTAAAACTTACTTAAGCAAGGAGAAAAAAGAAAGTTTTGGTTCATGTAATGAAAGTCCCAGGATCCATTGGGCTTCAGGTCTGGCTATATTTAGGTGCTAAAACATCGCTAGAAATCCATCTCTGTCCATCTTTTGGATCTACTTCTTTGTTGTCTTCATTATTAGACAAGATTATCTTGAATAGTAACAATGGTATCTCTTATCAATTCTGGATTTCACTATAGTTGTTTGACAATGAGGTAAAAAAAGAGGGCCCTTCTGCCAATAATTCCAGAAAAAGTTCCAGAGTGAACTCCAGTTTGACTCAGTTTGGTTGACAGACCCATCTTTAAACTAATCACTATGGCAGGAGATTGGAATGTCCTAATTGGCTAAATTGGGTCACAAGATCTGGGGTTGGGATGAAGCCCACCTAAATGACCTGGACTCAGATTGGTGGTGAAAATCATTTTACCTTCAAAGGGGGGCAAGGGGTATGGTGAAAGGGAGGCCAGTAGAACCATCAGAGAGCCATTATAGGGACTTTCTGGTCCTGATGAGGGACATAAGAAGGATGCTGATGAGAAGTTCCAGAGCAGGGGGTCCCCAAACCCTGGACCACAGACCAGTCCGTGGCCTATTAGGAACCAGGCCACACAGCAGGAGGTGAGCAGCGGGCCAGCAAGCGAAGCTTCATCTGTATTTACAGCCGCTCCCCTTCGCTCGCATTACCGCCTGAGCTCCGCCTCCTGTCAGATCGGGGGCAGCATTAGATTCTCATAGGAGCGGGAGCCCTACTGTGAACTGCGCATGCGAGGTATTTAGGTTGCGTGCTCCTTGTGAAAATGTAACGCTTGATGATCTGAGGTGGAGCTGAGGCGGTGACGCTAGTGCTGGGGAGCGGCTGCAACTACAGATGATTGTTAGCAGAGAGGTCTGACTGCACAGAGACCATAATAAATCAGTCACTTGCAGACTCATATCAAAACCCTATCAGTGGGTGGCAAGTGACAACGAGCTCAGGGCTCCCACTGATTCTGCATTACGGTGAGTTGTATAATTATTTCATTACATATTACAATGTAATAATAATAGAAATAAAGTGCACAATAAATGTAATGCGCTTGAATCATCCCAAAACCATCCCCCCTGCCCCGGTCTGTGGAAAAATTGTCTTCCATGAAACCAGTCCCTGGTGCCAAAAGGTTAGGGACCGCTGTTCTAGAGGAAGAACTGGCAAGCCCAGTCTGAGGCACTGAGGACAGTAATCATCGTTCCCAATGACCGTGGTTCTAGACACAGGCCCCTCTTTCCTCTGAGTCTGTCAAGGGAACAGAGGAGCTGTAGGGAGGGAGGTGGAAAGGCACATGGCAGCCAGATCTCCTGAGCTGTGCCGATGGCAAATAGCCCATGTGTCGGAGTTGTGTGAGGGCCCCGCTGCCTCCTAAGGAGCTGGATCGTGAGACGTTTGCAAAGATGTGAACCCCCCATAAGGAGTATGCCATTTAATAATTATGTAAATTAGCTGGCAATTAGATAATGTCACTCACTTTCCCTCTCCTGCTGGATTCTCACACAGTAGACAAGCATTTTGAGCTTCTGCACCAGTCTGGGCCCTCCATGTGGGCCCTGGAGCAAACCACCTGCATGTGCGGCTGCCTGCGTCCTCCTGTGGCTCAGGAGAGGGTAGCAGTTGGCCTACCCGGTAGAGAGCACTCCCTGGCTCCCATTTTCCCATTTCTTGAGCCTCGCACAGCCCTGCCAGAGGGTTAGAGAAGGCCAAAGGGTAAATGCCTGGGGCAGCTGGCTCGAGGCCTGTGATATTAAATGTAAGGTCGTCTCTAGCTTTTGGCTGGGCCACTGTGGCAATTTTCTAGAGGCCACGGAAATGTCCACAGTCCAAGAAAGAAATGGAAGGGCTTTAGGAGAGAATGTGGGCAGACCATAGGGTGTCAAGTGTAGATTAATCCAATTCTGATGTTACCAGTCCTGAAATCAGATTCTACCTGGCGCCTGTGGGAGAGAAAGCTTGGTTTTCCTCGGTTAGCCTTTTTGACTCCCCAAGATGCAGGCAGGGGAATGTCAGTATCTCCAGTGCTGGTCTGGGCTGGAGGGGAGGACTGCCAATCTGATGGAGGAGGCTCAGCAGGCGGGATAGAGTGGTCACCCCTAAGCAGGCTGGGTAAATTCCCATGATCCTCCTCACAGCAAGTGGTCCTGGGCAGCTTAGTTCTTAACTCGTGGGTTACCCCAGATCACCAGACATGTGCTGCTTTGTCCTGAGGAGTCATCTGAGGTGGGCATCCAGGGAAGTGTGGAGGCGCAGGATTGCCGTCATTGTACAAAGCGGGGTGGTGTGGAGGCCACCGCGTGGGACAGAAGTCAGATGATCCTCAGCGATGCTCTTCAGCTTCTGTTTTTACTGTTCATTCTTCCTGTACATGTTTCCTGAGCTCCCACTCCATGCCAAGGCCCTGTGGCAGCACCATGGTGAAGCAGTCCGTGCCCCCAGGTTGCGTCCCACGGAGCTTCCAGTGCCTGGACTCTTTATCGCTCTGCTTTATGTCTCTAAAGTACACTTTCCCCCACTACTTCATGTTGCCCCTGAAGGCGAGAACCGTGTCTTACTCTGCTTAGATCCAGGAGTGGCTGGAAAAGATCGGAGCTCAATAAGTAGTTAGATTGAATTGAGCAAGTCATTTAATTTCTGCAGACACATAAGAGACTTGCAGGGGCCCAGAGGTGAGCTGACATCTAGACCAGTCTGAAAGCTTCTGGAGCTATCTATCCACTTAGAGGGATTCCCGTCTCCCTGCTCATCCAGATCACTGAGCCCTCCATCTGAATGTCCTTGCCTCCCACTGAGGGTCCCACTGGCTTTAGCCATCTGATCCTGGGCCTTGCTTGAGCTGCACGCCTTGGTCTAAACGGGCAGGACAGGGAGTGGAGAGGGAGGTGCAGCAGCCAGGGTGGCGTCACTGAGAAAACACTTGCCCAGGCCTCTGGGGCTCACACGCCGTGGGCTCCATCACATGCCACATGATTTTTACATTCCCAGCTCATTAACATTTCCTGGCTTGGGAAACTCCTCTGGAGAGGCTTCGTGCTCATGCCTGCCTTGCTCCCCGCTCTTCTAGATCAGATGCACGATAGGGGGAGGGGGCAGGGCAGCTGCTGTCCTCTGAGCACATTCCCTGAAAGTGGCCCCTTTTCAAAAATTTGATGAAAAAAATACGTAGACATGGCAGATGTTAGACCAGAAGAAGCCCTCTTTGGGGACAAGCATCTCCTCTCTCCCCTGGGATGTTGCCTTTTGCCTTGGTTGGCATAACTCACCTCGTACAACGATCACGTTCTTAGAGACTAGGTTATCACTCATTCTCTAGCTGCCTGATACCCACCTCACCTCTGGCTTCATGTCTTCCACTCACTCCACTCCAAGAGCACCAGCCTCCTTGCTGTTCTTCAAACATACCAGCCTGCTCCAGGCTTAAGGCCTTTGCACTGACTATTACTTCTGGAACATTCTCCCCAGATATTTCTGTGGCTAATTCTCTCACCCTCTCTGAAGACTTTCCTTAAATCTCATCTTCTCAGACTCTGATTTGTGATGTTTGCCTATTTCTGTGCTGTAAATATTCCTAGCATAGTTGATTTCATGCTACCAAAGTGTCATCAACCAGCTCAAAAATTTCTGAAATTTTAATAGTTGGTTCTCACATTCCGCATGAGTTGGCACCTCCACACTGCTGTGCCCATGTTCTAGTAAGCATCCCTTGCACCCCTGGAGGTGCCCATGCCACACTTTGGGAAACACTGCATGGACAAGACCTTTTATACAACAGAGGCTTCCCTCATGATGGATTTCATCAGCCTCTTTTTGGTTGGGCTTGCTTATTCAGGGGAAACAGGTGTTTGTTCCTGCTTAAGGAACGGTGTTTGCCTCTCCAAAGCAGGGGTAATAACTAGCTTTGCTAATGTGCTCATTATAAAAATAGTGGACAGTGGTCTGACAGAGACCATGGTGAATTATCAAACATGCCTATTAATAGGCAGCAACTTGCATAGCTCTTGGAAATTGCACTCATTGCTTTCATGTGAACACAGAAGTCTCCACTCCGCTATGTGACCAGATCACCCCCTTGACTGGGTGCTGGTGCATTTCCAATCAGTATAAAACACGCATGATATGCGCTAGGTCTGTGACATTCCTTAACTGTTCACTTGTTGTCCATTCTGCAGTTTTTTTAATTAAAAAAAATGTGTCTTAATATGCTATCCCCACTTCACAGACATGTGCACACTCACACGTACAGACACTTCTCGTCCCTTCCTACCTAGAAATAAGGAAGGAGAGAAGGTAGTGTTTATTGTTCACCTACTATGTATGTAGCCTCATGCTAGAATCTTCCAATACATGATCTCATTGAATCTTCTCTCCAACCTTGGAAAAAGTCTTTTATTTTCTCTACTTTATAAATGAGAAAATAGAAACTCAAATAGATTAAGACATTTTCTCAAAATTCCACATACAAGAGCTAAGATTCACTCAGCCTCTTTTTTTTTAAGGCTCAAAGCACGTATTTTTTTCAATAAGACCTTTCCCCCAACATTTAGTTAAGAGATGAGTGTTTTTTGCTCATTACTCACCTTCTGATTTATTTTCACTGATTCCTATAAATATTTCTCTCAAAAATTTAAAGGTGAGGGTCTGTCTTAGGGTGCCTACACCAAACACTGGATTGTCAAACTGAAAAAGAAAAATCTAAAAAAAAAAGAATGTCATTTTCATGTTCATGTCTTTTAATAGGTAAACGAGTTAAAATTGTATGTGTGTATTTGAGTGTATAAAATGTTAGCACTTATGTTAAAAATAAATTTTGTCTAAGTGACCCTGTGATATGAATATTGTAAAGGTGTACTGATATGGCTTTGGGGGTTTTATACTATTTTTGCACACGAAAAACTGAGTGCACCATTAGGAACTGAGCTTGGGGTCCTGATGTGGCTCTGGAAGACCCCGGGCCCTCCCTTCCGTTTGGAGCACCAAGCACTGTGGGAATCATTAGACTAGCCTGGCTCGCAGTCAGCACTCCATCAATATTTGTGAAATGGGATGCAGTCTTTTCCTGACACGTGGCCCTAATCTTTGTTTCCTTCTCCCCCACCCTCCCCTTCGTCCTGCAGGTCTTTTCTCTGGAGTCCTGGGAGGCAGGTCATGGGCAGGACTGCCTCTGGCCTGCACCATGAAGTCTGAGCCTGCTTCCACTCTGCCCCCGGCCCTGCTCTGCCTGAACACTCAGCTTCCAGCTGCTCCCTTCCCCGCAGCCCCCTGCTGCTAGGAGGCAGACCTTCAGGACTGTTCCTTGTCCTGTTTCTACCTTTCACCTGACTCACCTCACTGCTAGCTTCTCCTCCATCACGGCCCCCCTGACCCCAGCCCTCTCCCCGGCCTCCCTGGCTGGGGTGTTTGGGGGTCCACCGGGAGGACGGCATTGTTGAAGGCTTCCACCCGCCGTGCACTTTCTCCTCCTTGAATCAAGGCCTCCGGATCCACATGGATAGCTGAGATCTTTTCTTGGAGAAAGACACTTTGCACCCTCACTTTCTCAACCTGACTGTCCTCCTCTACTGCTGCCCTGTCTTTCCCCTCTTCATTGAGTTTCTTGCTCGTGTGCCCGCAGCACGTCTGCGGCTGTCTTGTTCACTTTCCTCCTTCCTCCCTCTCTTGATCTTTGTGCGTGTGCCTCCTTCCCCTTGTGTGTTCTCTGTCCCCCACCCATCTCCTCTTCCTCCCTCCCTTCTACTGCAAAGGGGGATTTTCCCCCGAGGGCTGTTCTCTGCCTGTCTGCCCCTCCGGGGCTTGATCCCGGCAGCCACGATGAGCTTCACCATGCACTCGGTTTTCTTCACCCTGAAGGTGAGCGTCCTGCTGGGATCCCTGCTGGGGCTCTGCCTGGGCCTTGAGTTCATGGGCCTTCCTAACCAGTGGGCACGCTACCTCCGCTGGGATGCCAGCACGCGCAGTGACCTGAGCTTCCAGTTCAAGACCAATGTTTCCACGGGGCTGCTCCTCTACCTGGACGACGGCGGCGTTTGTGACTTCCTCTGCCTCTCCCTGGTGGATGGCCACGTGCAGCTCCGCTTCAGCATGGACTGTGCCGAGACCGCCGTGCTGTCCAACAAACAGGTGAACGACAGCAGTTGGCACTTCCTCATGGTGAGCCGTGACCGCCTGCGTACCGTGCTGGTGCTTGATGGTGAGGGCCAGTCTGGGGAGCTGCAGCCCCAGCGGCCCTACATGGATGTGGTCAGTGACTTGTTCCTTGGCGGAGTCCCCGCAGACATACGACCTTCTGCCCTGACCCTTGATGGAGTACAGGCCATGGCCGGCTTCAAGGGATTAATCCTGGATCTCAAGTATGGCAACTCAGAGCCTCAGCTTCTGGGGAGCCAGGGTGTCCTGTTGGATGCCGAGGGACCCTGTGGTGAGCGTCCCTGTGAAAATGGTGGGATCTGCTTCCTCCTGGATGGCCACCCCACCTGTGACTGTTCTACCACCGGCTATGGTGGCAAGCTCTGCTCAGAAGGTAAGGCCCTCTTCCCTATTCCTCTATCGCTAGAGGCCCACTTGGGTTGGGTAAGGACCAAGACCCCTGACGGAAACCAGCTCTATCATTGAAGTGCATCTTTAGCTGCATGTCAGATTATTGCGTCCCTTTCCCTGAGGAGGTGGTAGAAATCCTTTGCTTGCTCTCAATGGAAAATCCATCAGAATTCAGCAGCAGAGAATCCTGACTACTCAACCATGGGCTCCTTACGCAAATATTTGGCTGTACTCAAAAAGCTAGATAGAGTAGACTACAGATGTGTGTCCCAGCTGAGTTCCTTCCACCGCAGTGCAGCTTAGCAGGATGAGCCCAAGGTGAGAAGTCAGACAGAAATGGGCAAAGTGGTTATCTCCGTCCCTCCTGATCCCTTGAGAATTGGGCCCTTGGGGATAGATGGGAAACTCCCCATCACTTCTTCCTTATCGTCCCTAACATAAGGAATGCCTGTGCAGAGAAAAATGCGGGGATGGACTGCAGGTCCACACTTGGCCCTGCTGTAAATCCAGCCCTGCAGCTGTGCCCCTCCTCCTGCAATCTTATGGAAGGTGTCTACCAGGTGGACAGGGCATCTGGGGATGGGACTTCTCGCCTCCTTGTTCCAGCACTAGGATTTTCCACCTGTGCTTCCTCTTTCCTGTCCTCTCCTCTCCTGGTGCGAGAAGGCACAGACAGGAGCACTGTCCAGCCAAGCCCCCAGGGGAGGTGGCAATACTCAGCCTGGCCTTGGAGAACCTCCCAAGTTCAACTACAACTTCCCAGGGGGAGGGAAGGAGGGATTTATGCCCAGAGACTTAGACTGCTCTCACCTTTTTCACCAAATTCTGACTATTTGGGATTAGGAGAAAAGTGGTCTAGACTTTACTTTAACAAATACTTAGATTCCAGATTCCTGGACTCACTGAAGGCCTAGGTTTCAATACCTGTTGAAGTGACAGAGTGACCATATGGGTGTGTGTGTTGGGAGGTTGGGATGAGGAAGACGCAAGGAAGTTACATCCCCTCCTATCCTTTTAGAGTTAAGCCCTCTGTTTGTTTAGAGATGTTTGTGTCACCGTCCCCTGCTGGTCTCTTCATGGATGTGGTGGAATGTGGCTCTCAGCCTTGGTAGCCCGTTAGGATCACCTGGGGGAATTAAAAGACTCTCAGGGCCTTCCCTGGTGGCGCAGTGGTTGAGGGTCCGCCTGCCGATGCAGGGGACACAGGTTCGTGCCCCAGTCCGGGAAGATCCCACATGCCGCGGAGTGGCTGGGCCCCGTGAGCCATGGCCGCTGAGCCTGCGCATCCGGAGCCTGTGCTTCGCAATGGGAGAGGCCACAACAGTGAGAGGCCCACGTACCGCAAAAAAAAAAAAAAAAAGACTCTCAGGCCACACCCCAGACCAATTCAATCAGAATCTCTAGGGGGCGGGGTTCAAGCATTTGTATATTTTTAAAGCTCCCCAGGTGATTCCATTGTGCAGCTAAAGTTGGAAACCAACAGGTCAAGGGAAGTCAGGTAGGTGCAGCCAGGTGAGTGTCTTAGTGGTGACTCCCATGATCTCTTCATTCAGGTGATGCCCCACTGCCTTGGGATTTGTAATTAAAAACAGTGTCTGCAGGTGTTCCTCAAACTTTCCCAGAACTTCCCAATCCCTAAAGCAGGTTGTGGTTGATATGAATTTTAGCAACTAGTAGGTATTACAAATTTTTTTAAAAAATAAAAACAAAGTTTATTTCACAGGTGATACATGCTGGATACTAGGACACTTTGGGGATCTTGTTGGGAGCCTCCTTGTAGGTCAAGTATGGGCTACCTCGAGTGCTTCTTTCCTTTTTTGGGCTGGACATCATACCTCCCTTCCTGTGGGTGGGCTGCAGGAGAGGGAGATGCAAGACATGCATCTCATCCTTTTTTGGCTTCTGTTTTTCCCTATTGAACCCACTGGAAGAAGGGTTGGGGAAGAGGGGTAGAGGCAACACCAACCCACAAAGCCACTTTGCGACTGTGGTTACTGAAGCACTTATCACAAGCAGGTCCCTCCTGGAGCTGACTGCAGTTCCAAAGCTTCTTGGCTTTGGAGAAAGTTCTGCCTGAAGATGCTGACATGATCACTTGTTTTCTCCTTCACCCAAAGGATCTGTTCTGTTCTCAGAATTTGCCTTGGAAGCCGGCATTCTTCCTTTCTAGGGACCAGGGTGTTTGCAAGTGTGTTGTTAACTTGCTGATTATCCCTGATTGCATTTTTTGTGTTTAAAAAGAACTCATTTTCTCTGGGCAGGTTTGGATCAGCACTTTTCTGCAGGAAGAATCTCTATGCTGTATATGTATACAATTTCTTCTCTCTCTCTCTCTTTTTTTTTCCCTTTGGTTCGTGTGTGTGTGTGTGTGTGTGTGTGTGTGTGTGTGTGTGTGTGTGTGTGTGTGGTCTCCAGAGGAATCTCTTCAGAGCAGATGATAGGCAGTCAATTTCTTAATAGCTAAATACAATATGTATATTTTAATAATAGTTCTTTCTGTAGGGTTCAGATCATCTCGTGGCTATGGACTGACACCTCTGTCTGTAGAAGGCAGACACACAGCATATTTCCTTATTCTCTTGATGCGTAATACAGTAAATAAACTCTGTAGTAACTAACACTGGGTTGGTTTGGAGCAGTGCAAAGTTTGAGGTGAGGATGGATGCTGGGACAGGTACCAGAATTTATTGTTGGTGACTTGAAGCCTGTTGATCCTGGTAATTGTCATTATGTCTAATCAATCACAAAAATGCATTTCAGGCTTTTAGAAAATACCCGTTCTCTCCACACACAGTTGAGTTTTAGAGTAAGCAGGGAAAACTCACCCGTAAAATATGAAGGGGAAAAAAATCACAGCTGCTAAGGGTCAAGCAGATCTGCATAAAACAAGATCAATAGCCTAAAGAAATGCCTTCCCGTTTCCCTAAAGATAGTGTAAAGTGGGTAGTGAGGATGCGTCTATTCCCTCCTCTCTCCCCCATTTTAAATTGCAAATGTCGCAGAACTGAAACCAGGGGACTTAGTCCCAGCAGCGGGTCCTGTGTACCAGGCATCTGATCATCCCACTTTGCAGGATGGGCCGTGCCCTTGATTGTGTGAGGGCTTCATGCTTTAGCAGTTCAAGAGTAGGAAGGGCTGGGAAGGCTCCTGCAGCTTCCGATGGATGTGGTCGGGGCCTGTTGGAGGCGCTCTCTCGGTCCATTAGCTTCTAGCATGCTGGCAGTATTGATGTTTGCTCGGCCCGTCTGGCTTTCCATGCCTCAGTGGCTCCAGAATGTCTCCACGCTGCACCCCAGGAAGAACGCACAGATGGGCCCATCTCTTCTATTCGCTTTGGGCTATTTTGATCCCTCGTTGGGTATCTTTTCTCGGTAAGACCCGCAAGACACCGGAGGTAGTTGCTGTGGGAGAGTTGGGTTTAGGGGGAAGAGCTATGGACACAGTATCTTCTGTTTCCTGGGGCGAAAGGCTATTAGCTCTGGCTGCAGACTGAACTCCACACAGCCTACTTGGGAAAACTTCATTCCAAGACTCCCAAACCAATTAATAGTCACATTGAACATTCTGGCACATGATGGAGGGAGAAGGGGGTCCCAGATTTTTACTTCTAGGTGTGATATTTATCAATAAAACGTTTGGGTTCTCAACTTCAGATTTGTTCGAGTTGACTTTTAATCTTTTTAAACGACTTTAAAATTATGCATATCTGGTTTGGAATATAGTCCAGCTGCAGTGGATCATATTCACCTGGCTTTTTCTGTTTAGTCCAGTCTGTCCTGTTTTGGGCATCCCTGAAGCTCCCTGGGCAATAAGGAGGTATCCCTAGTGCCCTCCAGAGAGCAGCCCCCTCATGGGTCATTGGGAGTTTGTCATTACCTTGAAATGAGTTTAAGCTTGATTGTTTATTTTTAAAGCATCCTTAGTTATGAATGTGCAATTTCTCAACAGTCTTACAGCCATGAAGAATTGATTCACGGCCAAGGTGTATACATTTCAGTCCCAGATTCTCTAAAGAGTTCACTTAGCATGAAGTCAGCCTGTTGCAGGTGGGGTGGAGCCAAGGAAGGATGGGAAAGCTTTCCCAGGTTGATCTCTACTCTCACATCTTAATACACGGGTCTGCCTATGTCACATATCATTTGTATGTCCATGTTTTTAGGTTAATTCAGTGAAGAGACATGAGGTCCTCTTCAGCTGGCAAAAAAAGAAAAAGTTGGTTCATTGTCTGCTATCTTTTCCTGCTGACTTGGGCAGGTGCCCAGACCAAAAAGCTGCTTGCTTTGAGTCTCAGCTGTTAAGTTTTCAGGTGTTGAGATCCTACAGTGAAGTACGGTTGTGGGTGTGGGTGATAGTGGCCAGTCTTATTACAAGCACGCGGTTGTGTGGTACCCACTAGCCTCCCATCCCCCATCCCTCCTGCTGTCTGAAGCTGACATCCTACTCAGGTTGGTTTGACTGATGGCTCAACACACGACTGCATAGCCTTGGTATGCCTTCCTGAAAGTGAATTTCAACTCGTTTTCTTTTTACTGAGAATCTTGCCTCTCTTCCCCCATTTCTCAAAGCCAGAACTAGGACAGAAAGGTGTTCCAAGAGAAGGTGCTTGCCCCGGAGGCTTTACCAAGAGCCAAAGACATTGATGCTATAGTTGAGGTATGGATGATTGCCCCAGCTGGATCCTCCTGTTTGGGGCACTTGCGTAAAAAATACAGTCATTTCCCCACCGCCTCCCCCTCGCACCTCCTGCCGGAATACGAACGTGGCTTTGTTCCTAATCTAAGTCAACCCTGAATGGCCTAGGAGGGGGCAGGCAGTAGTAAGTAATCAGGAGTAAAGGCTAGCTCCTTTCAGAATCCTTCCCCCTGGTGTGGAGAGACAGAAGCACAGAAGCAGGGAGGACTGCTGCTTCTGAGACTTGATTTCCCACCTGGTATTCGGGCTTTAGGACCAGCCCAGCTCTCCACCGGCCCAGCCAGCCAGCCAGCCAGCAGGGGCTGTCGCTAAACGAGCCTGAATAGGGGTCTGATTGCTCCTTTCTCCTCCTCTCTTTCTGATTACCCAGTGAGATTTCCTGGGTATGCTGTATGCTAAATGGCAGAGCAGCCGCCTGCCACTTGCTCCAATTATCCCTCTTTTAACTGCGAGGGAAGAGCAATTTTTTTACTGCCCCCCCTCCCCCTCCACAATAGCATCTCTGCCTCCTTTAAAGAAATAAGACCCTTCTTCCTAGTCCCCCCTTCAGTGGGGTGAGGGCGGCCTTCTCCCTTCGCATAGCCTGCACACCAGCTGCTGGCTGCAAAGTAGGTGGGCCTTGTGTAATGCTTTGGTCCATATTCAGCCGCGTTGAGGGTCGGGCAGGCATTCTGCCAGAACCCTTCCAGTAGCAGTGAACTTGCATTTGCATTTGGTAATGAGACACCACAGGCCCAGCGCTGGGGGGCTAATCATCTAATCATTGAGTCCCCTATCTCTCTTTGCAGGCTGTCCGGGAGAGGTTTCCAGTTCCTGGAGCAGCTGCCCTCAGCTAGGTATTCTTCCTCCATCACAGGGCAGAAGAGGTGGGGTGTGGGCTGTGCTTGGGGGATGGAACTAACGTGCCCTCCCCCATGATGACTCCTATTGCCCTGGATTCACTGGCTCTGCTGTGAGTCCAGAACAGTGAGGCCCCAGAGGTGGAACTGGAGTGAGAGAGGCTTAGGGGCAGGGCTCTGAAGGTCAGGTACCCTTCTTAGACAAAAATAATAATGCTGTTATTATTGCTATTATTGAGTACCACCATGTGCCTGACATCCGAGGTGCATTGTCTCATCTAATCCTCACAGCGCTTCTATGCAGTTGATATCATTAACTAGCCCTATTTTACAGATGAGGAAACTGAGGAGCAGAGAAATTGAAAACTTGAACAAGGTTTGGTGGTTAAGAACATGGCTTCTGGAGTGAAAAAGATCTGGACTTAAATCTAGGCTTGTCCACTTACACGTTGTCTGTCTTTGGAGAAGGTTCTGGAAGCTTCATCCTTATCAGTAATAATAACAACAACGATAATAATAATAGCATCTAACAGTAATAATAACAACAATAATAATAGCAGCTAACAGTCACAGGGGCACTCACTCCATGACTTCTCAGTATTAGCCCTTGTAACACTCAGAACCACTCTTGACATGCTGTCATTATTCTAATTTTGTAGATAAGGAAGCTGAGGGACAAAGGGTAAGTAATTCCCCCAAGGTCACACAGCTCAGAAGAGGCAGGGCTGGAGTTTGTATCTAAACAGTCTGGCTTTAGAGTCCACACTCTTAACCACTGTGCTGTCCTGCCTTGCAGCAAAGCAGGGATAACAAGAAGTCATACGTTAGGGAGTTGTTGAGAGCATGAAATGAGATCAGACATATAAAATTATCAGTATAGTCTCTGGGAGAGAATGAGTCCTGACTCTGGGCTGTTAGCCGCCTGGTGGGTGTAAGAACGAATTATGTGTCGATTTGGTTTCATGGAAACCCGTTGAGCTACCCCCACCTCTGCCATTTTCCTTCATCCCAGTTTGAGAAGTGGCAGAGAGAAAAGGAGGGGAATTTCAGGAAAGTATAGAATCCAGTCCCATCACCATTTTGCCCCTGCCTAAGAGCATGGGTCGCTGACAATGGTTGTGCCCTTTGGACTGTATTCAGAACTCTTTGCCTGCAAATGGGATGTTCTGGTCCCCACGGCATCCCGATGAGGTAGGTAGGACAGGCCTTACCATCCCACTGAATAAGTGAGGAGCCCCAGACGCAAGGTGCCGTGGGACTTGTGGGTAGACAGCATGAGGGCAAGCTTGGATGCTGCCTATTTGGCAGGTGGCTCAGGGACCTGAGAGCCCAGATCCTCAACACAGCATTTTACTTCTGCTTCTAGGCTCCCTTCATGAACATACATGGCCTGTGTCTCCATCGTGAAATGGAGCAGTCATTGCCTCCCTGGTTGCTGATGATAAGCAAAATGTCAGACTCCTGGTGCAGGAGGTTATCAGCTTGGTCAGTCCCAGGAGAGAGAAAGAGAGGATGTGAGAGAATGAGAGAGAATGAATGAATGAGTATTCAACTCCCACCCTCAAGACCCTGGTTTGAAATGAAGTGCCTGAGAATGGACCTGTGGGTCCCGAGGGAGTTGGAGCACGGCTTCCCTACACTGGAGCATCGCTGGACAGCACGACCTCTTCAGACTTACCTTTAGTTTCCCAGGTACCGGGAAGTGTCCAGCAGCCCACCCAGGGCTGGTGGTAAAAGGTGGAGCTCCTGGATTAACCTTTCACACTTCTTGCTCTCCTGCTGACTCTCTTCCCAGATAACAAAACCAAACTCCCTTTCTCTCTGTTTATTCTTCTCTTCTCTTTTGTGTGTGTGGGAGGGAGATTATTACAGAGGTGGATTTGCCACAAAACTAAACCTTTCATATATCTTCACTTGCATGGGTCCCTTCAAGGCCCCATGCCTAATACTGTATTGGTGATTTTTTTCTTAAGGAATGCCCAGTATCATAAGCTTTTGGTCCCCACCTCTGTGGATCTGCCTCTGTTAAGAAGGCTTGTTGCTGCCCAGTGACAGCAATGTTGCTCTGGGTGTATGAGTGATTCCCCAGTGACCGATGACCCTTCATCACAGATGCATTTCCCCTCACTTCGTAACCAACAGGGCAGGAAGAGCCATGGAGAGGGAGTGTGGGAGGATGAAGGCCTGTAGGAATGTTGTTTGGGGAGCTGTGGTGGGAGCGGGGGACATGTAGGGTATACAGTGGGTGACGAGGGTGTGTTTAGAAATGTTTGCTGTAGATTTAGAGGAACCAGTTGGTGTTTAAACAGAGGGAGCATCCTGGTCCCTCCTGAGGTTTCCCAGCTGAAGTCGGGATGCTTGGTTTGCCGTGGCTCACTGAGGGGCTGTGTTACAGGTGACAGGCTGTGGATGACAGAGGAGAGGGACAAAGCGTGGCTGTACAGGCCTGTCTCCGTGATCTGTGTGGGAACTGACAGTGCCAGTGGGTTGTCATTACAGCTGTTGTTCTCCAAAAACTGATGTCTTTGGGTGACCTATTTAAAAGCAATATGGGGGCTTCCCTGGTGGTGCAGTGGTTAAGAATCCGCCTGCCAATGCAGGGGACACGGGTTCGAGCCCTAGTCTGGGAAGATCCCACATGCCACAGAGCAGCTAAGCCCGTGCGCCACAACCACTGAGCCTGCACTCTAGAGCCCGTGTGCCACAGCTACTGAGCCCGCGTACCTAGAGCCCGTGCTCCACAACAAGAGAAGCCACCACCATGAGAAGCCTGCGCGCCGCAATGAAGAGTAGCCCCCGCTCGTCTCAACTAGAGAAAGCCCGCGCGCAGCAACAAAGACCTAACACGGCCAAAAATAATTAATTAATTAATTGAAAATAAAATGAAAGCAGTATGGGGCCCCTTTAAATGTGTCATCATCTATATCTGCTCTCAAACCTCCACTGCTCTCCACAATATTCCTACATAATGTATTTTATAAAGTTAAAAAAAAAATTTTTTTTTTAATATCCAGGAACCAGTACCAGTAGCTTTTCAAAACAAATTGATCTCATAGTCATCCAGCCAAACTACCCAGCTCCACTCTGTGATAAAACTTACTTTGCATGTGGGCCTAAAAATTGTGAAAGCTCTCAGCTTTTCAAGGAGGAAATGCAGCTCTCTGGAAGGGTGTGCAAGGTCCCAAAGAGGGTGGGGATGAAAGAAAGGCGGGGACACAAGCTGTAGGCAACAGGAACTCCCGGTTTAAGCTGTGAAATGCATTTAAGATCCTTTCGGTTTTACCAAGGCTCTTATTTAATTTTGGTATCTTTGCACCTAAGAAGCGGCTCTGGGGAGCTTTTCCTTCAAGTTTCTCCATGAGACTCTATGCATCCAACCCTTTTCTGACATTTTGGCTTCTTGCCTGTGGATTTGGTTCTCCTGAAGTGGTCCTGTTTGCTGGTGCAAAGCCTTTGGGGGCCAGGGTCTTGATAGTCCCATGGTTGTTGGCAGTGTTAGGGCTGGTGTCTCCACTCTGGCAGGCAGGGCGTTCCAGGCAATTCTATAACCTCTCCTCCAGGTATGACTGGAATAGAAAAAGCGCAGCGAGAGAGTGTACAGCTTGTATACTCAATATGTTGCTTTCAAATAAAAACGAGTACCCCATTGCAAGGAGGGATGAGAAGGCTGAAATCACTTCTCTGTGATTCAAACAGTGGGAAAGGGCTCACCAAACACTCACGGTCTCTTCGTTCCTCCTCATTCTCTCAGCCTTCTTTCCTCTCCAGAAGGGGTCCTGTCTCACATAGTTAGCCTTGGAGGGCTGAGGGAATGAGGAAGAGTGGGCCTGAGGGTGTTAAGCCTCTCACCCTTTGGATTCTGAAAGACTAATGATCATTCCCTAGCATATTTGTTTGATTTAGGTCAGGAAAGACAAGGCTGGAGTTTAGGCTGAGGCAATGTGCTGTGAGTCCTTCTTTTAAGGAGACACACTGAAATGCGGGGGGACTCTGATGCTGCGGGAGAAATCCTCTGTGAGGGATGAAGCACAGATCCTGTGACCCATGTAGAGGACAGTAAGACATTTATATCACCTTCTAGCCATTGCTTTGCTTGTGTAATGCACTGAAAACCAAGGTGCATGTTAAGAATCATGGGATAGGGCTTCCCTGGTGGCGCAGTGGTTGAGAGTCCGCCTGCCGATGCAGGGGACATGGGTTCGTGCCCTGGTCCGGGAGGATCCCACATGCTGCGGAGTGGCTGGGCCCGTGAGCCGTGGCCGCTGAGCCTGCACGTCCGGAACCTGTGCTCCGCAGCGGGAGAGGCCACAACAGTGAGAGGCCTGCATACCGCAAAAAAAAAAAAAAAAAAATCATGGGATAATATGTTTGGAGGGGTCTTTTTTAAAAAATTGAGGCATAATTGACATATTAGTTTCAGGTGTATAGCATAATATACAAATTCGATATTTGTATATATTGCAAAATGGTCACCACATAAGGCTAGTTAATATCCACCACCATACATGGTTACAGAATTTTTTTTCTTGAGATGAGAACTTTTAAGATCAGTTCTCCTAGCAACTTTTAAACATGCAATACAGTATTATCAGTAATATAGTCACCATGCTGTACGTTACCAGAGGGGACTTTAAAGGTCATTGGGTCTATTCTAACTGTTCATTTCCTATCCTCTTCTCCACTGTATGACATCTCTGCCCCACCCCCCACCCCCCAAAAATCCCCTAGTCAACTGCAGTGGCAGGGGCTTGGTACTTTTCAAGGCATCCTGATGGATCTCTGATTATACTGAGCATCAGGGAGCCCTTCCTACATGAGGCCAAGGTCTGCTTCTCAGACACTTCCTCACTGGTCCTCATTCTAATTAAAGCAATCTGACCTTTGCCATGGGCCATGTGGGTGAGGGGGATGGGTAGGTCATAACATTTCTGGATGATGCTTTGTAGGAATGAACCCTTGTGCTAAGTAAAATTCTTAAGGGATTCTCTAATATAGCACTAACGGTATACACACCGCTGAGTTATTTAGAATTGACTGCTTCTGATTAATCTTAAACAACATGGGAGGGATTGATGTGGGAAGAGATTCTGATGTAAGCAGGTGATTCATGCTCCAGTCATTTTGTTCCTAGGGAGCTTCACTCTGAAACATTCATGGTTAGCCCCATCTCTCTGGTTCTATTATCTGTGCCTCATTTCATCCCCCTAAGATGTCCCATCTTCCTCCATATTCAGCCAGCTTTTCAGCATCTCTGAATTTCCAAGGTGCCCCCTGGAAACCTCTAATGGCAATAAGCAATAAGATGAGAAGTTCTAGAATGCTATGGAGTAGAGGAAAATGGAATTGAATTGGACTTGCTTTACAAATCCATCGTGGCAGCCAGGGTCAGACACCCCAACAGACATCAAGATTTTGCTAAAAAGGCTAGTGTGATGCTTTAAAAAAAGATAAGGGTATGAAATGAAGAAGTATTGAGTAGCTATTCCTGGCAACTGGCCTTGGAAGCATATGCCCTATTCAAAAATGCTTCCTACTCTGCCAGGTTGCCTTGGGTATCCCATGTTTTTGGCACTGTTGGGAAGAAGTCTCCCAGGGAGAGGATTAGGCAGGGCTAGAAGATGTTGCTCCCACACTGGCATGGACTGGAAACCTGCCAAGCAAATGCCCTCCTGCACCCTAAAAGGGATGAAGCTATTCTTGGCTCTCAGCCACCTCCCCATTGACAGTCATTTTACTGGCACTGCAGCAAAGAAAGGAGAATTTGTCTCATAATTCATGGTTTAAAATAGTTTACTTTTAAGAGCAAAGCCCACAGCCATCCTTTTGAGTCCAAGCATTAAAATATACTCAGAGTCACCGACTTCTGTGCAGTCCCGTTGTCCAGCCAGGTTCTATGTACTGCATTCCTGTGCAGGGAAATGGGCATGACCATCTCACATCGTCATGTGGTAATTGCCACGTGGGAAGATGATTGGGTTTTAGTTGCCGTGGGAACTTTGTTGTTTGCTCATCCTGATGTTGTTTTCAGCCTTGTGTTAATTCGGATTGGAGCTATTTTTTCCTTGTGTAGAATATATAACCAGTGGGCTACGTTTTGATGTGTCTCATGGCTCCCTTTGGCTTTCACAACCTTAATGCAAGTTGCAGTAGCTCAGCTGGGTTTCCTGATTCCTTCTGCAGGAGTGTATGCGAGGAGGAACTCTCTTTGAGACCTGTAAGACATGAAACCATGGGAAGACTCTGTTTCCCTTTGTTAATGAATGTTCCAGGCTTGTATGCTAAATGGCATGTCTCTGGTATCCGACAGAAAGCAGGTGCTCAATGAATGTTTGTTGCCTTAATAAAGCACACTCCGTGTGGATGTGTGTGCATGCATTTCATGTTTTGTATGCATGTCTGTGCGTGTGGTCTCTAACGTGTGATGGATGGATGCAGGTTCCCATCAAGAATGTGAGCTCAATAATGTTTGTTTAATACATTGATTACAGCTGTGACTTGGACCACAGTGGCATGGGCCACCACTGGAAATACCTTCTTTTAATAGGAGAAGTGGCGTGTTTGCTGTGGGGCAGTTTTCACAGAATCTGTGTCAAACACATGTACATTCCACTTGGCTTGATCTAGTTGAAGATGAACTAGCAAGACTTTTTTGTGTTTGTTTATGAGCCCATGGTTTCCTGTAACAATCATAGACCGCAGCCAGCCTGGGACCATGTAAATGCTTGTGGAATGGCTGTTTGAGGCAAGCGCGTTGTTGTCACTGGAGATGGAGAGGCCCCATTAGCTTGTGTGGATTCCCTGGAGAAGAGGAGGCTCACTGGGGACAAGATAATTGTCCTCGGATATCGGAAGAGCTGCCATGTAGAGGAGGGAGTGGATATCAGACTCGAGGGTTGAAGGGATCAGAGCTACAGAGGAGGATTTCTGATGCTTAGAGCTGTTGGGCCATTGAATGCACAGCTTTGCCAAGTCCTATGGCTGGGAGGGGTGCAGTAGGTGCTGGAGTGACACCTGTCAGAAATGTGTGCTGGTGTGTACGTGCCTTCAAACCAGGGACTCCATGGTTGTTGGGGTCTCAGCAGCCAGGCCTACCCTTACGTTTGATCACGTACGTCCTCTGCAGTTCAGGGATGTGGAAAGATTATTCTCCAGATCAGTGGCCTTCAAAAAGGGGCACATGCAAAGACCACTTCGTGGGATATAGGAAGGAAACAATTAAAATGTATAGTTAACTTATATGCAAATTATTTATAAATAAATATACATCTCTCAGGAGAACATGGTAACATTATTTTTCCTAATGGGGAGTTGGTTCAGAAAGCTTTGGAGGTCACAGATCAACACTCAAATCTACATTTATCTCTAATTGGTTATAGTCACTCGACCCCCAGGCTCACAGGTTTCAGGTGGAGGCTGATGCCCAAAGTGTTCTGGATGCCAGTGGGATGTGTGTTGGGCTCCTCTGCTCTGTCTTCAGCTCTGTGTGTGGTGGTCTTGGTTGACCTGGCCAGGTGGCTTTGGAGGGTCCCACGGGAAGTTACTCCAGTCACACCTTCCTCTTTCAGAGGCCTCACTGTTTGGAATTATTGATAATATCTACTATCTCAGAGCTTTTTTCAGCGTAAAAAAATCATAGTGTTTGCTGGGGCAACTTTGGATTGTGTAAGAGAACAAAGTCTTTGAAGTATGTTCAAGCATTTGCAAAGCAGTCCTTGATGTATAATCATCTATTTGTTGAAATAGACCATCTGTTTACTGGAATAAGTGCATTTTCTGACATTCACTGAGTGAGTGCCTGTCGTCTACCCTTGAGGATCTTATGGACTAGTTGGGAAGGCTGTCAGGCAAAGAGGTGTTGTACACATTAGAGTCGCTAAAATACCAGGTGGAATGTTTGTGGAGTAGCTCAAAAGGGGATGTTCCACCTGCTTGGGGTATGAGAGTGTGTGCTTAGGCTGGGAGCCAGGGGTTGGAGGACATCTTACAGTGGAAAATCTTAGGCTGGACTTGGAAGCTTTAACTAGCAGACTGGGAGGAAAGGGCCCTCAGGGCAGCCCTGTGAAGCAGCAGGCTACTCTTGCCAGTAGTTTGCAGTAGTTAATGTGGCTGGATTAAAGGGCTGAGGCCCATGGATGAGGAATATGAAGAGTGCTTAGGTAGCGCCGGTCTTAAATGTTTGTAAGGACTTGACCGTAAGATTTGGATTTTAGAAAGATGGCTCTGGGGCGGTTTGCATGAGGGATTGATTGGCAACTGGAAGGCAGAAAGCAGGGGGGCCAGGTAGAGGCTACTGTGTGGTTTTGGTGAGAGAAGAGGCAGTACTGGGGGAGTAGTGATGAAAGAAGGGCCAACTGCAGAGATGTTAAGAAGAGGCACTTAATAATTGGAAAGCAATGACCTTTAGTGGGTTTGGACTCAGGCTACCTGGCTCTGACACATACTAGTTGTGTAAACTTGGGCAAAGGACTTCACTTCTCTGTGTTTCAACTTAAGTATTTGTGAAATAGATGTAATAACAGTGCCCACCAGTTCAGATTGCTTTCAGGCTTCAGTGAGATATCAGACATAGAATACTTAGAACAATGCTTGGCACACAGTAAGCATTCCGTGAATGTTAGCCATTATTACTAATTATTATTGATGATGATGCTGATGATTGAAAAGGGGAAAGAGGAACTTTGATCATATGCTCTTTTGGTTGTGGGTATAGCTAGGAAAGTCAGTGGGAGGAGCAGATTTGGGGTGAAGGTGGGAGAGGGGTAATAATACATTTTGGTTTGTCCATATCCCTCCCACGTTCTCTTCAGAACCTGTAGGATACCTGCAGGGAGATGTTCAGAGGCAGGTGGGGGCAATGGTTGTGCGAGGGAGGAGGATGGGGCTGGGCAGATGTCAGGGTTGTTGTTGTAGGGGTGAGGGAAGGCTGGCACAGGAATGAGGTTGTCCAGGCAAGGAGTCTAACCGAGAGGAGAAGGAAGCTAAACTCAGAACCTTCCAGAACCTTAATATTTAGGATAGTAGAGGAAAAGGAATCCACAAGATAGATTAAAACAGATTACCAGAGATACAGAAGGAAACTAGGAACAAAAAAAAGTTCCTTAAAATTCTTTACCGGGCAATGAATGAAAAAATATACCTTCTCAACCTGGTTGAAGTTGGGGCATGCATTTGAATATAATAAAACAGCATCGAAAGATTACGTAATTTAGTTTTAAAAACTACTCACTTTGGTCTTTCTTCTGCCTTCAATTTAGTGAGATCTGTCCATTTGAGAAAATTTCTACTAATGGAAATTTAAGTCTCATATAGAGATGATGAACCTGAGGGTTTTGGATGTTCTGCTCATGGACATGATAGAATTTCTGGCTCCTAGAATGTTAGAATCTCATGGGAATCAAGAGCTCAAAGATCTGAAAGAAACAAACCCAGAAGAGTGATGTGATTTGCCCAAGATCAGCCAGCTGGTGTTCTGATTTGTACTTCGTGTTTCTTTGGGACCATGTGAGCTCAACATAAAATGCGTTAGCTACATTTTTCTTGGAATTGGGCATATTGAACTCTCAGGATACCAGCGGTGACACACAGCTCAAAGCCACACACCTTCTCCTGGGCTTGGGGAAGAGATTCCTCTCACTCTGGCTCCTGTGAGCTGAAAGAGCAAGATCCCCTAAACTGGAGGTGCTGGAAGCCCCTGGCTCAACAGCCAGTGATCTAAGTACTGGTAATTAACTCACTGTGGTTTCTCTACCTCTGCCCAGGGTGGGGCGCTTGGAAAGGAAGCAAAATACTTTCTTAAGGAAATCAAGGCTCGGTTCTGGTTGCCTGCTTGCTGCCTCCCTCCCATCTCCGACTCTCTGGGCCCCGGGGTGGGGATCGTGTGTGTGTCCATGCTCCAAATGCTCGCTGTGCATCATGGTTTTCCAGGAATTTCAGGACACAGGAATTTTCGCCCAGCTGTGTTGTGTATTGCTGTTCAGCAATCTGAAGTTGCTTATCCAGCGTAAGTCAGGATGGGGAGCCTAGGGAGGAGGGGGAACGCCTCCTAACATTTTTCAGAGCAGAAGAAATGGAGGTGTTAGGGGCCCAGCTGGCGTGTGATGAGAACCAAGAAATGGAGCATACGTGAGCATGCATGCTCACATGAAATCTCTTACAGAAACCCAGGGATGTTATTCGAAAGTACCTCTCCCACCCCCTACAACATGACACACTGACTGAGGGCCCACTGTGTGTCAGGAGAAGCATTGGGGGTAGAGTGATGGACAAGACAGTCATGCCTTCATGCTGCTTAATTAGCCAAAAGCAATAATCAAGTGATGGATGCTTTGAAAGGAGAAGGATAACATAACCGTGGTCTCTGTGCGTTCAGGAGTCCCTCTTCACGCCTGGCAGAGCAAAGACTCTGTGAAGGTCAGGGGTGTGATTAAGACGCTCCAAGGAATTACAGGAGGTCCAGGGCTTTTTCTGGACCCAGTGCTCAGGCCGGCTCTCCTAGCCTGAGTCTCCCGGCCGAGGATCACAGGTGAAGTCCGTGGATTTAGGGCTGAGTTTAGCTTTATGCCCAGTTCTAGTCATTCTCACTGAGTATGGCCTCAGTGATGCCATTGTAGTATCATGGAGAGCCTATGATTTATCAGCTGTCTATCTGATTGACTAAATTTAATAACAATGGTGATGATGAACTAATTCTCATGAAGTGCTTCCTATGTGCCAGGCACTGAGCTAAGTGCTTTCAAATGTGACTTCCTTTGATGTTCCCAGTCACTCTCACCAGGGAGGTTCTATTGTTTTTCTGGTTTTCTAAACCAGGGAACAAGGTTGAAAAGAGAAAGCAATCTATCTGCCTAAGACATGAGTCTGGGCAGTTGGATGATCTGGACTTTGAGTTCTTATCGCCTCACTCTGTCCCCTCTTCAATCTGGCACTGAACGGTGGCTTCTGTGGCCATTGAAGACCCAATTCCATGCTCTGCTGGCGCAACTGGGGTGCCTCTAGCATGCAGGGGCACTGCCTTTCTTCTCTTCACTAACCTGTCTTCTGACTTCTCCCTCTCCTGCACATGACTGACTTTGATCCCAAATCAGGCACATGTTGCCAAGAGGGACATAAAAACTGTCCTGGAATTCCCCCTCCCACCTCTCCCCGAGCCTTTCTCCTTGGTGTCTTATTTCATCCCATGGGCTGTAAATGAACCATGAAGTACTGGAACTGGAATCCCACATTTTCTCAGTCTTTTATAACCCACGGTCTCCAAGTCATTTTGTTGTTGTTGTTAGCATAGTCCCACTACCCAAGAGGCCTTGGTCAAGCTTTGGTGGAAATCTTTTGCTTGTATTAAGTTGTAAAATGAATATTGTTACGATTTGCGTATCCAACGCCAGCACATATATTTTTATCACCCTCCCCCATCTTGAACATCACAATCCAACCTTCTTCTTTCATGAAACTGTGACTTAAAGAAGCAAGGTAACTTACAATAGGCCACTCAGCTAGCAAGTGGCCAGGGGACTGGGGCTAGGGCCCAGGACTCCTCACTCTCATTCTAACATCCATTCCCCTACATCACGCCGAGAAAAGAGACTCGATTGATTCAGAAGAACGTTGATTGCCAGGCACAATCCATGGTGATCAAAACAGCTGTGCCGCCTGTCTTCATGGAGCTTACAAATTAGAGCTATGGAAAACGTAAACCAATAAATGTATAATTGCAGTGGTGATGAGTGCTGCAGATGGAGAGAGCAGGGTGAGGGGAGATCTAATGAGAAAAGGGGTGTCACTCCTCTGAGGAGCGACATCTAAAGATGAGGAACAGAGAGAAAGCAATGGAGAGGGGCTGCATACGTGCATTGTCACCTGTTCAGTTTAAGGACAAGGTTGATCAGTCTAATATTCGCAGCAGGAACTGTCTTTTGCTTTTATGTATTTATTTGGGATATGGTTGATGGGTAATACAGATGGACGGGTGGATGGATAAAGAACTGTCTGGGGGGGCTTCCCTGGTGGCTCAGTGGTGGGGAGTCCGCCTGCTGATGCAGCGGACACACGGGTTCGTGCCCTGGTCTGGGAGGATCCCGCATGCCGTGGAGCGGCTGGGCCCGTGAGCCGTGGCCGCTGAGCCTGCGCGTCCAGAGCCTGTGCTCCGCAACGGGAGAGGCCACAACAGTGAGAGGCCCGCGTACCGCAAAAAAAAAAAAAAAGAACTGTCTGGGGCTGGGGAGGGAAGCCTTCAGTGTGACAGCAGCAGGAGAGCAAATCTTGTCTGCTAAGTGAGCATAAACCTGGACATCTCCACCCAGAGTGCAGAATCCTACCAGGGAGGATTTGGGAATAGAATCTCTCTCTAAAGGAAGCTCTGCGTGGAGAAGGTGAAGATGAAAGGCTGCTGGAACAAGAAAGCCACAGTCAGTGTCATTTGCCGCCAACCTAGAGAGACTTGTTCCTCTAAGAGCCATATAGCGTGAGTCCCACCCACAGCCCAGAGATCAGCTCATGCATTTCCAATAGCTGCCCTTTCCTCCTGGCACTTACATTCTTGCTCCCTGCCCTCCCAGGTCCTCCCTCTTGCCACATGTGTTTTCTTGGTAGGTGAAGAGGTAGAGGGGGTTGCCCTGATCAATCCACACTTTTTAGCTCTTGTTACCAGGGGCATTTATTTATTATTTATTTTTAACATCTTTATTGGAGTATAATTGCTTTACAATGGTGTGTTAGTTTCTGCTCTATAACAAAGTGAATCAGCTATACATAGACATACATCCCCATATCTCCTCCCTCCTGCATCCCCCTCCCACCCTCCCTGTCCCACCCCTCTAGGTGGTCACAAAGCACCGAGCTGATCTCCCCGTGCCATGCAGCTGCTTCCCGTTAGCCATCCATTTTACATTTGGTGGTGTATATACGTCCATGCCACTCTCTCACTTTCTCCGTTTACCCTTCCCCCTCCCCGTGTCCTCAAGTCCATTCTCTACGTCTGCATCTTTATACCTGTCCTGCCCCTAGGTTTTTCAGAGCCATTTTTTTTTTTTTTTTTGCGGTACGAGGGCCTCTCACTGTTGTGGCCTCTCCCGTTGCGGAGCACAGGCTCCGGACGCGCAGGCTCAGCGGTCATGGCTCACGGGCCCAGCCGCTCCGCGGCATGTGGGATCCTCCCGGACCGGGGAACGAACCCGCGTCCCCTGCATCGGCAGGCGGACTCTCAACCACTGCGCCACCAGGGAAGCCCCATGACTCTTTTTGAATTATGGTGTTCTCAGAGTATATGCCCAGTAGTGGGATTGCTGGGTCATATGGGAGTTCTATTTTTAGTTTTTTAAGGAACCTCCATACTGTTCTCCATAGTGGCTGAACCAATTCACATTCCCACCAGCAGTGCAAGAGGGTTCCCTTTTCACCACACCCTCTCCAGCATTTCTTGTTTCTAGATTTTTTGATGATGGCCATTCTGACTGGTGTGAGATGATATCTCATTGCAGTTTTGATTTTCATTTCTCTAATGATTAGTGGTGTTGAGCATCCTTTCATGTGTTTGTTGGCAATCTGTATATCTTCTTTGGAGAAATGTCTATTTAGGTCTTCTTCCCATTTTTGGATTG